>NC_054751.1:2860422-3460422 GCF_018143015.1 Lytechinus variegatus
CTACGATTTAACATGTTTAAAAGGGTAATTTTGAATAAAAAAATATACAAATGGGAATGATTTTTTCCCCTGTATATTATGTTCGGTCCCATACCCCATCTGGTGGTCACTAACCAACAAACTATACTTCTGGTTAAACGAATTTGTATGTAAAACACGTGATAGTTCAATCTAGCCAACACAAGCTAAGGTTAACATTTAAATGAACTGTCACAGAGGTACAGAAAGTGATCATTTACGTCCTTGAAGTAGATTAATTCCGTCTCTAAGTTTTATAAACAGATGATGGGGAGTTTGTGTTGAGTGCAGTATGTATGATTCAAGGGCAGATATCAAAACAGCCCGTCTTGACGCAGAACAGAACAAGAAATCTGTCGAATATTGGTAAATCGAAACAGAAGTTTAGTCCTTGACACAGGGAAACGACATTTTTGGTTGGGTCGGAAACCCTAGGACAAAACCGCTCTTCCGGTTCACCAATTGTCGACAAAGACCCCCGGCTGGTTTTTTTATCAGTTGACGGGCATTTTCAATATATAAACTGTGTTCTTGAATCATCCGTACGTCGCTAAGCGAAAGCTCATGATTGACGCCTTGGTACAGGACACTCGTCCCACAGTGGGGTTCGATCACACGACCCTCTGATTACAAGGGCAAGGGTCAGAACCGCTACACACGACGTTTTTATACACGATCAAAAGCATATCCCCATGTGTATTTTGACTGAATGGATATAAAACACAGTAATGGCTAATAGCCCGTCTGGAAACAACTTAGAATGTGTAAATAATCCACTTTTGAAAATTCTTATTTTAGATTTTTGATTTGTTGCTTCCCATCTATATAATGAATATTGTTTCAAATAAATTGCCAATCCCAATCATGGCGCTATCTGTTATTCTTCCTCATGTTTCATCGTTATCTCATCAATATTCATGCATTGCGCTCGAGAGACTATAGGGGGTGTCCCTCCTTGTCTCTATCTCTCAACCTCTCTATCTCTCTTTCTCTCGCTCTCCTACTTTCTTCCGTGTCTCTCCCTCTCTCACACACTCCCACTCTTCCTCCTCTCTACCCCTCTACCTCCCTCTCTTTCTCAGCTTCACTCTCCTTAACCAAACGCCCTTTTCTGTCCCCGCAGAAGCCCCTATCCTTTTCCTGTTTGTTATTACTTGCACTGTAATTTATAATATCGTTACTTGAATTCATCCTTGCCATTTCCGTTTCAACTTATTTTATCAAGCTCTCTCCATTCATGCTTACATATTATTTTTCCTAATAAAATAAAAAATAATAATAATGTACATTTATATAGCGCTTATTACAATAGTTTCTAAGCGCTTAACATTTATATCTTAAAGCAATACAAGTATAAGGATTATTAAGAGCATAATGAATTATATCACATTACGTTGCATAATATTACATTAAATTACATTACGTTAATTTACATTGCAAGACATTATAATAAACAAAAAAAAACAGATGGGGTGACATGGAATTAGTGAATCGAACTACAGTCCATTGAATAGATATGTTTTGAGTCTGATCTTAAAGGTGTCTACAGAAGGAGAATCACGTCTCTGTCTTTTAGCCTCTCTCTTTCCTCTTTCTACCCCCCCCCCCCCACTACCAAATACAAAACATCACCATTCTAACACTCATCCCCGTATACACGCCATATACACTTCGTGCTTCCTGCATGCTATATTCCGAACCTATATATACGCCAACAGTATTCGACCCCAAACACACACTCCGAATATATTCCCACACACGCACACACACACTCCTCCCACATACACATCCAAACACCCTACCAATCCTCCCCATGCGTTGTCCTCCTCACATACATACACAATCGGTCCCACTTCAAACCATACTTATACCATACACAATCACACCCTCACACACGCACACTGCCATTCCTCCTACCGTTCTACAGATACAGCATCCAAACCAAAACCACCCGAACGCACTTCCTCACCCATCGCTTCATCTAGACAGCCTGCCTCCCCCCTCATGCTCATTCTCTTTTTTTAGTTGTTGCCAGCATTGCCTTCTTGGAATACACTCACACACACACACGCATACGCACACACCTTCACCCTTACCAAACATTCATAAGCTACCACCTTTCACAGAGATACCCACACCAATCCTCCAAACCCATACACGTTAATTACATAAACCACCACCGCCCTCATCAACCCACCCTCCCCCACGCATGCTAAATCATTGCTAAACCCACACATTGTCTCACCCACTCTCACGCACAGTCTCATCCATTCGACAGCACTGTCCCTCAAAATAAAACACACACACCCTCTCACACACAACCCCCACACTCGCATAATACCAACTCTCGCTTGTACATTACATAGGCCTGCATTCTCTCATAGCCTCACCCACACCCACTCCCATTATAGTTTATAAACACGCCAGGATTGCCCCCACACACTCTCAACCCCGCACGTCTACTTGCGTGTTCTTATCTTGATGCCAGTATATGCATATACTTTTATGGGGCTTTTCCAATGTTTTGTTCAATTTATTGAACAGGTTTCAAACCGAAGCATCGTCCTGCTTGTTTTTAAAATCTACCCCTTCCCCCCCCCCCCTCTCTCTCTTCTCCAACCCTCTGCCTTTTCTCTTTCATCTCCTCTTCTTTTCTCCACTTTCATATTCATTTCGTTCTTGTTCTTCTTCCCCTCACCCAATCAATGATCATCAAGTCTCCATCAAAATACGCTAACACGAGAAACGTTTTTTTTATAGGCACAAAATATAAGAGACTTTATTATCAATATATTATGTCAATGTTATAAATTACGAGCCTCCAATAAATACTTTGAAAAAATAACACTTTGGAAAGGTACCTTTCAAATTGCACGCATCCCTACGAACAACACAATAATACCAATAAGAAAATCTGCCAATGTTATAGTATTATTACGGAACTTTGTCCATGGTATTATGATACCATTAAATTGATTCCTTCCTTATACTAGCCTTATAGGTTTTCAAGGCAAAGTAATGATTGTGTAGCACCAGAAGTATATCAATAATACAAAAAATGTAACAATGATATTAATTAGCAATATGAGTTATATTGTTTTGAATAATAGTTATAACAACGATGATGATGATAATAATAAAATAATAATAATATTAATGAATAATGCAATAATAATAATAATAGAAAATAGTAGTAACAATGACAGTAATATTAATAATAACGATAATAATAATGATAATACATTATGAACAAATAATCTTATCATTTATCCAACTACTGTGTCTATAAATACGGCTAGTGATACTACTTTTAATAGTACTATTACAGCAACAACTACTACTGCTGCTGCTTACACTTCTACTACAACTAATATTACTACTACTACTCCTGATACTACTGTTACTCATGGTGATGTTGAACACGACGACGATGATGATGAAAAACAGGCAAATATTATAGTAATTGGTAACAATGATCATATTCATCGTTATTGTTGTTGTTATTATCACTGTTTTCCTCATAATGATAATCATCATCATCAATATAGGTTTTATCGGATGGCCTACAGAACTGCACAAGACAATTTGTTATCTTAATTTTCAGCTCTGTTTGTAATATTATGTTATGATCATAAAATGTTTACATATATATATATATATATATATATATATATATACATATGTATACGCTACATAACGTATTTTTGTGGAATCATTATTAATATCGTTAGTTTTTTCAAACCCTCGCCTACCAACTGCGTGTTGAAGTCACAATATGTCCAAACATTTCAAAAGAAAAAAAATCAACTTGCATATTATAAGAACATTCTATAAATTTTACAAGCTTGTCACTCTTGTATCTAATAAAATCAGAATTCAATAATACACAGTGATCCACATATTTATAATTTCATAAAAAATATATAAATTTCTTTCATTTTGTAACAGAAGGAGAGCTACGAACCTTAAGATCAAACTACAAAGGTATATTCGGCAACAAATAGCATATCTTTTTTAACCCATCAACTTTGATATAAATGATAATATACATATCTATTATCATTTATCCCATATTAATGATTCAATTCCACAGTCATATTCAATCGAAGACGTTGATAGTATGTATGAATACATTAACTTTTATATTAGCAAATGATTTTCAATAAATAGATTATAGACAAATTCGTCTTAACGGCGTACGTTTATATAAATATTGTGAAGGGAAAACGATATACACATATAGGCTTACATTGTAGAAAATAAAGAGATTAAGTACGATAGATTTGTTTCAGATTTTTGGCTAAAGATTTTAACATCTTGGCTCCGTACCATAAAAGTTTGTAATCAATACCTAAATACAAATAAACCATCGTCGCATGCGTGCTTTCACCATGCACGATCCAATCAGATGGTTTCTTTCATATTTGCATTTTGTTGTCCACATTTATGTTACGGAGCCCTGGCGTTCCAAAACGGAGCAGACGTCGGTGATTGGCTAGTATGAATGATGACGTCATCACAATGGTACATTCCTGCATATAGTTTCTCGCACCCTTCTTAAATGGAGGTCGCTGATGATTTGAAGGAGTAGCCTAATGACGCTAGAAATTTGAGCTCGCAAAGATTCGGGGGCTATCACATCAGGAGGGGGTATCACCTACAAAATAATAATTACAAAAAAGGAATAGTCTTTTGGGATGTTTCGTTTGAGTAGATTATCAGTGACTGCAATGTGTAACGTTTCTCGCTGAACATCTAATACAATAAAGGTGTTACCCACACGACCCAGAGACGAATATTCGATGGCGAATGGAAGTCATCCTAGTCTCCATACAAAAGATCATTTCATATTACATTTGAAAGAAGTGAATGTCACAGGAATTCATATGTATGTTGAAATCCTTTAATGAGCTGGCAATTTTGATTAATATTAGCTATAGCCACGTGATATAAAATGCAAATCTATCTACTTTACGATTCATTATATATATATATTTACCTCACGTGGGATATACGAGTAATTGCAAGGGTAAATGCCGAATCTCAAATGATAGAAACTGAATTATTCATCAAATTCCTTAAGGTAGGAGTTTTTTTCACAGCAAAATACTTACATGACAACTTGTTGTTAAAACTTCTGTGGCGTCCAGTACACTCTCTGGACATGCGCACACCGAACGATTCTTCAAAGTCTCTACCTGTTAATGATGAAAATTTTAGCCAAAATTTGATCATTTTAACTAAAATATTGTTTAGGTAGGTTGGGAGACAATCATCAAGTATGAGCAAGAAAATACTTAAACCGTCTACTTAACAGGAAAATTGGTTATTCTGAAGATGATATTGACATATGGGAGGGTTGATTGTGTAATAAAAGAAGCCACATAACTCTTCGGAATCACCGTAGGAAATATATGCAAGGCGCATATTTAGAAAAATAAATTACAAGAAAATAAACTAGGACTAACATTTTAAAAAGGGCAAAGATAATACGTAAGAGAAGGCAGAAGATGCAGAAGATAAAGTGAGATAATATTCAATAAAGCAAAAGAATGAGACGCAAAAGAAGATAAATAGATAATAAAATACAATAATAATAATAATAAGAAGAAGAAGAAGAATCATAAGGAGGAGAAAGAGGGATAGAACATGGAAGGGGACGATAAAAACAGTACAAAAAGAGAAAGACATAGAATGTAAATATAAATGAAAGTATGAATAAGATGTAAAATCGGTGGGTAAAAAGTATTGAAATATGAAGGATAAAAGATATACATAACGTACTCTTTGCTCTAGTCGATCCACAGTAGAATTAATCAAATTAACAAGACCTAAGAAAGCTGGATAAAAGCCGGAGTGAAGAACTGTTTGAGGTTGGTTTGCTTGCCTCTCTATCTCTCTGTACCACGGCATAAATTGGCGAATCTGTTCTACTCGAGCAGCAATCCACTGTCCGTTGTGTCCCGAGGACTATACAGGTAGAGAGTAAAGAATAAGGCAAAACATTTAAAAAAAAAACATGGTACTATTACTATTTTTACGCAATGTCAGTTCTAAAACTCAAATTTTATGAAGTATTTGTAACACGGACTTGGTCCGGCCCCTTACACAACACGGGTCGTGTGGTCCAGTGGTTAGAGCATTGGACTCATAATCGCAAGGTTGTGAGTTCGAATCCCAACTCTGCCATTGTCTCCACTTTGATAAAAAGGCCCGAGAGTGATATCTGTCGTCTATAACGTCAGCCATTATGACTGATTAACCTAGACGTAAAACGTTTCGTAGGTAATTGGTTTTATGCCAGCTTGGCGTTTACCAGCAAAATGCTGTCCTGCCGAGTTCCTACGGGAGTTACCACAAACAGAAACAGAAACAGAAACACTGAGTGGTGTTATCTTAAAACCGCAGTTTTTACAGTGAATTAATTCTCAATCATTAATATACTTTATTTTTTACTGACGGCAAGTTATTCATCTGATCAATGTGCCTACTCCGAAAGGTTTACGACCACGAAAAAGGGATAAGGGAAAGAAAGGAAAGGGATGGAATACGATATTGATTTCGGAAATGTCAAAATCTATCAAAACATTAAAGTTTTGTATTAGAAAATTCAAAGTTTTTGCTCGTTCTCTTCACTTTCTCGCAGGTATTTTACCCGGCATATCTTGCCTGGCCCCTCAAACTTTTCGGCTCATTACGCCACTGCTATTATGGGTCAGGCAAGGTTACTGGCTACCACCACTCTTACTTAATGGACTATGGTCACATTAACAAAATTGACTGTAAACCGACCAATGGTATGAATTCAGAAATAACGTAATATATCTGTTTGGTCTGAAGTCGGTATGACCAGGGAATACATTTAAGTTTGCAAAACTTTGTGTAACTGAGTTAGGAGCTCCATAGATTTATCAGTTCATAGAACTGTAAAATGGCAATAATTTACATCATGTGGAAAAGAAAAGGAGTTTTCTTGAGACCCTCCTCCCTTGACAATTTCTCGCAAGCTTGGTTACCATGGGTACAAAACCATGCATCAACAAATAAATGACGCTCAATTTAAGTACAGATCTGCACCTTGACGCATGGTTATTAAAATGCATTTTGGTTTCAACAATAATCCTTAATTTCTATTATTATGTCTGGGAACAAGATTAACAATACTTACATGTAATGGAGGAAAACACGAAGAGCTTTCCAATAATTCTGCCCCCGGAGAGTCAAATACCTGAAAAAAGGGAGCACACAAATAATATTAGCTCTTGCAGTAATATAACACCAGAAAGGGGAAGGTTAAAGCCTCTCCTTGATTTCGGTAATTCCCCCCCCCCAAAAAAAAGTGCATGCTACTATTTCCATTCACTACTAAATGAAATAAATGTGTGAGCCTTAAAACGATTTGGGTGAAGAATATGAACTAAACAAACAAACATGTTTACCGATTTTATATTAAAATAAAACCTCTGCGTATATTTGTCGTCTTTGTATAATCATGAAATGGGCTGGAAATCGTAGGATAATCTTCGCCTGCAGCTTTTTAATATCGCATTACTAAATTTGTGCTGAAAGGAATGGGTTTTTTGCACTAAAAATGCAATCATTGCCCAGAGAGGGCGCCAGATGCCATTATGTGTGTGTATATATTAAAAAAAAAAAGAATATATATATATATATATATATATATCTATATATACATATAACTTTTTGGTTGAAAATATATAAAACAAAGGAATTGTAAACAATAGTTTGCAAGAAAGATATAAAGGATTTTTGTATGTATCTGTCATTTCCATATAATCTTTAAGTACATAATTTGTATCTAACATTTAATTGTTATATAAGAAGTTATGTATGAACAAACAGAATTCGTGAAACCATAGAACTACTAATATACCTATGCAATTCTTCAAAAATTCTGACGTCACCAAATGCGTCAGTATGTGAAATTAGTTTTTGTAATAGCTAATTACAAATAAGGCCATTAACCCTTGTCTACTTAAGTAGCATACAAGCACATATTGCTCTATTTAATTCTTAAAATGTTTTTTTTTAATTGTTTTTCATAATCATGTATCATTCCATTATCCTCTAAGCACCATAAAAGATCAAGTGCCATACAGTCATAAAGCTGCACAGAAATCAGTTTACGCATACGTCAACTTGAATTATGCTTTTATTAGTGTAGAGTCTTGAGATTTGTGTAGGCGGGATGATTATGTAAGACAATGTCATTCAGAAAATAAACTTCACTTGGAGGGTTGTCCACAAGATTGAAGAAACCCCACTTACGTAGCGAATGAAGATCATCTGAATATCTGTTTCAATCTCTGTTAATTGTCTGTGTATGCCCTTGTCCAGTTTGCATCTGTCGTTTGAGAGAGACTGCCGTTTCGTTCTCGTTCTGCTGTTATGTAATTTCTCGACGATAGAGGCTGCGCGTGTCTGTAGAATACCCATGCAGCATACGACACCGACGACGGTGAGGTAGCCGACAGGGACCCCGACCAAGGACCTCAAGGACATGGCGTCGGCAACTAGGAAAAACATGTGAGAAAAAAGAAAACCATATCGATCATTCTCGTTTACCATAATATACATGATGATGATCTTCCAATCTGAAATGTTGGAAATGTATAGTAAAATGTTGGTTGCTCATCCCTCAACAGCATCCCTCCCCTTTCCATTTCCCCTCCCACTCCCCCCCCCCCCCTCTCTCTCTCTCTCAACTATCCACTTGTCTTATTCTATGTATGAACATCTTACTTTCATGTTGTGTTTTATGTCTCGATTATTTACTCTTCGTCGTTTTGAAAATATAGTGTTTTTTACACACTTAAAATGTTGGGCAAGATACTGTCCCCTGTTTTGGGTAATGAATGTTGGTAATATACATATATTCTTGTTAATTATCATCCAATCGAGCAAATCTATTACCCAATTAATTTTTATTACCCAGTTTGGAAAGATTTTAACTAATAGTTGTGTGGACAGAGATGGTTAAAAATTTTGCCTTTTTGCCCAAACTTTGAGAGTGTATCTTATTTCTAATATCGATTTATATTGATCTAAATTGAAATCCTGTAAGACCTGACAATTGTAATTCAGATCACTGAATAAAGAAACCGTAAAAGATTGGGGTTTTCGTGCGTTTATTAAATCATAATTATATTTCAGTAAAGAATGATTCTTCTAGTACGTAATGTAATGTAAACGCTGCAATTCGTTAGATATAGTCACTTGACTTACGTTAGTATTATCATACTGCACGGAATCAAGTACAACAATTTCTTTAGGCATGACAAATTTCTCATCGGGATAATAAATCTGGTTGTATAATTGCTTCTTTTCTGAGAACAAACATTACTTTCGATTTATCAAAAAAAAAGAGAAAAAGTTAATTGAATAACCCAGATCTTTCATATAACTGTTTAAAATAAATTTTTAATGTAAGCATATAAGCGCTGGATCGTTGGGCAATTACCTACGATCCTAAAAAAAAATTGAATAACAAATTTAATACTGATTGATACAATTTTACCATCGACCCAGATGAAATAAATCTGCACCGAGATAACTTGACATTTGTTTTCCTAAATTGTCTTAAATAGCGGTTGGGATGATACTATGATATGTATGACTATCATATTTAACGCTTGATTGTATAGCCTGATGGGCTGTATAAATCAATCGCAATTCATCACAAACAGATAACTCTGTATATCATACCACACTTCATATCTCATTTAGATATTCAATTTTATAGACGTGTTATTCTAAAGATAAAAACACTAGCTTATCAAACTCTCCTTGCTTGACATAAAATAGTAAACTCATCATTTCAGCAAATTTTTTATTATTTTTTTATATTTGAAAGTGTTACCCTAAACGCTATCTTTGTAATAGTTTATCATTAGCACATGGAGAAGTAAATTGCATATTAATTACACGAAACTCATTAGCTCTGCATGTCTGTCTGTCCCTCCCCTCTCTCTCTGTCTCACTATCTTTCCGATTTCTCATGTCAAACTAATCATCATTTTAAGTGCACCATTAATGTATGAATTTCAATATTTTTTCTATTGTAAAACTAATCACTAATCTATCTTATAATAGTATTCCAGCATATCAGCCTTATAATATTTGCTTTTTCCGGTGAGATCTTTTTAATTGATTCTTATTTCTTTGTTTTCATTAAGACCAACAATTTCGTCATAATCCTTCTTTGAATGTTGATTTTTTTTCTCCCTTAAGAATGATATCAAAAATATTTTTTTTGCAAAAATTATAGTCTGTTTCCAGAATGGAATAAATGGTTAGAAGGAATAAAAGAAATAAAGCAAATTTAAGTCACGCATTTAATTGCTCTATTGAACAATTTTTAATCGACTTATGATGAAAATTCAATATCCATTTGTTAAAACGGATTAGAATGAATAGTGAATCAAATAAATATAAAATTAGTACCCAACCATAGCAATGTGCAGCATGGGTTAAAAAAGCATTGATTCAAATTGTGAAGAGAAACAAATGATAAAAAATGAGGAAATTCCAAAATACAATTAAGATTTATGAAATTCAGAAAAAAGTTAGTAAGCCACGTAAAACCCGTCACTTTAAATGAATATTATACTCAATTGAAACTAAACTTGAATTAATAAAAAGGCGATAAACCCCGACCACGTAAAAATCAAAGCTATATAATGTGTTATTTGGTGAATTTTGATATATCGAATGGTATTAGATTAAACTAGAACCGATATTGGTTTTGGTGTTAACATAAGGTTTTAAGATGTTAATGTGAATTGGAATACGACTGCTTTTTCCAGATATTGATTCTAAAAAGACATATAGACCGACCGGCGGTTATATTATGGAAAAGCACATTATTTATGTTATTATAATAATAAAACAATTAAATAATTTAAAGCAATCGTTGTATTATCAAATCCTTTGATACTGTGACATAACTGTGATGGATAATAACTCCAAGGTCAATCAATTCACTATAATAGTATCCTTTAATATGAACATGATTCCTAGGGTTGAAATGAATGTTAATTGCCAGGTTAGGTTTAGACGCGAGTAAAGTCAATATTTGTTTCATTGCATTTTGCTATTAAATTCAGAGTGTTTTAATACTTTAGAGATATTGATAAGTATTAACATAAGTATTATCTTACAGTTTTCTTCATTATTTTTCTTTGAGATTACATACGTTTATATAATGAGAAATTAATTTCAACAAATGTGAAATATAAAATACACGTTATATCTTTTTTATCAAAATACATGTGTCTTAAGAAAGATTAAAACATATATTTTCAACGAATGATATGAAAAGGGGGAAATGACAGACGAAGAATTATTTATAAATAAAATAATGATTTTGCACAACTTACCAATTGCTGTAGACTGTATGACAATGAATGAAATTCGGTAAAACTTGGGTAAGATTCTGCAAGATAATCACAAACTTCGACGAAAACCCCAAATAAAAGTCGTAACTCTTTAGACTTAGCACTGGTAGAAGTCGAGATGCTTGTTGCTCAAGAATGAATAAACTGATGAATGGGGCACACGTGGTGGCTTCCACTTGGAATCATATGGTCAATAATTGGTCAGTTACTATTCAAACACGGTCCTTTTATACCCTTACCAACCATTCTCAGAATTGATATCGTCATCCAGAAGGACTTATCAGCACGTGGTACACAAAAGGAATTATCCGACACGGACAAAAAAGAAGTTACCTCATTCTTGTCGCTAAACGATGACGAAGGAACGTAAAACCCTTCTACTCAACTCATTAATCGACCTCTCTCCCCCTCTCTCTTTATCTTTCAGGTCAATCCAGGGATAAGCTGTTACTTTGTTTGTAATGAGGCTTCACTTAACATGCTTTGAGAAGGTTCTCGTGAAACACGCCCATCCATTCCTCGTTTTCGTGAAAAAGGGCAAATCAGTTGAGTTAAGAGAATACTTTGAGATATCATACAATTCAATTGAAGGTGAAGGTCGTAAAAGTGATTCCATGACATTTTCTCCGGCGACAATTCCTTCAATGGAAAATCTGCACGTTAGGCAGTTAGGCCTACATTAAAACCTAACCTCCCAAATTTAGATAAACCGTAGTCTCTTGAACGTTCTCTTTCTCTCCACCATTCCCTCCCTCCACCCCTCTCTCCCACTCCCTCTCTCTCAGGTAAATTAAACAAACAAATCTATTTCAATCCTAACTCTAACCCTATACCATCTGAGATCCTGACACCGAAGCAAATGTCGTATCACCCATAAAGTTATCAATCCTGATGAAAAGGGAGGGACAGAGAAGTCAGTGGGTGGGTGGGTGCATTTATCAGGTATGTGTGTGTGTGGAGGTGCCGTGGCCGAGTGGTCAAATGCGCCGACTATACAAAGAAATTAATCGACAGTGCTCTTTTATCCTGTATTCACATACATGGAAAATGCTGTATGCATTCTGGGAAACTAGTTTGTAATTGTGTAATTTTCAATAAACAAATAAGAAAAAATACCGTTTAAAATAATCTCCACGACACGTTGATGATATAAAGCACAGAAATGGAATCAAAATCCCACAGCCAAACCAACAAACGAGACGCCAAACCGACCGATGTCATCTAAGAAGTAGATTTTGTCTTTCTAGCGTGTCTTGGGACGATATTTTTAGTGTGATTGTGAATGCCATTGAACGGTTCGAAACAAAACAAAAAATTATAAATATAGGAAAAATGCAACAAATCCATTAATTTTTTTCAGTAAAGTATTCAACCATACTTTTGTGTCAGTAGAAATCTTGTTTACTGATGATCCCTTGATACTATTACTAAATAACCATGGACATCGTTTCGCATTGCGATTTGGGACACCTCTATGTGCACAATTTCTTATATTTTGGGTTTTTCTCTTCTATAACGAAAAAACATAGTTTACAAAATACAATTGAGGGGCAAAGGATTTGTAATTTTGCGAGGATGCATTTGGGTTATCATTTTCAGCGTTTGTGTGTGTATGTGTGTGTTTTGGTGTAACCGCAACAAACTTTTTTTGTATAATTATCATACTCAGGATACTAAGGAATCATTACAAATTCTCGAGATTTCAAATTAATGATCTAATTGCATAAATACCATGAAAATTTGTACATACCTTTAGAATCAGAAACGCATTTAACCATCAATAGATTTAGTTATTTTGACAAAGTGATGTATTTTCCATCACTAAAGTTTTTTGTTATAAATTATGTTCACACTTCAATGAGCGGGAGACTCCTTATTTGCTTTTTTTTTCAAGAATCTTTCCAAATTGGGCAAACTTCGTGACGTGTAAACACAATGAAAGCTACGTTCATTGCTCTTCATTATGGATTAATAAAAAATCATATGGCACATCTCTGTAGTAATGGCATTTTTATGTTTACCTATACAGCAATATTAAAATGGAGAAGCATTGCCTACCTCAAGGGAAAAACTGCCATGACATGGGAACGAACCCGTGACTTTGTCTCTTGTTAGGCGCATTAGACCACTCATCCAAAGCATGATGTTAATGGGTAATTCGATTATTCTCTTCAAAACATCGCCGTCATCTTTCGTCCTCGTCATCGTCCGTCATTCTTCAATAACCTTTTTTTCTTGTTCGATAGTTGATTTGTAATGTAACAAATCTACCTGACAATCATTTTCTTTTCCTTTAGATATCGAAAAGAGGAAAAGGTTAAAAAAAGTATATCATTAAAACGGGGAAGTTAGAAGAGAGAAACCTTTAAAAACCTTATATTTCACTAAAAAGCGGAAAAGGTGCAATTGTCAAAGTTTGGAAGCAGACGATTTCAATGATTTCTCAAAATATATATGAACATAATAAACAATCGCACAAGGGGTTTGATTTTAAACACTTCTTCCGAAACGGCCCCTTCCTGTTTTTCGCCGTAGATATGTACAATACTCAAAGGGATGGCAATGTAAAACACAACTGATTTATTTGATCATAAAAGCTCATCTGTCTTGGATGAAAATTAACAAATGATTAAACAAATTCTCTAAGCACACAAAAAAAATCTCGAAGAGCTACCTCGAAAATGTTCTTCTATTGACTGCATGCAGCCTTCCTCAGCTGATTTATTTATTTACAAAAAACATTGTCTTTCTCTCCATTAAGTTGTTCCAGTGAAAATAATGCTAATTTAGAAAATAATATTCAATAGTGTGAAATGTCTGATGAAACCAACCAGCGTCTAGTATCATTATTCTTGCAGAAAGTAGAACGGATGGCAATCAAAGTATCGTCTAACCGAGCGAAGAGCCTCCGGAATCACATCCGTTCCCCGAATCCAACCTTAATACTTTCTCACCTCTTCGACGAAAATACACGCCCACTCCTCTAAACGGAAGTCTGACAGCATATCATAACACCTTGGTTATAAAGATAAATTATTCATGTTAGAATATGAACATCTAATTAACTGATTGGGTAAGCTGATTCATCTCTTATTATCTTGTCATTATCAAAACCACGCGTACAATTAATAATAAATTGTCATATTCAAAAAGGTCAAAGCGTAGATGGAATTGCTTGTCCATGGGTAGCATGTAAGTGATGTAATTCCTATATTATCATGATTATGGTAAATTGCCACTATACAGTGGCGTACCTAGGATTTTCCAAAGGGAGGGGGGTGGGCAAATTCGTCCGCCAAAAAACTTTGACAAGCAAAAAAGAAAAAAGGGACTTCAACCACAAATAAAGGTTCTCATACCAGAAAAAAAATGACAAGCAAAAAAAAAATGGTCTTCAAGTTCAAAGAAGCGGACCACTTGAGGCTACTAATCATTTGTGCAGCACAATGTGGATAACTTTCTTGCCGAAGAAAATTACACCATTTAAGTCTATATGATTGGATAAACAGTTTATGAACCAACTGTTCATGATTATGAAAAGTGTAAAATGATTCCTACAACATATTTGGACATTATTGACATTAAACTTAGTAATGTTACGACAATGTATTTGATTAAGAGTTGTGTAGACCAGACGGCAGTTATACAACATTTAGTAGTAAAAGAAGTAGTGTTCATTTCAGCCATAAAAAACATATAAACAATAAAATACGGTGGATGACCCACGTTCAGTTTTACTGGCACTGTCACGTTCTCCTGTCGTGAGATTCAACAGATGAAAAATTGAACATTGACATGATTACGCATGTTTAAGGTTGACACAATAAAATCCCATTAAAATAACATATTCTAAACAAACACTTAAGGGAGGTAAAAAAAGAAAGAAAGGCTCTCCAAACAAGACCACAAGATTTTAGACTAAGTGAATGTAAACCAATAAAACCACTCTGCATATAAACCGCTTGTAGATACAATATGTATAGGGAGTTGTAACACCACTCTTTGAATATGAACCATTTGTAGATACGCCATTTATAGGGAGTTGTAACACCACTCTTTGAATATAAACTATTTGTAGATACGCCATGTATAGGGAGTTGTAACACCACTCTTTGAATATAAACCATTTGTAGATATGTCATGTATAGGGAGTTGTAACTCCACTCTTTGAATATAAACTATTTGTAGATACGCCATGTATATAGGGAGTTGTAACACCACTCTTTGAATATAAACCATTTGTAGATATGTCATGTATAGGGAGTTGTAACACCACTCTTTGAATATAAACCATTTGTAGATATGTCATGTATAGGGAGTTGTAACACCACTCTTTGAATATAAACCATTTGTAGATATGTCATGTATAGGGAGTTGTAACACCACTCTTTGAATATAAACTGTTTGTAGATATGTCATGTATAGGGAGTTGTAACACCACTTTTTGAATATAAACTATTTGTAGATACGCCATGTATAGGGAGTTGTAACACCACTCTTTGAATATAAACCATTTGTAGATATGTCATGTATAGGGAGTTGTAACACCACTCTTTGAATATAAACCATTTGTAGATATATCATGTATAGGGAGTTGTAACACCACTCTTTGAATATAAACCATTTGTAGATATGTCATGTATAGGGAGTTGTAACACCACTCTTTTAATATAAACCATTTGTAGATATGTCATGTATAGGGAGTTGTAACACCACTCTTTTAATGTAAACCATTTGTAGATATGTCATGTATAGGGAGTTGTAACACCACTCTTTTAATATAAACCATTTGTAGATATGTCATGTATAGGGAGTTGGAACACAGAAAGTGCGCTCTCATCTCGTTTATTGTTTTAAGATCAATTATTATTGGCCAAAAATCATTCGGCTCGCACCACATGTTTGTCATTTGAATTATCAATACAACGCTTGATATAATACTTACAAATAGAAGATCACTTCACCATTCTCTCTTTTAATTTTCTTTTCTTTGCTCTTTTTTCTTGGTCGTGATCTTCTTTTTTTTTTGGGGGGGGGGAGGCAGCGCCAAAAGCACCCATCCCCATTTTTACGCCACTGATGACAAATTTGCCGTGTTTTGACATCGTACCAGACAACAGAGTTGCAGCACTTCAAAATAAGAAATTATTTAACTCATGTGTAAAACCCATCCTATTATATTGTACTGAAATTTGAAGTTTAACAACGCTCTTACGTGAAGCTAAAGAGAGAGAAAAACTGTATAAATCTTTTCTTCCTGAAAAGATACATAACCAATACTTGACTCGGTTCTTGGCGTTCATAGATCAGCAACTAATGCTATTTTCCCGAGTTTGGGCGATATCCGTTATATATATCAGCTTTAAAACAAAGCGTTTGATACTGGCACCACGTAATTTCAATAAAAGATAACAGTCTTGTAAAAAAAGAGCATATGATGTGTCGCCTCATTTTAATAACGGGTTCAAAAATTACATACGAATGTTATTAAAACAAATCGGTTTCCTTCATGTGTGGGAAAACCAGGGAACCTTCTCAAAAAAGGCACTTCTGAAATCAATTGTGAACAAACTCAATGATCGTTATGTAATATCATGAAAAAACAGCCTCAATGATAACACCCAACATTCCCATGACCAATGCAATAAACTAAGAACCTATAAGACACTGAAAAAAATTATAAGATTGAAAATAACCTACTATTAGATATTGAAAAGACGCACATCACTAATTTTGCAAATTTAAGAAAAAGCAATAGTAAACTTATGATAGAACAAGGTAGATACAATAGGATTGATGTACACGATAGAATATGCCCTGTTTGTTTGACATTTGTAGAATACCATTTGACTGTACACTGTAAGCCCCAAGTGAATGATGGTAATAATGGACTTGTTGAGCATGTTAAGTTTGAGTTGGGCGTCAACAAACTTTATATTTTTCTGAGGGTTCTCTTTCCTTAATTAATGAAGCCATAGAATATAAAGATTGGGCGTCAACATATATAAAGATTTCAGAGTAATTATTAATACCATAATAAGCGTGTTGCCAGCTCCAAGCTGTTCCAGGATATTGATCAAAATGAAACCATAGGAATAAAAAGATTTCAAGTTAAAATATTGAACTAAAAAAAAGAAACAACTCCCTCGAGTATACTCTAGTAATTAGAAGAGTGTACTCGAGTGACTTGTGTTTAGTATCTGACTGACAGAGGGCTGTGGAATCGTTGACAATTAAAGTTAAAAATTTTAGATTTCGCAGAAGAAGCTTTCACCTCATTTAGTTTTGAGAGAGAAAACAACATTATATCTGGATGACCCTACTGAGAGTGATAAGCTATAATATGACGTCCAGAAATATCCATAGAAGGGACTTACTTTAAGGGAATATACATTCGAATTTCTTAACGAAAGGAGAATGATAACTTTGAAAATACCCCCCCCCAAAAAAAAGGAAGTTTTGTTTTAACGGGGAATTTTCCATAATTTCGGTGGCTGAGGTTATAGAAGTGGTGTATAATTTTCAGGCAAGTTTTTACAGTCTTGCCGAGTGAGATCTTTCCATGCACATGACACGTTCTTAATTGCCCTTCCATTTTTAGCTGCACCCTTCCCTCCTTCCTTCAGTGCTGTATTTTCTCTCTGACTATCAGAATACATTTTTCTTCATCATTACTATTTTCTTCTTTAAAGAATTGTCCATCAATCGTTTTAAATTGAAATATTTTGTTTAGGACTGTCAACCATCACTTTATATGGAACAGTTTTGCATATTGCTTATTATAGTCGGAAACTAAGTTACCATGGTTACAGGGGTTTGCTTCCCATACAATCATGGCCTTTCCTTGGCAAGCACCTCAGTTCTTTTTCATTTCATAACAAGCAAAGGTCACTGTAGCTCCTTGTAATAATAATAAAAATATACAAAGGGGAAAAACAATACAAGATATATGAGTAAAAGAACAACAAAGGAACTGAAAGTGAAAAGACCTTGCGAAAAATTAATTATGTAGTAGTAGTAGTAAAATGGTTATTATTGGCAAAACAACACATCGTAGGCCAAAGGTTGAATCAAATGAAGTTTACAATTGTAATGTTAGACATTTGATTAGTCATTATTTTCACAATTCAATTACATAATAATATGAAATAACTACATCTTAAGACTAAATACAACTTTTAACAGACAAAGGGTTGGAAGAATGGCATAAAGAGAGCAGGAGAGAAAGAAACATAGAAATGAAGGAGAGGGATGAATATATACACAACAAAAAAGTAAGTCCCCCCTAAATCAAACTGCTGTAACTTTTGAACCGAATTATTTTGAGATATGATATTTCATGGGTGGTTTTATACACTCATTAAGCAACTCCTGGGGAAAAATGAGATTGATCGGTTGAGTCATGCATGAGTAATTAAAGATTGAATTAAAAATGACCATTTTTTAAAGTCACAAGAGTCGTTTTTCAGATTGTGCAAATACAAAGTTGGGCAAAAATTGTTTTTAGGTGAATTTTATAGTGTTATGCTGTTTTACTATCCTTCATTTAACCATTTCAGACCAAATTTTGATATCGTATGTTCATGGTTGAGTGAGCACGATGTATTGCAGGGGCCGCGAAAGCGGGGAGGGCGGGGGGCTGGGGGCTTCAGCCCCCCCACTTTTTTCCATAAGCAAGTACAAAAATGTAATACGATTGTGATTTTTGGCATGGTCAGCCCCCCCCCCACTTTGAAAACTGCTCAGCGGCCCCTGTATTGTGACGTGTCATCATAGGGTTTTGGGGGTATTATCTTTTACAACTTGTTAGATCATGTTAAAATTTGAAGATGATGATGGCTCCCCCGATTATAGGCCCCTCCCCCATTTAAAATTCTGGATCCACCACTGATCTGTCCATACATTCAACTGATCCTGAGAAATTGTTAGGAAAAGAATACATTTATGCAGTATAAAGAGTATTCATTCCTAAATTTTTGAATGTGCTCGCTCAACCTTGAAATGGCTAAAGTTCGGAAAGTGTTTGGTGATAGAAATGATGGATGATAAAAACAACAGCAATTAAAGACACCTTTCAAACCAAATTTGCCCCCAATATTCACTTTATTACCCTTTAAAATGAGTCTGTGACATTGAAAATACCAATTTTCCAACTTTGATGCGTGCTCACTCATCCATAAACAAACAAATCGATTTCATTTTTGCACAGAATTCTGCCCATATGTTGATAAACATTACTGTCAAACGGCATTGCTAAAGACAGTCTTGAAAAAAAGTTCCACCATATTGAATAAGGGGTTTACGTATGCTTAAACATATGCACCCATAATGTACACAAGTCTATGAGAGAGGAAGTCAAAATTTTAACAAATATGAAATGAGGGTTTGTTTCATGGACGGTTTTTGTTACTTCTGCCAACAGTTATTTCATGAAACTTCGCACATGGCTTCAGAGTAACACTATCCGAAATGTGCGCACACCAAAATAACCATTCGATTCGGTACAAAGCGGGGCCAAGGCCTTGAACTTTCTTCTCATTTGCATAATTTTCGAATATTGTGTGCTCACTGATGCATTAAACATCGGGATTTTCATAAAAATCAAATCAAATGAACTGTGCAAGGAGTTGTGTGACAGATATCCATAGTTACAAATTGCAGTTTTTCCAATAACGTAAAAAAGAGCTAATCACATTCCACATGTTCATTCAAGCGTAAATGTTTAATTTGACCCCTTTGAATCATTGAAGCATGTAAATTGGTCATGAACATAACAAACAAGTTGAGAAAAGATCATTTTCAGTTAGAAAAATGAAGCAATACTTGCTACGATATTTGAAAATCGCATTTTTTGTTTCCAATAAATGTTCATTGAACCGTGAAACGGTGAATATTGTTGGAGATAGTCTTCCCCAAAATAACTGTCATCATATTCTAGCATTTTTTATTGAAAGAAATGTGTAAAAATCCAATTATAGCAAATTTGGACTTGAGTTTATTCAACCGTGAAATTTAGCTTAAAAAGTTGTATCGTCTTTTAGAAAGTACCCTTTCCAAGCCTTCTGACTAGTTTTCATGATGAGAATGTGGAATTAGTTCCAATACAATGGAATCAAAGTCGTGATATTTTGCTTGTGACTTTTGAAAAGTGACATTTTTGCCTTCTGACGGTGCTCACTGAAGCATGACGTAAGATACATCCACAACATTTACTCATAGGGTAGCTTATAAAATTACCTACACGCTCATGTAAAAATATATCAAAAACTCGCATTGGTTCGGAAATTATTGATGTTTGTTTAGGGGGGACTTACTTTTTTTGTTGTGTATATATGGGATAAGAGAAAGGAAAACAGGGAGAGAGAAAGAGAGAGAGAGGGGGGAATGTTTAGAAAGGATAAATTATGGGGTGGAGAAGTGGGAATGAAAAGGCCTGAATGAGTTGACAGAAAGAAGAGATGGGAAGAAAGATACAAAGTGGGAATAGGTAAGACAACAAAGAAAGAAAAGTTTAACAGAGAACAGTATAAGCTTGGTGGTCGGAGAAAGGTAAGGGAAATGAAAGAAATAAATCGAACATGTGTGTAGGAATACGAAATATACCCAAAAAATGTAATAATTGCATTTCATATAATATGTTAAATAATATGTAATATACGTACAAATAAAGAGATAAAGAGTCGGTGAATACACAAAGAGTCGGTGAATACAGGTCGATAATCATGTATGTAAATTTTAATAATCCTAATAACTAAGAACACAATATGATAATGCAAATTAACTGAGGGGTATAATCTCTCAATTTCTTTGACCATCGATGAACGCTATCTATCTGAAATTAATGTATTTTTGCTATTTGCCACTTTTGTAATCATTGATCATGCATCGTACAGGGGGCATTGTCTTGTAAACATTGTACAAGTAGAATCAACAGGGGTTGTTGTTTCTCTGAACATGTCTAAAAGATCTCGGCATCCAAAAAAGTAATACGTGTCAATCACTCCTTGGTGTGAATGTGACTGAAGCCCCCGATGTAAGCATTCGTTATTTCCTATTCAATTAAAGTATATTGTATCATTCTCAATAAAGACCCCTTTCATACATTTTATTGTCTGTACACACAGCCATGTTTGTTAAAGGAAAGAAATCTTGTGAATGTTTGTCAAGTATTTGCGGTGAAGTTGGGGTAACCGTACCGGAAGTACGTCATCATCCGATGAAGGTCGGGAAGATGAACACGCCGTTTATTTGATTGTCAATCCTCTCTCTATTCACTGGTAACGTATCTAAATATTGGCACGGTGATTGCCCGAGGTTGCCTATGCAATCACAAGAAATAATATCATTTAGGATGATGTATTTGGTCTCTGCAAACATTATTACAAGTGGCAGAATACTCCGAACAAAATAAACATGAAATATCTAAATAACCAATATATAATTGAAAGAATACAAACGAAATTAACAACATGATGATGATGAAACAGCCAAAAGTGATCATGAGTATCTCTAAGCGTGGCATGAAGAATTGCATTATCATTATCACTGCATGTTATATAATGTAACTATGGTGGCAAAATCCGTAACTCTCACGGGAAATAAAGAGGTTGCAAATTCTAGCCCCCTTATTTTCAATAATGAGAAAACCAACACAGTCTAATTTGCGCCCCCGCGACACACACTCTCTCACACACACACACACATAAATTGCTGCCACCAGTCAGTGATATAACATTATCTCACATTGACTTTTTCTTGCGCTCAGGGGCAACGGTCAATATCAATTTGTAATAATTACAAAATCGCGGTGTTGAACGACGATACTTTTTTGAACTCTTTCTTTTTGTCCTTTCTCACAAGCCCACCTGTTTGATTGCACACTTTCTTTCTCATGGAGTGACGCAAGGATATTTTATAAAAAGGTGCGGACGGGATTACCCAGAGTAGCCAGGAAATACGAAAATTTGCATTTAGAATGTAATTATTTTTTTCTTATCTTTCTCATCCTCTTTTTCGATTGCAAAAAGATATCATTTTTATTTTTTTTTATATATTACATGTCTTCTATTCTCATGATAACACTTCAGATATTACATTTTTATTTCTTAATTGAAATGACAAAAAATGAAATATGAAGAAAATGTCTTTTTGTCGTTTCCCTTTTAAAATCGTTTGTAAATCACACTGGGCTGCCGCTTTTGCCCCCTCCCTCCTCCATAGCATTGCTTACTGGCGTACAGATGAGAGGGCTCCTTGGACCACCAACATTTTCACGAACCCCCCCCCCTCCAAAAAAAGAAATTGAAAACACGAAAGAAATGAAAAGTAAAATAGATTTTTTTTTAAGTAGTCTTTTCGTTTTCAAATTATGTAAAAATCTATCACAAACTTAAACCTTTTTTAGAAATCAAGTTGGAAACGTTGCCCCATTCGCCATGTCTGGCACCCTACATATCTTGTTTTTGCTCATTGGGCCATCCACATTGTTCCAGTCTTTATCCCTTCTAACTTGGAGGACGGCAGTTGAGGACACGTTGCCACAATAAAAGATTTTGATGCCCGGAGTAGCCTTGATTCTATTGCAGATTGGATAGAAGGAATGTGAATTCCGCAATTATGTTATCCTGAAACTAAAGGGGTGAAAGAATACACACGAATATTAAGTCGACAAAATGGATCGACTTTTATCTCCGAGAAACTGATAAACAAGCGAACAGGTGTATGAAATAATACTTTGATATATTAGAAATAAAAAGACCCCAACTCCCGTTTACTGCCCTATTTTGTCTATTGGAATGATTGAATGTGTATTTTTCAATTTTTGGCAGAGTGCTCTTAGTACTCAGGCGGCTAAGACTTTATGTGAGGGGTTCAAATAACATGAAATGGCAATGGAAAAGATGCATAACTTGTACCCCCAAAACATATATGGACACTAGGCTTTATTCGGCACTGAGTATTAATGGGAATCAACGTGAATTTGATTGCACGGGCCCCTTAAGCTTGTCAAGATTGCGTAAGATTGGTGAGAAGGTAGTGAAATATGCAAGATGTCTCAAGAAAAAGTTGAGTCTGAAGACTTAAGTACGAGGAGACAAGGTTGTCTGGAGGTGACACTTAGAACAAGGATAGCAGACTACAGAGTATAAGGCGTCTAAAGACTTCTATGCATTTTAGTAGTTATTCGATGAAAAAAAATAAAGTAGTAATGGCGTCAATTTTTTTTAGAGAATTTGTATAAGTAAGAAGCAACCGGCAACCATGGCGACCGAAAATATTTGAAGAACACAATAAATGGGGCCAGCCTCCTCCTTTCCCCATTCTCTCCCTCTCTATTATCTATCTCTCTTTACCTCTCTTCATCCTCCAGTCCGCTCTCTGTCCGTTTGAAAAAAGTTTGCATTCGTTCTCTCCCTTCTTCTCATAATTTTACTTGTGAACACATGAGTAGCGCCAGTTATTGTTATAGTGAATGGGTGAGACAGAAAACAATCTTCTAGGTTGAATATTTTAGGACTACCACAACTGATAACTCTCTTCTTTTGTGCTCTTCTATCTTCTATCTTCCTGTTTTAAAATACTTTTTGTTTCTCTTTTCTCGCAAAAAAAAACCCCTAGGGGCGGTCGCATGCTGCCCCCTGCAGCGCGATCCCTGTCTGAACAAATTATTCCCAAACCACGCCACCTCCGTTATAAATGTGACGTCAGAAACCCGAATCGTTTCAACTCGGAGGAGATTTGGCCTTGCGGAGTGGCGCTCGGGAGCCGGTATAAAAGATAAGGAAAAAGTTGGGGAGAAAAAAATGTATCTACTTGTAACCTGGAAATAAGGATTAGGTGATCATTTTAATACAAAGAGAAAACAAAAACTCTTTATCTGACATTTAATTGCTAATCGATTTCCTCAGATTTTGTCCAATTTAGCACTCGATAACTCCTGTAATGGAGGATCGATGGTGTTCTCCTTTTTATTCATTCTATGATGTACAAAGTTTATGTGCCACACAAGTGATCTGAAAATCCCGTTTGTCATGTTTGTAGGATTCTATTTCAACGGCGGGAAATTTTACATTTCCAGGGTATACGATTTGGTTAAGAATTAAACATCAAATAATATGATATTCAAAGAACATCCTGATCATAAAAGATTATGAATGTGGAACATAACAAGCAGAAACTCTGTTTCTGGAGCCGATTAAAATCCAAAGTTGTAACAGTGAAATACATGTATGCTCAGATGTATTGCCTGTCGTGATTGCCTGCATGCACTCTTGCTTAACACGAACTGAATGAATGATACTGTACGTGAGTTGTAGAGAGAGAGAGGGGCAGTTTATGGCGTAAATGCAGTGCAACGCCTGATTTTCAGCCCTTGCCAAATCGGGGAACGTGGCTTCATCCACTGGCGTACAGATGGGGGCCCCCAAGTGTTTCACGGCCAAGAAAAAAAGAGAAAAGAAAAAAGTAAAGGGAAAGAGTGGAATATTATTTTCTTAATATGTCAAAATATAGATTTTTGTATTGAAAAGTTCAATATTTTTGCTTCAGCTGCCATTTCTAGCCCCCTCGTTTTTTTTCTCATTACGCCACTTGCTTCAGCCAATAGATCTGGTGCAGAACAGTCTGAACTAGTGGTATCATTGGTTTCAGATTCAGATTTATTTCCAACAGAAATAACAAATATTGATGCAAATCATTTTCATAGATTATAACAAATATTTACAATACATTAATAATAATCATGATAACATATAAAAAATAATACAAAATATTTTATAGACGAATAATATATAGTTTGGATAGGAGAAAAGTATCTGTGGAAATGGGGGATTCACTAAAAAGCATAGCTTGTATAATGTGAACCCCCCTAAAGGAAGAGAATAGAATATTGGTATGTTGTGAAAAAGTCCCCAAGGTCACTGGTCACTTTTCTTTTAATATTAACATTGTGCAGTTTGTAATTGGCATTTGTATTTTTTCTGTTGATATTAATTAGAGCCCCTCTGGGCAGTTAAAAGGCCTTATATTCCAAAACTTCTGGAGGCTCTGCCCCCTCGACCCCACCAGGGGCCTCTGAACCCCCTCCGCTGATACATTGCTGGTTTGCGTAATGGATAGTGGAGCATTACAGATTCTCAACAAGAAATATGGCGCTTCAAAAAAAGTAATTAACAATTTTCTTACGAAGAACGAAGTATCGTACTACATTTCGAAATAATGAATTGATTGTCAACCCATGAAACAACACCGTTCTCATGGTCGTACAAAGACACTCCATTACGAAAGGGGTAACCCATTAGATCTCATATTCCAATAAACTAGATTTCGGTTGTGGTTATACTACTACTACGACGGCGAAGACGACCACGGTTACTACGACTGCTACTACTCCTAGTACTACTATACTACATGTACTACTACTACTACTTATACTACTACTACTACTACTACTATTTCTACTACTACTACTACTACTACTACTACTACTACTACTACTACTACTACTACTACTACTGCTGCTGCTGCTGCTGCTGCTCATCCTACTAATACTACAATACATACATTACTAATACTGTTGCAGCAGCTGCTCATTATGTGATTCGAACATGGTATTTATACAACTATATCATCTTCAACCGATCCTGAATGTATTAAAACTTGAATTAAGTACAAAATCAGCTTCTCCGTTAAAAACATTTTTTCTTAGTGGTATTCATTCTTCTTTCAGCATTACAAGTTTTATTTCCCCAATGATTTATGAATTGTTGGTGATTTTTTACCTGATTGATAGGGATTGATAAGAAATCGTTAATACTTTGAATCAAGCAACCAGAGGACCGACTGCTTAAGGTCCTCTCCGGTGGACATGGTAACGAGGATGTAATGCCTTACCAAAGGGCACTAGCGCACCAAGTAGGAATCGAACCCGGTCAGTGGAATACGAAACCCCCACTCTACCGACTGAGCCATCGCGTCCCCTCTTAAATTATTAAAATTATTAAATCATTGAATTTGTAAAATCAGGTGTATTTCAACATGTTCAAGTGTTTCGTGTTTTAGCAACATTTTTGACATTTGTTATAATGCTTTTATTTCATTATAAATTTAATAAAGTTATTTTTTGTGCAGTAATTCTACCGAATTTCTTCTTGACTGGATAATGGAACAAATCCTTTTCTCTACAATAGGTCCAGTAAAAAAAAGATGTAAACTTTATTAAGATTTGCTGCACCACGTCAGAGTTTCCCTCTATTTTCTAATTGAATGTGTTGATTTCTTGCTTTCATTATTAACATTTCCTTTTATTTGGGGCTCGTGACTAGAAAATTTCCCAACTATTTGAAAAGAAATTTGTCAAACTGACCCCCAAATGTACAAATAATTACGGTATGCACATTATTTCTACCAAATAGTTCTTTTGGTTGATATATATCATTATCAATGAGTGTAATTACCTTATTGATTTTAAAGGAATTCTTTTGTATATTTCAATTTAACAAAATCTTTGGACTTACTGTACTTCAACTATCATGACCAAGTGAACTTTGAAAATGTCGGCGAGCGTTTAATTTCACAGACGAAGATTAATAAACCAGTAAAATACAAGGAAAATCATAACAGAAGAAAAAGAAATAGAGATGAAAATCGGCCATGGAAAAGCTGAAGGTGTATCTCCTGGACGACTCTAATCCTTCAAACAAATATTATTGGTACCATTGACCGGAAGTCAGGAATAGCAACAATACACCCAAAGGATTCAGCATAGTCCAGTAATGCTGCTAAAGAGGACAGTTATCTCCTTACAATTGCATTCAATGTGGCGAGCTACAAAGGGCGGTATTTGACAGGCTTTATCTTCAATGAATACTGTTAAGGTGATCATCTGCCGCCTCTTTTCTACGCTGTTTGGTCTCATTCATTAGGGTTTGCGGTGAAAAAAAAGCATAGTATTTGTGGTCGATACATCTCTTTGTAGGTCCGTGGTACATGCCACCAGGCCATCGAACTTGTCGAACCTCTTGGCTGGGGGTGAGTTTAGGACAATATTGACCATACAATTAACATTCTATTAGGGGGATTAGCTCTTTAACACCACTTTTTACATGGTTTTGGAACTTCGGTTCGCTGACCAGGTCATCGTTCGAGCATGGAGGAAGAAGATCCATGGTCGGGGTCGTTGAATTTTATTGGGGGACTGTGAACTCTCGTCACCCGATCAAATCAGAAAAAAACCTAAGAAATCCAGATTACGCATGACAGAAGCTGCTCAGTATTTATTTGGTTTGTTTATTTATTTACTTTTTATTTACTCATCTATTTATTTATTTTATTTATTTATCTATCTTTCATTCTTTTTGGGGGTGGCAAATTCGTATTCGAGGCCTATCTCAAATTATCATGAAAGGAGGAGGAGGAGGCGAGCAGAAAGAATGAAATGAAGATCAGAAAGAAGAAATACAGGAAGAAAATTGAGAATGGGAGAAGAAAAAGAAGAAAAGGAAGAAGAAGAAAAAGAAGAAAAGGAAGAAGGAGGAGGAGAAGAAGATGATAGTGATGACGAAAAAGAAGGAGAAGGAATAAGAAGCAGAAGAAGGGCATGAGGATGATGGAAAGGAATTCAACTGAATATACGAGCAAAGCAATCATAATAAATACTCTTTAATCTCTCTCGCTTCGTTCCACATTTATTTGGAAATTTTGCACCTTTGATGCAAAGTCTTGATGTACATTCCATCATTATACACCTTTGATTATCAAATTGTATTCTGTTTTGTACTACTTTGCAATTTGTATTGAATATTGGCAGATACCAATGATATTCAAATAAAATTTAAATTGACATGCTTCGCTCATGAGTGGGGAAAGACAGAACAATAAAAGGCTACCAACAGGCATCTGGCGAGAAATTTTCAATTCAAAGTAAAAATAGAATGTCTAAAGGCCTTCTTTCCTCTTCTGCTACACATCAAGACGCAATCTAAAAAATATCTGATAAGATTTTCTTGGTAATGTTGTTTTTATTCCCTTAAGATCAAATAATTAATTACGAAGTGATAGTTATACAAATAAAGTATAATCACAGCTGGTATAGTCCACTTGCAGTTGCAAAGAATAAAACTTTCATTTCGAAATGCCTTTTCTTCTCCAGTTTGTTTTTGCTATCTGACTGTCGTGACAATAAACAAGAGGATATCAACGAGGGCCTGTGGTGAATTTTCAACAAAAAAGAAGGGATATCAGTCATTTTGGGATCCTTCTCACTTGTTTGCTCATCGTATCACTGTTATCCTTCTATCATCTTTTTTACGGATTTAAAGGTTTTTTTTATCAAGTAAAGAAATAGTGAGAGAATGAAGAAAAAATGAAGATAATGAAATTTCCAGAAATATCTCTTCTCTGAAACTGATTATTCGCCAAACAGAAAATTGACATAATTATAGCCATAGCATTCTTGATATTGACTCATCCACTCACGCTCGATGTTGTGTTGTGCATGTTATTTGAATGGGGAGGTCTCAGTTTTCGAAAATTCATTCAACATAATAAAAATATGTCAAAGAGATAGTCCCCAGTCTTATTTTTTTACCTAACACCCACTTTAATGACATCTTGATTTACGGGTCGTGTGATATATGACCCGGGGGGGGGGGGGGCACTCGACAAAAAAGTGGTAGGGGTATGCCGCGGGCGAGGCAAAAAACGGGGACCTTGGAGCGGGCTTCCTGTAAAAAGGAGAGTCCTCGGAACGGGCTTCGGAACTACAAATGTTTGTGAAAACGGGGGTCCTTGGAACGGATCGCCAGCGTGTGAGTGCGTATGCATCCCTATGGAACGGGCAATCAAGCATGATGCAGCGGCCTCCGCCGCTTGCGCTGAGGCGATGGTCGAAAAGCGCTCTACGGCCGCTTTCACCAAAATTGGCAGCTCCTTGAAGCATATCAATGCGACCGGAACGGCATAACGAAAAATATGCGAAGCTTTGGAGCGGATTTCTTTCTTCTTTTTCTCGATAAGAAGAAAATGTTATGCCTTGGAGCGGCTTTCTTTATTCTTTTTCTCAATAAGACAAAAATGCTATGCCTTGGAACAGAATTTTGAGTGTAAAAATGGGGGTCCCCTCCGCGGCACATACCCACTATATGCATTATATACTGAGTGCCCCCCCCCCCCCCGAAACTATTGGCAAGCATTTCCCGAATTGAACCCCTTAACAAGTATAGCGATATTTTATTTATTGTTATGTCACGGACGTCGGTCGTCGGTTTTACCTTTACCTACATCATTGGGTTTATTACAGCCCCACCTCCCACACCTCGCTCCGGTACTCTAAACACGTAGTGTTCACTCTTGGGGGGAAAAAGTACATCCTTTCTTGAACATTTTAGTCTTAATTTTTGTTATACCTTCGCAATTTGACCCTAAACACGTAGCTTTTCTAGCAAAAATAGATACAATTTTTTCATTATTTTAGTGTTTTTGATACTCTTATTACGATACGTACGTATAGTACCCTATCTTAAAAATGACATCCCTTTTACGTGTTTGTCTGGTCACACATGGTATCCACTCATCAAAGTTAGTGCCTCCCCCCGTGGGGGGGGGGGCATAACACAAGTGGGTGCTCGAGCTTTTCCCGAGCACAGACTGAAATCAGTAGTCGACTGCCCTCTACGTTAAGTGTAATGAAGTTGGCAAATCCTTTATGCCTCAAAAGAAAAGTTCATTTCAGTCATAATCTAGTCTACAAATGTAGACCCACATCTGCAGTGTGTGTACCTCAGCTGATTCAACGAGTCTGCATAGCAGACTAGGTCTACTGAGGCTGCAGCTCGCTTCGCTCGCCCTTTCAGGCTGGTTTGCTTCGCAAACCAGCAGATCCACCTCACGAGCCATTCAGAGTCTGCATATTAGACTAGTCATAATCTGGGTAAAAAATTGATCATCATTCCAAGGTCTATAATACAATTGCAGTTCATATCACAAAGGTTCGAATGTTCGATATTCTCAAATTTCGTCATTCCTGATCTGATGTTCGAAGTCCGATACCTCGTTTCGTAAGATTCGAATAGCTGATTATCAATTTCGTACTCCGGCTTTAGCCCGAGCTGCAATGGCTGGAATTCGAACCAACGACCTACATAAAGAAAGGCGAGGAGGATCAGAACCACTTGATAACGACAAATATAGTTTTAATTTCCGGAGATAATGAATGGTAAATATTTATAAGTTTAGTCTATATCAACATTTTCAACACCCTTCAAAATCATTGGATTCCATTAAACAAAAACAATTGCACACAAAGTAGCCAAGAATGCGTAAAATGAGTACGGCTGATATAATGCCTTGCTGATGGGAATAGGTACTGTGGCAGGGGATCGAACTCCTGAATTTTGCGTGTCTAATCTGTCGCCTTCGACCACGGCACCCTCGTCGGCACCTCTATTTCTGCTTTCTTTAATTTCGATTCCGCAGTCACCAGTATAATGAGTATGATTTTAGAAAATATTAACACGAGAAATATTTGATTCATACCCAAGTACAGACCCAACGAGTAGGCCATTTAATAATTTGAATTGAGAGAAAGAAACAATGATGAGTTTTTTTAAATCAAAATCGGACGAAGAAAATAAAAAAAAAATATGAAAATATCTTTTAAGTTTCGCTTAGTTTCAGAAAAATGGTGATGTGTACAGAATGAGCGGAATGGAAATGAAGGAACCAAAAACCACTACAACATTTATAATCGTCACATATTCCTTTCGCACTTTGTTTTTTAACATCAATTTTTTTGTTGTTTGTGATCGAATATAATTTATAATTCATAATAGATTACTTTTTTCAATATTCTCTCGTTTAACAAAATGTAAAATTCTCATTGTTTAATAAAGAAATTGTGCATGTGTAACATCGTCGACTTGTCCACCTGTGTTGCAATATCAATGTCGATGTTTAACTCAGAAATGTCAGGGGAACTTTGAAATACCACATACTTTCTTATTTTATACAGTATTACATCCGATTCTATTTGAAATCAAACTCGAATTAGGGTATACTCTCAATCGACCGGTTAACTCCCGTTCAAACCGTGAAGATCGCATTATGAACGGGGTATTATGAAAAAAAAAATATCAAAGTTTAGAATAAATCACAAATTGAATCTTGAACTATACGCCATGCTCGTGAATTATATATATACTTATGTAAATAAGTTGAATAAGTGGAATTCATGCATGGACCTCGAGAATGAAGGATCCTTAAACTGCAATTAATGAAAATAGTTGGAATTGACACAACAATTGTTCTTGATTGAATGATCTACTTATACAGTAGTAATAATAATGAATTGGACTTGTACCGCCCCCACATCCACTCTGTACAGTGCTCGAGACGCTTTTCAAGAAACTATAAGAATAATTGAACAGAAATGTTTAAGGTGTTTTATACCATTGATACAACCATTTTCCGTATTTCCTCTTTAAGTACCCAAGATCAGATAAACACTTAACTTGTTCTTAATTGTGAGGGGTTTCGTAGGCTGTAAAAGGTAATAGGTTCACTTATTGAAAGACGCAAAATACATAACCCAAGTTATCCGGTAGTCTGGTAAACAATTGATTTTCCGAACATTTGTGGCAATACTCCTAAATGATTCGTTAACATCAGTGGCGTAACTGCGGGGGGCATGGGGGGGCACGTGCCCCCCCAATCGGCTGACCAAAAAAAAAGGGGGAAAAGGAGAAAAAGAGAGAGAAAGGAAGAGAAACGTAGTGGGAAAGAAAGCATTATTGTTCATTATAATGTTATATTATATCATAATTATGTTATATTACATAAGAAACATTTTTTTCATAACTTTATGAGACATAATTTGCTCAGGGCCTATGTCTTCATTGTTCCTGGTGCTCGCATTGTCTGTTTACCGAGCATATACCATATACCACCACACCACATACACCAAACTGCCAAATATATTTCCTCGCACTTCGAGTTTAATATTATTGTTTTATGTACAATAGTATGCTTCTTTTTCATGACTACTTATAATAGTGATTTCCCCATTTTAAGGTCTTAATATAAAACATTTCCTGTCCGTGCTCACGTTCGCAGTAGTGGATTGGTGAAGTATGAATTCCTAGAATCAGTCCTTAAAATGTCCCTTTTTCTAATCTGAATATCAAAAATTTTCAGCTCGCGCTTCGCGCTCGCAACATTTGGTTAATAAACTATGTATGGTCTTCGTGGATTCCTACAAACAAGCCTTAAAATGCCCCTCTTCAGTTCTGAATTTCCTAAATTTTCAGCTCGCGCTTCGCGCTCGCAAGATTTGATTAGTGAGATGGGTATGTTAATCATGATTAATAGTGTTTTATGTGCATGTTTAGATGCAATCCTAACAAAATAAGCAAGCGCTTATTGGCACTCGCATTAGATTACTACGGTGAGATGTGTATAATCTTAATGGATTCCTAAAATATAGTCCTTAAAATCTTCCTATTTGGGGGTCAATATTTACAAAAATTCAGCTCGCGCTTCGCGCTCGCATTATTTAGCGAGACAAGTACGTATCATGATTACAAAAGATTGATTACAATGTCCTTTTTAGGTCTGAATTTAAAAAATTTTAAGCTCGCGCTTCGCGCTCGCATTATTTGACCAGTGAGAGACATTTCCGTTTGATGGCACTGTCCTTAAAATGTCTCTAATAGGTCAGTATACCCAGCAACTGGGCGCGCTTCGCGCGCTCACTTAGTGACTCAAAATTTTTGCTGGTGCCCCCCCCCAATGCCATGACCCACGGTACGCCACTGGTTAACATGTTTCGTGATCCGATCATTAATGGAACTATTCAGAAGTTCCCTTATTTACAAGGATCATTAAGAAAACGATATATTTTTTAAATGATATTTATATATTTTTATACCGAAGGATATAATATAATAAAATAAGGTTCATAATTCCTAATATTCGATAGTCCGAAAGCAAAAGAGCATTGTCAGCATGGGCCTAAAAAATAACTAATGAAATATACAAACCTGCAGTCCAATAATTTGTGAGGGGGCAGTGGGGGCTTATTGTATTTTTTCCCATGTTTTTGTAACTGCTTGTATGTGGTCTAGTAGTTATGAGCACTAGCCTCGTATAAGGTTATGGTTTCGAATCCCCGCCTTGCCATTGGATTAACTTTGATTAAAAAAAAGAGTAATTTCTGTCGTCTATTAGGTCATCCACTATGCCTGATAATGTGAAATGTTTGCTATGCAATAATTGGTTATATACCAGATTGGCGTTATCACGGTCATACCATCATAAAAAGCTGGACGTGCCGAGTTCATACGGGAGTTACAGAACAGAAGCAGAATAAAACACGTAAAGAATTACAATTATGAAAGCTTAGCCATTGTCATGATTAATTAGGATTAGTTTTCAAGCCATGTTACCCTTGCAAAATACAATAAGCTCCCCCCCAAAAAAAAAAAAAAACAATCGGTGACAATTGCTCCGGACTTAATTTCGTGTAAGATGTAGGGTTGGGGTTGCAATAGGGTTTTATGCTAGGTTTAGGGTATAATGCTAAACCCACTGTTGAAGTTGGCCATTCCTTTAGTGTGTGGAATTTAGAACGGGGCAATTGTCGTCGGAGCAAATATCATGGAAACCTTGAATCCTCTTCTGACTATAAAGCATATACAATACACCATGATAAGAGTTTAAATAAAAAAGGAGCAGAAATTTCTCTAACTTGACATGCTTGAAGAAGACTCCTGATTTCATGGACTTGTCACTCGCATATCACATGTTGTCTCCGTGGTCTTATAACAAGCTTGAAAAACATTTTTTGAACAGCTCATCTTCATCGACTGCCTTTTAGATATCTTCATGTTTTGTATAATCTTAATATGCGTCATTCCATTGTCATTGATTGTGTCTGTCAATGACGTTGTCTAATGAGCAATCGAGTATTTTCTTTTAATAATTGCCTTGCTTACATCCATACACTCTTAATGTGAGGGCATACTTGTATGGCAAGGACAGCACTCTGACATTGTTTGTAAGAATGAAATTTCTAACCTTCTGTCATTAACCTATGAACAGACATTTCTTCACTCTTTTGACTGCTGACGAGGAGGGATTGACTGATTTTATTTTGAGATTTAAACTTAATTTTTCAGTTTAATGGTTTTTTGGTTCCATGTATTTTAAAAATCTGTTTGATGAAAATCTAACAAGCATAATGCTGAAAATGTCATTGAATAGGATGTAAGATAGGAAAGGTATAACATTTTAAAATTTGATCTACGATTCACAGAACAGTCATGTGAATGCCACGGTAATATGTAAATTGAAACATTATTGTCGCGTTGCTATTATTTTGTAATGATCCTAACCCTTTGATATTTTATAGTTACAGGTTAGACATATAATTGATTGCCATTTTTTCACTCGATTTTCTATTGTGCCAGAATTATTTCATTGTTTATTGTTTTCATCAGCGAATGAATTATACAATTAATAGTTTTAAAATTAGTCACTGTTCCCCTTTAATAATTTAAAATATTTTCATTTGATTCATATAATCATTTAAGTAAAAATATTTGTTTATTTATGTTACTAAGTATTGTTATCTTTGATTTAGATTTTGACTTTATTTTCATTTTTTATTTGATGATTTATGTTGTGTTTTCATCAGGTCATTGATGAAAAACAAACTGATCTTTTGTACCTGATTAAATATGTTCTAATAAATAAATAAATAAATAAATAAAAAGTCGATAATGTCTCACTATTTCTTTTGTATTTTATTGTAATAGGCCATAGAATTTCGTAGTTCCCAGATTTAGGCATAGCGTTAGCATCTTTAAGAATACCAAGGTCTATAGGTAGCAACAATGGCAATCCATGCACTCAAGTAGTAATAAAACTTCGTTTCACATTAAAATGGAGAATCTTATTTCATAGTAAATCAAACTGCAAATCGAACAAAATGAAAGCTCGATACGCGAGTTATAATGAACAAGATCTCATTGAAAAAGAAATAGGAGCGCGAAGCATGAGCGAAAAAATACATGCATGAATGTTATTTTCCAAAGTATTCGCCTTGTTTTATTTAGGCCTACTTTTCATTTTTTTCCTTTTCTCCCTTTTTCTCCTCCCCTCCACTTTTTTGTCGGAGTCCCTTTTCCCCCTTTTTGTGCCGATAATAGGGGGGGGGGGGGGGGTGGCACGACTCCTTCCCTGTTCATGCCTTTCGTCTAATTCCATGCAATGGGGTGTACACTTGCCTGTAGGTCTCATTTGGTCTAACTGGGGTCCGTTTCATAAAGCTGTTCGTAAGTTAAGAACAACTGGTGAGAAGGGTTTACCAGTCGTTCTTAAAGTCGCTCTTAACTTACGAACAGCTTTATGAAACGGCCCCATGCAGCACTACAGTGCGTATCAAAAAAAAGTTTACACTTTGAAAAAGCCATGGGAATTAACAAATATACAACATGTGGGTAATTTTTCCACATATAATTATGGGTTTGGGTCTCATCTATCCAATGACAGTAAAAATTTTGACAGAATGTTACACTTGAGTGAGCACTGTCCATTTTTGTAAAGCTGGCAGAAATCTGTTTGCGCAGAAATGCTTGTTTTCACGCTGTGTCAAGGGGAAAGGGCGAAATCAAACTTACCCTGCGAAGCATTTGTCATAAATTTCTCTAGCACTCTTAGCCAATTGACATAAAACGGATATATTCAAGCATTTTGTAACAATTTTGCCGCCCAAATTTGAAATATCAACACTTAGTAAGCACAACCTTTACCCTTTTTGTGCCAGCTGGATCTGAGGACATAACTGAATCTGAACAAAAGTTTATATCAGACATCTTCAGCATTTTTCACTAAGTTTTTATCATATAAAGTTGGTTTACATTTGATTTTTCATTTAGTACTTGTTTCTCCACACTTTTCCCAAGCTTGGCAATGATTAACAAAATGAAAATCAAGCCTAAGCCATTTCATGTAAATCACAGCTCAGTGTAAAGCAAATATCGTCACGATGGACTCGGTGTGGGGGAGTGGGGTGGGGCGTAATGCACTCTTCGAAGTGTTTGGGCAAGGAAATAAGTTTAAAAAGGTAAAGATATCTTCAAATCAATTTTACTAACTAATTTCCACGTGTTCTTCATGATTAAGGTCTACTTTTATTCGCATAACTATTTCAAATTTCTGCGCAAATCATTTTTCACCAACTTTTCAAAAGTAAGTGGTGCTCGCTCAAGCGGAAATATTTTTCGACAGTTATATCGTTATTTGCTTAAATGGATCTGTACCAATGCTAAAATGTGGAAAAATCGTCAGGATATTACAAATATATAATTTTACAGGATATTTTCTAAGTGTAAACTTTTTTTTGATACGCACTGTATAGGTAAAGTTTCGGGGAGTTTCGGACAAAGCAGTAGTGTAAGGGTTTACAGGCATACACAGTATTGTTTGCACTAGAAGCTTTCATATATATTACTGAGGACTGCTTGATACATGTAAGGGAGAGGAGTGCGACTCAGTTTGGGAAAGCTGCTAAAGCTATATGGTCTTGGTTATGAGTTATCTGTAGAATAAAGCCTTTTAATGTTATTGTGTGACTCTAAAACTATCCTGTCTGAAGACTGGTTCTTGTTCAGGTATTCTACCCCTTTCAGTAGTATATAGCAGTACATATGAGCCGAAATGTTGATGGGGGAGATATACGGCGTATGAGGCAATTAGTTCGACATTTTTGTTACAAAAATCAATTTTTGTGACAGCTTTTAATAAGATATTCAGAAAATGATATTAAATATTTCACCCTAATTCTTCCTTTTCTTTCCCTTTATACCTTTTTTCTTGGTCATGGTTTTTCCCCAAGGCCTCCGGCCATCCCGTAGAGTATAGATCTACGTCATGGAGTAGTAGCAAGGTAGTATATAGGGCTATGGGCACACAGTAAACAAAACTGAAGTGATATATAAAAGTTCTGTTTTTTTCTCGTGAAAAAGGGAGTGAGGTATGCAACAAGTTTGGGGTCACACTAACAGGCGGCCGCCGCAGTTTTGAAAGTGAGGTGGGGGTGGGCAGGCTGCATCCATGCAAAAAATCACAATCAGATCAATCAGTCATTTTTACGTTTTTGTCCACGCGGATTCAGAATAAGTAGGGCGGGGGCTGAAGCCCGCGCAGCCCCCTCCCCATGATTCCCCTATCGGCCACCCATTCATCGATTCTTCACTCTATACTTTACGTACATACCGTATGGACCTATGCGGTACAGCAAAAGGTGTGACTGTGTATGGTGCGGTATTTTATTAGTGAAAATATTCATATGTCATAAGTTTGCATTTGTTATGCGTTGGCGCTGAACTCGGCGTGAAGATCTGGCCTGGTGTAGAGTTGTTTGATTCGCCCCATCAGTGTTCAGCCAAGTACATGTAGATCTAGGCCTATGGATGGTTGTATCGGAGTCATGAAAAGGCCTTTGAAGTTCAGCAAAAGTCTGAATTGTAGAAACTATAGACAACGAGCTCGACGACTTCTTCACGAAACTTTTGGACTTCGAGTTTCACCGCACTCCACGCAGTGTCACAGAGTAACCCGACCCCGCATCCTGACCCCGCAACGCATCCCAACAACACAATAGCCAGGGCGCGGCCGGCCCGGTAGAAATCATCGTCTTCACGGCGAGGTAATTTTCCCTATACGTGACGTGTAGACCCAGCTATTGCTCCCAATAAAAAATGTATTCTCCGATAAAAGCTGCGGACCATTCGAAAAACGTCGTTCGTCTCAACTCAATTGAAAGGGAATTATTTTGCCGACGGACCCGATCTATGAGGCGACAATTAGAGACTTGTCAGGAGAGTTATTCATCCATGAAAAATCAACAAAACTTGAAGAAATCAAAGATTTTCTCAAACAAAGTGAAAGAGAGTTCTCATGGAACTTCACATAGTCACCAGACCAATTCTAATGTTGTGGATGGAGTAATAGGCAGACATGAGAATGATGAGAGAAATGCAAAGGTTTCAGGCAAAACTGCTGCATCTGAATCGGCAGATATTGATGATGGACATGGATTAGCATTGAAATATGGCTCATCAGGAAATGAAAAGTTTGGCAGTGGTGATTATTATGACTGGAAAAGAAATATTGAAGGGGATGGTGTGAAGTGTAAAAATGGTGAGCAAATCAATGATGCAAAACACAAGTTGAGCAGACTCAGGAGACCCCCATTATTCCGTTCTCCCACAACAAGCACAGTGCCCACACATCATAGACCAAAGAGCAAGAAGTTCTCAAGTGTTTCACCAAGTTCTGGCTTGGCTCAGTTCCTGGTGCCCACCAAACCCACTTCACCAAAGAAACATAGGAGATGCAAGCCAGCTCAGAGTTTCCAGATAAGAATGGAGCCGGGTCCAAATTTAGAACCAGCGAAGTGTCTAGAAATTTCCAACTACAGGAGCATGCAGCTACCTGAGAAAAATGATGTTAAGTTTATGGACAGCACCCAAATTCGGATAAAGGAATTTCTAGATAAGACGTGTGCAGATGCTGCAAGGTCACGTACCCAGATAGGCCCAGCCGTGAGTTTGAGTGACTTGGCAGCCATCGATGACCAGCAGACATCCATGCCTATTCTCGTTGAGGGCATTCTAGCACCAGAAGAGCGGAAGCGACAGGTCAGCAAGGTCTACCCTATGCGTACTCCGTCTCCTCTGCACACCAGTCATCTCTTTGGTGCGGGACATTCTACAAGATCCAACTCTAGGGTGTTGAAGAATGAACATCCAGGAAGACCTGTCTCTCCTCTCAATCTTCCACCCATCATCTTGCCTCCGATTCGTGAGAACAAAGAGTTCCAGCCAAGTCCAAGACGCTGTTCCTGGTCTAGTTCTGCATGTGGGGAAGAGGACCAATCGACCTCAAAGGCTATGACAGAAGAAGATTGGAGATCTTTGAGGAAGTGTCGCTATCTGCGTATTCCTCAAACTGCTGAACAAGCTAGCTTCATAGACAACATAGAGAGTGTTTTCAAGTAGGCAACTTCTTGGCATTACATTGGGGTTTCCAACCAAATTTGTTTGGGCTTTTGGCTATCCTTCTTAGTTAAAGAATATCAAATTCGTACAAAGCACCATTTCTTTGTCCCTGATAGAAAATGTGTTCCCCAAATTTCACAATTTTAATAAGTTAAGCCCATTATGCATGCAGTACTTAGTAGATGAACATTTCTGTGCATTTAACATGCTTCTCAGGGCTCTCATTACACAGGGTGTTTGCTGTGATATAGTACACCTGCTATTGCACTTCTCAATTTCATGTACATGGTCTTTGACCTTTTGTTGCTATTAAATTTTTTTTTTTTTTTGTGATTGAACATTATTATATTATTAGTATTATCATTTTCACAATCACTATCATTGTTATCGTGTAAATGCAAATTGTTTCGATGTGGCATGAATGATGATTGGTGTATTAATAAACATGTTCGTTAATTTGCTCTAAGGACTGCCTCAGTTTTGCTATTTTCAATTTTATGTTTTAAATGCCCATATAGATTTTTTTAAATTATTCTTATGTGAAACAACTTTGACAAAAAAGTTTCAGTATATTAAAAATTAATTTGGTGTCAAGCAGTAAATATGCTATTTTGTGCTATTGATCCATCGACAAATGTATAGTTTTATATTAAGTAATCATTTTTTAAAGAGAATTCATTATTATCTGCTCACATACAATTTAAAGAAAGAGAAAGTACTTAAATGATTATGTGTTTGTTTAAAAGGAGATTTATGTTAAATAATTGTTTTTTTAATCCAGTTTATTTTGATAGGTACATGCCATGGCAATCATTCTGCCTCTTTCTCTTGTATCTAGTACTACTTGTATCCAAATATATGGGGGGGGGGGGATGCTCTGAATTTTGTTGATCCTTTGGCTCTAGGTTTGTGTCTGTATTTTGTCAGAGCTTTATAGCTGAAGACCCCCCCCTGCCAATCATTCCAGTTACCTCAATTGAATGATCAGTAGTTTAGTATAGATCTGTATTTCCTTCTTTTAGTCCAACCATGGAGATGTCAATCTTCCAATTCTTTGCTAGTTTGATGATTACTTTGATGATTGATGATTACTTTGATGGTTGATATATCTATTGCTATTTTGAATAATTTCATTCACTCTTTGTTGTTTACTCATTATTCATTATTGTAATGTAATCTTTTTGAATATATATCACTTTTAGATATATTTTTTTATTTGTATACATTGGAATTTTGTTATTTTTTATTACATCTAAGTATACTATGAATACAATAATTTCATACATGTCAACAATTGTAGCAAATATGAGATACATTCTTTAAAAAGAGACTGAGTGTATTAGTAAACCACATTATTCACTGTGACTGCATTATGTGCAAAGTGCCAAATTTTGTAAATATCATATTCTGTACAATGCATATTTTAGTTCTTACTATACCTCAGTTATCTAATATTTAGATATTTTGAATTGTTCTTATCTTAGAGAACAATATCATATCAGCACGACATGTTAACCATTATATTGCTACGTACGTGTATTATAATAGAGCACGTTTTAATTCTAATTTTCAATATCTTTTGATTATAAGCATGACTGCCTTTTTTTTAATCTTCTTGTAGACGATGTCAAGACAAGGTTGATCATTAGGATTATATAGCAATATTCCTTCGCAGGAATATTAAACATTTCTGAAAAGTATTATGTTTTACATGAAACCACTTGATGTCCAGCGTTGCTCTTGAACGAGTTGTCTTGCCATAATTTGCAGAAAATGTCCATTTATGCATTTCCTTTACCTTTTCACCCTTTGCAGGAAATTATGATTTATGTCTTAAATGATGTCCATTATGTTACTTCGGACAGATACTTGTATGAATAATGAATTATATACAACAGGAAATGAGACATGTTCCATCACAATTTGTTTTATTGTCTTCATGATGACAAAATCATTCAGATTATTATTTTTTCAATGGAATTGCGGGGAGGTTGGAGAGCACTCACTATTCAATGTAAACTAAGCCTAGTTTTGACATCATTAAAAAATGACAAATAACTTTTATGATACTTATTTTGATGATCTCTTTCATTCATGAACAATTTTGACGTTGATGAGCATGACAATAAACCTAGTTAGATTTAGAGGCCATCCATTCTTTTTAATCATTCTGCACAGTGCATCCTTTACTATGAACATGCCGAACAATTAACATGCTGATCTTTATATTAAAGGACAAGTCCACTCTAACAAAAAAGCTGAATTGAAAAAAAAGGAAAATCCAAGAAGCATATCACTGAAATTTCATCAAAATCGGAAGGAAAATAAGAAAGTTTTGACATTTTAAAGTTTTGCTTAATTTCACAAAATAGTCATATGCACATCCTAGTCGGTATGCGAACGAGGAGACTGATGACGTCATCCAATCATTATTTCTTTTATATTTTATTATATGAATGATGAAATATTCTAATTTTCTCCTCATTGTCATTTGAAACAACGATTGATTCCTCCCTGAACATGTGGAATTAGCATTCATTTGTTTAATACTATATTGTCCAGTCAAGTTGGTCCTTATTGTCAAGTATGTAAATAATGAATATTGTATAATTAAAACAATAAAACACAAAAGTGAAGGACATCATCGGCTCTCTCATTTGCATTGTGCATATCACTGTTTTGTGAAAAATAAGCAAAAATTTACATAACTTTCCTATTTTACATACGATTTTGATGAAATTTTACAGTGTTATGCTAGTTTGATTTTTCTCCATTTATTCAAATCAACATTTTTCTGGGGCGGACTGGAACCTTTAAACATATTTTCTTATGAAGTAGTAATGGTATATGAGGATGATTTCTTTCTGCACTTTAACTGGAAATCAACTTTCTGAAAGGCCAAGTCAATACCCAAACTAAGTTTTAGTGATATATGTATATGGGTATATTATAGTTTTGAATGAGAAGAAAAAAAAATGATGGCTGCAGTGAAAAAAAGATGATCAAAAGCGAAAGTAGGCCTAAATTAACAAATCTATTTCATTTTCAAGTTCAAAATGGTGTCTTGGTTGGCAAGAAATGGAATGAGGCAAACCTGCCTAGCACTCGCTTTTTTGCAATCTGAAACATAAAGAATGTAATGTTATAGAGAGAGAATTTCAACCGTATTACACAAAGTTATCAAAATGGTGATTTTCCATCTTCCCTTTTGAAATCAAGACAGTGTGAACAACATTGGAAGAAAAAAATGAAATATTGGATATTTCTATTTCAAAATATGAATGCGATTTTTTTTCAAGTGAGTGTGTATGAGTATCAAGTGAGTATATCGGCTCCCCTCATATCCTGTTTTGTGCAAAATAAGCGAAAGTGTCATCAGGCACGGATCCCGACTCAGTCATACCCACAAAGGGGGGGGGGGAGACAGGGGGCCCCCTCTTGAGAAGCAAGAATAAAATTTGTAATGTAAAAATGCCATTGAAACCCAGAAGATCTTTTTTTATTTTTTTGCTTGTCAATTTTCTTCGGGGGGGGGGGGGCTTTTTTTTTTTTTGGGGGGGGCTTTTCAAATTTTTCCTCTTGAAATTCCCCCCCCCTTTGGAAAATCCTGGATCCGCCACTGAGTGTCATACTCTGTTATATTTCAGCCGTGGATTGACCTTAAAATGTGTTACGTACAACCTCTGTTTTCAATATTACCCTGGAAATCAGTTATTGAAAATTGTGAAATACCAGAAAAAAGGGATTTAAAAATTGGTGAAGGTTTGAAGAAAATCCATTATGTTTTGTAATATATTTTTCATAAATTTATTATTATTATTTTTTTTTAGAAACTGACATTCATTTTTTTTTCATAAACGATACAAGGGTAAGCTGTTCACATATGACGTCACAAATAAAAAAAATCATATTAGAATTATTTAATATTAATTTAATGGATTTTCCTCAAACGTTCAATTTGTTATTATTGTTTCTACTATTTTTGCAACAAACATTTTTTTTCTTGGTGAACTTCTCCTTTAATGTTGCATGGACAGACCTCCCATTATTTTGTACTTCTCTTTTTTTGTTTCTCTTTCTCACTCTGTTATATTTTCTTCCCCTTCTTCTCCCACTTACTACTTGAAAAAACAAAACATATGGGGCGGTCGCCCCCCCCCCACACCCCTTGGCAATTTAGCAGGGTTCAAAATTATACAAAATATTGGCACTCTTTAGTGTTTTCTATACAGTCACTGTTCCTTGCAATCTGAATCAGTTTATTATGCATCATTTTTCGAAACGGTATTATCGGAAAGGAAATTATTGTTTCGCAGAATAGATTATTTTTAATGGTATGACTGTAATAAGCAGAAAGATCTTATACGATTTTTCTTGTTCTAAGTCAACACGCTCCTGTCATGATGTGGCTCTATATAGTGCTATGCATTATAGTGGCGTAATATTTTTTAGGGGGCCAGATATTGCGTATCGGGCAAAATCAATAAAATGTTACCAGCCAGTAAAAAAAAAATCGACAGTACAACAATCAAATTTTGTGATATTATTTTGGCATAATATTCAGAAAATAATATTTCACCCTTCTCTCTTTCCTTTTCTCTTTATTTCTTGGTTGTGATTTTTTTTGTGAGGGGGGGGGGGAAGCCCCTCCTAGCCCCCGCCTCTATCTGCACGCCACTGATGCTTTAACTTTACTCAGTGAAATCTGAGCTACCATTGCCAAGTGTTACCTACAAGATTGCCCAATTCATAATATGATACTTAAAGAGCAATAGATCGTGACCTTTTCAGTGTCGAGGTCATCGACAGAATTTTGATTGGAAGGAATTCCTGAGATATCCGACAGGGATGTGAATCGGTAAAGTCGTAACGATGGGGGGGGGGGGGGCGGGGCACTCAGTATATAATGCATAGTAGGTATGTGCCGCGGAGGGGACCCCCATTTTTACACCCAAAATTTCCGTTCCAAGGCATAGCATTTTTCTCTTATTGAAAAAAAAACAAAGAAAGCCGCTCCAAGGCATAGCATTTTGTTCTTATCGAGAAAAAAGAAGAAAGAAATCCGCTCCAAAGCTTTACATATTTTTCGTTACGCCGTTCCGGTCGCATTGATCTGCTGCAATTTTGGTGAAAAGCGGCCGTCGAGCGCTGTCCGACCATCGTCTCTGCGCGAGCGCACCCGGCGGAGGCCGCGCTAGCTGCACCATGTACGCATGCCCTCCTTTTTACAATAAACCCGCTCCAAGGCCCCCGTTTTTTGTCTCGCCCGCGGCACACCCCTACCACTTTTTTTGGTCGAGTGCCCCCCCCCCCCCCGGATTCAAACGCTCAGACGTTATATCAAAATTAGCCTAGTGTTAAATTGGTCAGTTGGTGACAAATTGATCAATATGTCCGTATCATTCTTGTATTTATCTGAGAAAAACCGCAGAGACATGCCTTCCCCAAATTGACTAATGGACCCACTGTACGAGAGAATACAGAAAAGTCAGCAAATCAACCCTTCAAGATTTTTCGTTCCGAAAACTGTTTAATCGAATTTCTTGAATACATAATTATGACCCACGAACTAATTTAATTTTCAGTAATTGGTTTTCACAGCATAGGTATCTATTTCCCAAAAGGTGTATATATATATATATGATTTATGAATCTATTAAATATTCACATTGATTTTCATTTTTTTTTTGTATGCCCTCCATAAAATCAAATAAGCATGTATTAGTTGAGTATTTCATTCTTCTGAAGGAAAAAGTTAATAATAATTTGAAATCGTAGTATATAAAAAAAAATGTCTAGTCTGCAACCTTTAGTTTCACAAAGTGCATCTGAGGACACAATTGCTGCTGAGTAGCAATGGTTAAACCTCAGTCTATATTAGAAATGTCACAATAAATGTGGAAAACACAATCACATTGATGGCCTGCATTGCTATTTTCTCCTTTGGTATCCACACAAATTGGTAGAATCATAAGCGCCCACTTTTGTCGATGACATGATCCTCTAGTAACAAACTGGGCGTTGTGGCGTGCGCCTGTAATCCAAGTTGTGGAGAAGTTACAAATTGATGCAAAGGTTCGAGCCCTGGTCATGTCTTTCGGATGGTGACGTTAAAGGTCGGTCCCAGACGTAAATAATCATTAAATACACGCACACACACAGTCTTCTCAGTGCCATCGAAGTCCGATGCACCTATTTAATCAAAATTATCGTTGTATTGGAGAGAAATTATTGAATAAGTCTATATCATTCTTTCTATTTTTTGGGTGCAAATTTACAAAATTAGATTTACAAACGAATCTTAATGGAGGTATCGTTTACGATACCCCCCCCCCAAAAAAAAAATTCCTCGCCGCTTAAAAAAAACTTTTTAAAAGGTCATGCCAGATATTATGCAAAAAATCTATCAAATTTGCCTTGTTTTGTTGTGTTTATCTTGATCTCAGTTTCATTTTTATTTGGAAGGGATCTGGCGAACGCTTAAAATGTTTCTCAATGTCAATATTACCATTTAAGTAAAAGAGCGCCATCTGCGTGTCAAAATTTGGCATTTGATATTTAGGTGTGTTATTCAATATCATGTGGCAAAATTCATTTCCTCCCACCCTATCTATACAAGATTATATCTTTTTCATATCCCATATCCTTTTTATCTATTGCTCCACACCTTTGGAACTCCCCCTTCTTCACTCCATGAAATTGACAACTTTAAACTCTTCAAATTATCTCTCAAAACTTAATTATTTCAGCAGATGTGTAATAATTGGCTTAATTGGACGAGCCTGTGTCTATGAATTTTATTTTACAGAAAAAAAATCATCATCATCTTACATGATTTATTAAAAAAAAATCCCTTTCCATTCTTTTGTCAATCTTTAGCCCCTCCAAAGACCCGAGGACAATTTTATGAACGCTTTCATGATATATCAGTTACCATGGAAACAGTCGGAAATTTGCTCTTACCAGCGCACAACCAAGAAACCAGATCTGGCGAAATTCAGTTCACAATGTCACAATGCCACCTAGAGTACTTTTTTGTTTAGTGACCACAATAAGCAGAGGACACTAGTAATATTAAAGTTACTAAAGTTGCAATAAATTCATGAAAGTTGCGATAAATTCATGATCATGAAACATTTCACTTTATATTACATTTTTATTCACTCATGATACACTTTGTCATTCTACTAGGTTCACTCGTAAAATAAGGGATGAACATGATATAAGCTAGGCATGCGTATCAGAGGTTTTTGTTTTATGCAAGGTTCTCGGAAAATTCAGGAAATATTCAAGAACGTACCCCCCCCCGGTAAATAAGATATTAAAGGTTGTCAATCATTTTTTTATTCAAGCCCCTAACACTCTACTTTTCCATCTCTCTGTCTATCATTCTCTCTCCTCTTTCCCACTACCCCTTTCCTCGATCTTTCTCTGTCTCTTTCCCTCTTCCTACCACCCTTATTCATCACACTCAAAGACAAGTATTTGAAAAAAAATGACAAATCAATTTCAACTGTAAAATAAAGAAAATTAAGAAACAAGACAAGTGTGATTAAATAAAAACAATCATTTTATTAATCAAAGTATATTTTATCATATAGAAAATCATCTTTGGCAAATGTGCGGAAGATATTTGGCATCATTTTATCGCCACTCTGATCATGTTCTTTTCATTGTAATATTCCTTCTGATATAATTATAATTTTTCAATACATTCATATTCAACGAGTTAATATTACATGGGTATACACTTTCTTGTAACTGCACATGTTAATACTTACACACGAGTTCAGCTTTATACGTTTATACACATTATGAGTCAGTCGGAGTATATTCAAAGTTTATATTTACACACAATAAATATTCACACTAATATAAAGGTGGTCTTGTCCTATATAATTTACCACAGATGGTAAAATCACCACAGCTCTGGATAGATTGAAACTCTGGTCTAACGTTGTGGTTTAAATATGGATAGCCTATTGCGACAAATTTCTAACAGTATAAGCATGATTTATTAGTTTATCTATCAATCAGATCATTCATAACTCTCGGAGAATAAAAACTGAATTTGCTCCCTTCCCCATTATACATGAAGCTTTGACAAAAGGACACAGTGAACATTACAAACATACAGTATTATTGTTAACAAAATTTGACATCTTTGGCTTCCCATAATTTTAGCACAGAGTAAGAATGCTGGACAACAAAACACCACTATATCAAGATTTCTAACAAAGTTTCCGTTCCTGAAAAATTCTCCATGGACAGAAAGTTTGTTTCATTTCAAGGCAACAGGTCCCAACCAATAACCATACAACTCGGTTAAGATGGCTTTCAATAAATTATTTTTAAAATTGTATAAATTAATTTGGCTCTGCATGGATAGGAAGTGTACCTATGACTTGTAATGCGTACTAATTAGTTCAATCTGATCAAAACTTTCCATCAATATCCACTGTTTATCAAATATTTTCACATTCTCTTAGCCCATCAAACAAACTATTGTCATATCAAACTAATCTTCCAAAATAAATGAAAAATATTCATTTCATCATAATTGATACATTTCATTAATTCTGAATTAGTAATTGGTCCTGTTTCATCGAGACTCGTTATCATAAGCAATGCACAATATAACAAGTTTAACTATCAGCCAATCAAATTGAATGATTTCGGTAGCTTAAAACTGTTTTTGCAAATGTGTTATTATAACAAGTTTTATGAAACAGGGATCAGTCTAGCCTTTAAAGGTTGAGTAGTGGTAGCTAGGTAAATGTGTATCTGGCATAAAAATGAAAGTGGATCTGTAATATCTAAATTCCAAACTTTTCAGTAAATAATCTAAATTTCAAATATTAAACGGTCACAGGCTAAGCAACTCTCAAGTGATATCTATCTGCAAGGAGCTCATACATAAAATGTGCACCTGGGGGGCGTTTCATCAATATTTCCGTCCGACAAGTTGTCAGATCTGACAACTTTCCTGGATTCTGATTGGTTGAGAAGCAATGTTACTATAGTAACTGTTGGATAAAACGTCCGACAAGTCCTTTCATGAAACGCTCCCCTGGATTGCATACATAATCACAAGAACCAAAATCTCATAGGTATTCACACAAGTGACAAGACCCACATGTTTGTATATTATATATCTAGCCATTTCAAAACCAATTTCGCTAACCAAACCTGTGATTGTAATTCATGATTCAACATCAGTAACGGTGTAATCATTTTCTTTCTGGCTGAGATGTTGCCGTTATTTTTAAAACACTGTGCCACCTACCACATTAAAGGGGTTCTCCAAGCTGAGAATATTTATATCTAAATCAATAGAGTAGAATTCACAGAGCAAAATGCTGAAAATTTCATCAAAATCAGATAAGAAAGTTATGAAATTTTAAAGTTTAGCAATATTTTTGCAAATAGTCAAATGCATGTCAACAAGAATGTTCATTAAGTGGGCTGATGATGTCACATCCCCACTTTACTTTTTCTTATGTTATAACGCAAATTCACATTGTTTAATTTTTCATACATGTGTGAATGATATGTCTCCCTTATAATGAAATAAGTTTCAGCAATGAATATCAAATGCACTAAATCAGTTAGTTCTTGGTAGAAAAAAAATTGAATAAATCTACTTTCATATGATAAAATAAAAAGAACAATTGGGGATATGACATCATTGCTCATCATTACTGAATATTCATGAAGACATGTTTAGAACAGTTTCACCGGAATAAAGCATATCTTTAAAATGCCAGAGCTTTGTTATTGCTTGTTTGACTTTGATCAAATTTTTGGTGTTTTGTTTGTCTGATTTTACTTTATCTGTTTAAATCATTATAACGGAGTATCCCCTTAAATAACTTCTTAAACATAGCACACTCTATAGTACACTCACATTGATAACACTATCAATACTTTGATTTGTCTATGTGGAAATAGCTTTATCTGAGCAAATATTAGCCTATCATTATGCAATTCAGGCAACATTAAACACATTCACAAAGGAATATCTGACATTGGTTCTGAAGTAGTTGGAGATAAGGGGTTTTGTAAATCCCCTCATAACATTTGAATAAAGTATCTTTTGCTGAGACCACTGAAGGTGTTACTTAGGTTTCGATTAACTTAGTCTGTTGGTCTATTTCTCAGATAGTCTAATACCACATGGTCTAAAATCAATTTGGTCTAATTAACATGTGGTCTCCACTCTCTATACTCACTTAGTCTAATTTGCATTTGGTCTTACGCCCAGTTGGACTTATCATTATTTACTTTGGCAACAAAAATTAATTAAATACACGGTTCATAGATGAGATACTTCATCAGAAGTCTCTTAGGGCTCTACAATAGTGCATTAGAATTACCCTCATATCAAACTCATACATTTAATTGTAAAAAAGTATACTCCATCCTTTTTATTAATATTTCAATGATTTTCCAATACATGGTAATCAGGTGTACACAATTTATCTCACAGTAAATATTAGCAGGTCAAATCTATTTCAAGAATCATCATCAATTTTTCATTGCATGTAACAGATAGCACTATCTCTAAGACAACACTTGACAACAGATGCAATTATATTTGGATGGCACTTGAAGTTGGGTATTCGGGTCGTAACTGATAGAAATGTTATCTTGAGTATTTGGACTCGATGGCTCCATCGTGTCTGTTAAGCTCTGATTTGCTCCAATGGGACGTGACAAACTTATCAGCGTTGCTATCTGTACACAAATTAGGACTGTTATTGCCAGCCATAATGCTACTGTTTACAATAATGGGAAATAAAATATTGCATGCATTTGGCATTGTTGAACCTTCTGAATATTCATTTAGCAGATAGTGTGCGCTCTTTACATTGAAAATGCAATTTTTGGCTTTCACCCAATTAATATGATTGTATTGATCAATCTCATATTTTTTTCTAACTTACTGCATATGATCGAAAAATGTAATCTTATTTACTTGGTGAAAGCCAGAAATATTATTTTCAATATAATGAGACTTCTCGGCAAGCCTTTACTAGTCCAATGTGAGCTTTGTTTTCTCGATGATAGGACTAAGAAACAGACTAGAATAGAGAGGGGGTAGAGGGACGGGAAAGGGAGTCAGAGAGAGAGTGGGGGGGGGGAGGGAGGAGAAAGGGAGCTATAGGGGGAGAGATAGGAATAGATAGACAAAAAAGAGGAGGGAAGTGGAATAGATAACATGAATAATAATTGCCATGATAAAGATATACAAATAAGGGTAAAGAAGAAAATTTGAAAGAGAGAGAGATTAAAAAGCATAATAAAAGGAGAAGAAACAAGAGGAAGAGAAATAGACAAAAGATACAATAAAAATATTCAAAGATAAAGAAAATGAAGAGACAGAAAGATGAAGATAAAATAGAAGCCAAAATATTTAAAAAAATGCAAATAAGGTTTTGTAACTATTCACCTCCCACGAGGTATTAAGACCTCATATTTACACTGATAATATTACTATTTGCAAGCTACTTGACTTCAGCATAACACGTATGGGGTGAAATCAGTTTAAAATGCAAAATCTGACTAGTTTGTCTTATACACTGATATATGAAATGTTTGATTCCTTATGAAATAGGATTTTCTTAATGGACATCTGCCAATTTTGTGTCAAGCTATTGTTGAAACCAGATTATGCAACAAGGCCATACTTCAAAATTTATCCGGGGGGGGGGGGGGGAGGACTCATTCATAAAAATCTTTGAAGACACTCAAAAGCAAGGGAGTGAAGTGACCGAGCATGTCTTTTAGGGCACTTCTGCATTTTCTTGAGTGAAATGGGGGATTCTGTGCATTTGGTGGATTATGTGAAAGATTTTCAGTAAAAAATGTCAGTTTTCTAGATTTCTGGTGGGAACTTAACCCCCACTGTTTATGGATTTTATGTTATGCAATATTGTATCAACTATTTTTAGATCATACCTCTCCCAGGTGGTACAGTTTTCTGTGGTCCCAGAAGAGTTGACTAAGGCAGAGATACAGTGTATCTGTAGCATTAAGGTCATCCCAAAATTGGAGCCAAGATTTAAACTAGTTCCTTGCAGAAAAATAAATAATAAATGTAATTCAAAATGTAATTTAACACATGGTTTTAAATTCTGACTGGGTATTACATGTACATCAAAGGCAAAACCTTCTAGAATTGAAAAGATATACAAAGTCACCAATAATGACAAAAGAGAGGACAAATAACACAAACTTCTATCCAGTATTTGCCATCTATATGAATATAAAAAGAAATGTATGCAGCCTCTACAAGTAGTAGAAATCATACTCAATAAAAAAAAACAACAACAATCATAATTATACTAGAAACAGACATTACATGTATTTTAGGATTTTGTTCTTCCTAAAACACTTACACTTTGCTTGGGCAATGTTTTGTTTAGAGAACTACAGAAGTTTCCAGAATGATCCAAATTATGTATACATGGCATAGATGTTATGACAATAGAATGGGTTAAAATCATCTTTAACTTGAATTCTTAAACAGATTGTGAATTCTTTCCACAGAAAAATATCATCTTATTTTCTCTCACATATATGTTTGGATATAAACATCTACATTCTAATTTTCATAATTTCAGCAAATAATTTTATTACTATTTGAGAGAAGTATATTCAAGTACCAACAAGTATTACACACTGTCAACGAAACTTAACAGCTTTTAATCTTAATCAAAACATATCACCACTTGAAAAAAAATCAAGAAAATACTGATAGGTCAAGAGAAAACAAATGTAGATATCTTTATCATCTTAAACTTCTTTTCCACACCTCCATCTTCAAAACAGAGCTGTTGACCTTCAAATGTATGATAATAAAGTACACAGGCTAACAAGTTGATTGTATTTATTTTCCTTATGTATTTGTTCAAGAAGAATATCTTAATTTCGCACAAATTAAATCTATGGACCCAACATCTATTGCAGCTTTTGTAAAAGATTTCTGTTCACTGTAAATCCATGACTGAGAGTGTTTTATTGTCACATATCACATTGTAAAAAAAAATCATAGAATCATGAATAGAAAGGATGCAATCAATTATTCAATTAACTGCATAATTACATAAAAAGTCTTAAAAAGTATCAGTCATATCTAATTGCATTACAGGGCTAATTCGCATTTTAATTGCAGATACTTTTAATACAAAAATAAATCTAGAATATTCATCATTAAAAGCATATGATTAACACCATTCACTTTGTAAAGCATGACTTGTAAAGACAAATTAGTGTTGCATCAAATACAAAGAAAGACAATATGTGCACATACATGAAGATTTTCTATTCAGTTAATGCAGTTGTATGATATACAATGCAGTTTAACCCATTTGATACTCAAATCTATAATTTCCATAAGTTTTGTACATGGTTCAGTCACTTCAAGAAGGCTACATGTTAAATGCTGAAGAAAATTCAGTTTTTAAATTACAATCACTGAAAGTGACAAATGATAAGCTATCTAATTTGAAATGAGAAAATATATGAAGAATACGAAAAGAGATCAGCCTTTTCCAATTTTTCTATAATAGCAAAGGTACAGATAATAATTGTTAAACAGAATCCAAACGTAGCCATTCCATTCATGTAAGGAAAGGAATCAAAATATTACCGTCCCCTTTTTTGAGACAAAAATCTTACCCTCTTTGAATGAATGAAAAAAATTCATGTTAGGCCTGCTATCTCCTCTTTGATACGCATATTGTTGTTGAAACTTGAGAATGAAACACGTTTTTTAACTTGAAACATCAATTTTCTTGAGTGTTGGAGCAACTGGTTAAGTTGTCAGCCAATACATTTTGAAATAATGTAATTCTCTGTTTTGAGGAGTGCCCATTACACTTACCAAAAAATAATAATTCGCACAATTTACCTTGGTGCCCAGGTTGCATAAACATTCAACTGTCAGTTTTCCATTACGACAGCTCAAATTAATATTCTAATTTTATGAATCCATCAAAAGAAATAAGTGAGTTGTTTCAAGAAAATTGAGTTGCCAACACGTAATATGATAATCATAATCAGGATGGGCTCATATGCCAATTAGAAAATACCAAGTGCTTTTTTCATAGAAAATTGCAGCCTATGCGACCTATCCTATCTTGTTGAGGCTGTTTTCAACCCATGGATTGAATAGAGGCTAAACTCAAGTAAGGATAGATTGCATCATGAACTCATGTGCATGCCTTGTTTGTATACTATTAAATAAGCATGTTCATGTCAGCACTAAGAATAACTTGAAGCCACATTTGGACATATTATCATGAAACACTCCCATGACATATTTTGTAAATGGAAATTTTCACAAATAAATTTCCTGTCCTCAACCCTTGATATTAAATCATGCTCACATTTCCATCACACTGTAAATGCATAATCCAGACTTTGTAACACAAAGATTTAGTTCTTGATTACAGGCGGGTGTTTCATAAAACTTTTGGTAAAATACAATTGACATTACGCATGACTGGTGACCCTTTCTTGTGCCAAATGATATATCCCTATGTAGCAGACATGGCACCTAAGAACATGTACCAGACGTGTGTAAAGTAAATTGTAACTTTATGAACAATTTTATGAGACACCCACCAGGGCTGAATTTTACACTTTATTACCATGATTATTCTTATGAACAATCAAGCACATAAATAGACTATAGCCCGTATTCTGAAGTCAGGTTTGATTTAAACTCTGGTCTATAAGTCAGTGGTATAACTATGGATAGCCAAACGTGACATAAATCTCTGACAGTAGACGTTCAGCTCTTTTGACTCTCAAATCATTCTTAACTGTCTGGGAAGGATAAAAAAGATAAGTATCTTCACTTACTAAAGAATTAGGATAGAGCACAGTAAACAGAACATACCATGTGAACAAATTTTGACATGTTTGGCTTCCGATAATTCCAGAATAGAGTTAGACCATGGTCTAAGTTAAATTTGGGTTCAGAATACAGGTCCATATGATTGATCGCTAAAAGCCCTGTGCCAATGGCAATGTTGATTGCAGGGGGCAACATAGTCTACTTGACAAAAAGATAAATACATGTAGATCTTGCTTTATCCACTATCAGACGGGTCATGGTCTTGGAGAGACTTCATGAACTGTCTGTATTTATCTACAGGGATGACGATCCGGAGAGAGGATAAAATACAGTCCAGTTGAAAGAACAGAGCTGCATGCTCTAGCACCATGCTAATGATATAAAACCAAGATGAGGTCTTCATACAGAACAGATATATACAAGATTTATTAGTACACATCCAGTAAAGGCTGTTGAAACCAGGTGATTAGATGGGCTGGTTTAGTACAGTTTCTATCGAGGACTATAAAAGCAGATGACACATCATTGTCATGTTGTGTACTATGAGTATTACATCACGCAGTGTGAACTGAAAGAACATATCCAGCATGGGCTTTAGATGTTCCATGAGTTGTCATGAATAGTACTATCATGAGTTGTCATGAATAGTACTATCATGAGTTGTCATGAATAGTACTATCATGTATTCCAAGTTGAAAATTCACATCTAGCACATGCTACAGACATCACGTTGCATATCATAGTACTATCACATACATGTACATTATGTAAGACATCACAAGAGTTGTTATGGTTATCACAATACTATCAGGTAGTTGAGAACTTGAGAGTACAGTCGAGAGTAGACATCATGCACAGGCCTTGGATATCGAATGAGTTGACATATGGTTTGATACCGTACCATTATAGTATTATCAGGTAGTTCAGGTTAAAAGGACACATCAAGCACAGTTTGTAGACTACATATAAGTTGCCATGTGGCCTGTTGTGGTGCTATCATAGTACTATCACGTACTTGAAGTTGAAAGGACATTTCTATCACAAGTGGTCTGTTAGATATAGTACTATTAAAGTACCATCACTTGGTGCAAATTGAACGTACATCTAGCACAGGTTTTAGAAGTCATGTGACCTATGGTAGAACAACTGGTAGTTCGTATTTAAGGAACACATCTAGCACAAGGATGTAGACGTCACATTACTTGTCACGAATATCACTATCATAGTACTATCAGGTAGTCCCAGGAAATTGCTAGACATACTACATGGTACCCAGGTAACACCTGGGTGGAGAGTTGAAAATTGTGGACCAACGCCTTGCCACAGGACTCTAGGATGCAGTGGGATTCAAACACATAGCCCTCTGATTACATGGCGAGAGTCAGAACCACTACACCAAGATACTCCCACATCAAGTAGTCCAAGCTGAAAGTAGACATCTAGCACATACCATCATAGTTCTATCAAATAGTTCAAGTTTGTATTTAGCACAAGCGTTAGGCATCACAGTTGTCATGTTGCCTGAGTACTATTAAAGTACTATCAAAGTACTATCAGGTAGTCTATGTTAGAGAAGTTCAAATTGTGAGCACCCAAAGCAAAAATCAATAAAGTCCAAATATTTCCTTGATAAGCGGTGGAGGACCTGAATAAGAAGGATCGTCCATCAGCATGAGTTGTTGGACCTGCTTGATATGGTCCAGGACTAGTTGCCTGAGGTCTACAAGAAGGGATAAGAGTCTGGGTAGGAGTATCCTGTGGTTACTGTGATTGGTTCTTAGTTCCATCTGGATCGCCTCTAAGACCTGTTCCTGGAACTTCTCCACCTCGTCACGTTCTATTAATTCATCCCGATCTGAATGGATAAACAAGAAAAAATACAAGTGAGTCCTCAATAAATTCTGAATTTGAAACATTTACCAAGCTCTCTGTCTGTGTCAGTCATAGTGGATCCAGTCTCACTACTTCAGACTCTCCACAATGCAAATTGTGAACACCAAAGGTCTGTGCATGCAGACTAGTCTCTTACAGTCGTGTGCTAGAATTAGAAGTAACACCTAGGCGATAATAATATAACTCCTCTTTATAATGACAAAACAATACCCACTTCAAACTTAAAATCTTTAGATTTAGTTTCACAGGAACATCTCCAAAAGCACTTTCAACTCACATTGTTAATCAATTTTTTACTGTCTTATCTCAATATAATGTGAATGCATGGAGATAAATTAATGATGTATATGTAAAACTGCTGAGATAACCAAGCTTCCACTTCTCATATTATTGATACAACTGAATTAATATGTACAACTTCTTCTATTCATGCTGCTAGTATAAAGGGTACAACCATTTTACATCTGGATGGACAGAGGCAAATAAAAATTAATGACATTCACAGTTTGACTAAAACTGTTCTGTCGAGAGAGCACCCATTTTTGAAGACCGAGAGATGCAAATGTAGATTACTTTCTATTCTAAATTGGACTTTACAACAATTTGTCAAAAGGGCACCCATTTTGGTAGACTGAGAGTTGCAATAGTAGATTAGTCTTTGAAAGTTTGACTTTACAACAATTCTGTCAAAACAGCACCCCATTTTACACATAGATTGAGAGTTTCAAATAAAGATTAATGTCATGCAAAGATTGATTGGACAACTACTATGCCAAAAGGTTACCGTTTTCAAACCAAAATGAAGATTATTGTCTTGCCAAACTTGCTGTCAAAGCATAAAAGTACATGTTTCTGTTTCAAATAAAGACCAACGTCTTTCACAGTTTGACTTTGACCACTATTCTGGTCAATGGGTACCAATACTACACCCACATAGAGAAGTCTCAAATGTAGATACCAATAAACATCTTATCCATATCATTCTGTAACCAGTCCCATAATGCAATGCCTCTCAATTTCCTACTAGATCATTCATTTATGCAACAGATTTTCCACTCCTATTAGCAACTTACCAGGTGATGTTAATGACAGGACACAAAAGAGTGCCAGCTCTCTATCCGTCAGGTTCAGCTTCTTCATTTTCTCAAAGAACTTGAACTTGCCGTCAAAGAAGGAGATTTCTAGCTGCTCCAACATCTTCTTGGTGAAGTAGACGCCATCTGTGGGGAACCAAAGCCCATCTGATGCGTACCTTGATGACGTCGCGATCATGGCTACTTCAAAGGCAGCATGCTTCAGAAGACAGACCTGTAGAAGGAAAAAAGCAGTATGGACTGTTGTCAAAATCTGAAAGGTGGTTTATTGTAATGTGGTCCAGGATTTTTGAAAAATTTGTTGCCAAATCAGACTAGGTTGAACAGCAATGACCAGCACAAATGGTAAGTTATAAATGGGCGTTGTGACAAGCGCCTGTAATCCAAGCTAAATTGGGGAGGGGGGGGAGGGGGGGAGAGGGAATTACAAGGTTTAGAGGAGGTTCAAGGTTGATGCCCTGTGGCCCATCTTAGAGAGATATGCCACTGATCCCATCAACCACAACTATGGAAAGCCAGCACCACCAACTTCTACGATGCTTGTTTGTTCAAAATTTCCTCTAAATATGATTTTTACTCGTACATTCATTGTCGTCTTGACGATTCAGTGAGCTTCCTCTTTCTTCTAACAGGACAATGTGCAAATTTCAGGTAGTAAAAGTTATAACCATGATTGATTTCCATATAGTTGAGATTGATCGGATCGATCACAACCCTTTGTAACACAGGGCCCTGGTCGTATCTTTCAGATGGTGATATTAAATGACGGTCCCAGAAATAAATAATCATTTCTGAGTGATACAAGTCTATAAAAACTCAATTAAACACATATATTCATCTAGACATCTACAAATATTGAGACAATATTGAGACAATATTGAGACAATATTCTACCCCCACCCCATTAAAACGAAATTGTTATACCTTTCTAGTATTTTTCAATTGTGTAAATATATGCCATTTACTTTTGTTTCATTTCACTTCAATCAATATTGAGTGAAATGATGATGATGATCCACAGCATTTATATTGTACCATATTTCTGTTCAAGAACATTCATAGGCACAGGCTCATCCAATTTAGCTAATTACTACAGATGTATGAAATAAGTGAATTTTGAGAGAAGATTTGAAGAGTTCAATGTGACATGATAATTATAATTCATATATTCTTTCGTCTTCAAATGCAAAAATAACTTTAAAACAAATGAGAGGTTTATTTCCTTCTTCAAAAGTCATTATCATTTACATTTACATGTATATCCTATACAAAATTAAGGCACATGATGTATTCCATTCTAGATCATTGTATAGGGAAATATCACAGGGAGTATCAATGACTTGTACGGATCTTCAGATTCTTAGAAGAATGAGAGAACAATAAAACGAGAGGAAATCAAAACTCTGATTTGTCTATAACTGATCATTATGTACTTTGAATAACCATTAGGGCCTCCCTTCTTGATCAACCACAACTATGGGTGGCCAGCAATGTCAACATCTAAAATGCAAATTTCTAGATATGATGTATTCATACATTCATCCTTCTCTTGAAGATTCAGTGTGATGCCCTTTGTTTACTGAGGAGATTGTGCAAATTTCCTATTGAAGAAATATATGGTATGAACAGATTTTCATACAGTTGAGATTGATTGGATCATTCGTAACTCTTTGTAAGACAGGGCCCAGAAGTTCATTTCTACTAGACTGACATAAAACACATAAGCAGAAGAATACACATAAGTTGATGGGTAAATATTTTGAAATAGTGAGGTGCAAATCTCTGTCTTGGTCTTATCCCTTGGAACCATAGAACTCTGAAGAGAAATTTGACTTTACAAATACAGTTAAATAGTAGACCTATGTAATTATCCCACAGTTTGCACAAATCTGACCCTGTATTACAAAGAGTTACGATTGATCCAATCAATTTCAACTTTATGGAAATCCATCCATAACATAATTTATTCTACAGGAAATTTGCACAATCTCCCTAGTAAACAAAGAGAATCACACTGATTCTTCAAGAGAACAATGTACATTATCATATTAAGAAAATATTTTGAAAAAATATGCATTTCAGATGTTGACGTTGCTTACCATCCCTAGATGTGCTTAATCGAATCGATCGCAACTCCTTGTAAGACAGGCCCGGGTCTGAAAAAAAATGGTTCCACTCCAGCTATAAATACAGTGTATTCGGATATTTTTTACTATACAGAATGTACATGTAGGGTATTCACATGGTTATCTAACCTAATGTAAATGTGAACATTTGAGATCATAAATTAATGCTACTCCCATTATACACTCAACAAGATCCAAATTTATTGCTCTGATACGAGTAAATTATCTATCTGCTTTAAAGGAGAATGAAAATTTGGAGCATAAACAATTTTAATGAAAGAAAGAATTAAGATCTTCCTTAAACATGACCACACGTCTTGATTTCATATTGTCAAGTTCCCTCCTTTCTCAGATTCACTTCCTTGAAGGGATAACGACCGCTTAAAACAGAAACCTCGGCTTTTATTTTCTTAGTAATGGTACCCACTTCAATATTGTACTTGAGGAGAGTGAAAATCTTGTAGGAAACCACTCCCTGGTTTTAAATCCACAATAACATTCAGTTTCAAATGAATAGCTCCAAAAGTTAAAGGGAAATCTTTACAATGTACACATGCTTGACGACAAACTGCTGGCCATCAAAGAGTATACGGCATGGCATTAGCCAAAGGTCATGTCGAAATGTCATAGTCTAGTGGTTCTGACTCCCACTTTGCAATCAGAGTGTCATGGGTTCCAAGCCCAGCCATTGCGTTAATTTCATTGAGCAAGATATTTATCTAAATCATACTGCACTTGACCCAGGTGAAATAAATGGGTACTAGCAGGAAGGAATACCTCAAAAAGCTGTGAACACCAACATCGGTAACTTAACAAGGTAATATATAAGCATCTTGAGTACCTACCAAGGTGGATATATGCAAAAGAAAAAGAACCTAAATCATGATTATTAGTATATCATTATTCTCTCTCCCTTGATAAAGTAATGATTCATGGAAAATGTGTCCAATATGGGGGCATCTTTCAGCCCAACACTCGACAGCTCTATTTAGTAAAAACAAAAATACATGGATACTAGATACACACAGCATATTGAATTCATTTTATTTTTTGGGGAGGGGGGAGGGGGGGGGGGGGGGTAGGGGGACAAGAGATTCCCTGATCCATATCCAAAAGTATATCAAATGGGTGTGTTATGTCATGTTGTTATAATTTGCATAATCCAAGCCCAAGCAAAGTATCGCTGGCCACCAAGCAGTCAGTGCCCGGCCCATCCATGATATTGACCAGACTGACAAAATATCACACAAACCATGCAAAGGTGCAAAGTTACCAGTCTTCCAACTGCATTATAGATCTGTAATATCATTTCAAGCCTTATATTTAAGTTTTTTATTAATGAATGAATACAAAAGGGGAAAATAGATATATTCAAGGACTATCAAGCTCTATATAAAAATTGTGAAAGCGTTTATCCCCATCATGCAATTTCTTAATCTGTTATGTGGTGTCATAAACATTGAAACAAAGATGATTTGAATTGACAGGTCATACCATCAAAGATCAGGGGCGCGTTTCATAAATCTTTTGTCAGTTATTCTCAATGACGAGTGTTGAAAGCTACCAAAATCACTGCATCTGATTGGGTGAAGGCAACTCTGTCAGTGAAAGTCACTTACAATCTTGTGAATTGCTCTCTTGTCATTGTTATCGGCACAATACATCTCTATTTATCGCTTGTCTGAGTTTGAATTCTTTCCTTTGTTTGTTTACCACAACCATCTGCGTTTCTCTACTTTCTCCTTTCCTTTAGATCAATTCAACTCCAGGGTATCTCAGAAAAATGCACTTCTACTGATTACTACTTCATGTTTTGCAAAGGTTTATTGTGAGTTAATGAGTGGGTGCTATACACGGGGTTGTCGGTCACACGCGATGTGTGTTTCTGAAAGTCATTCATAAGTTATGAGTGACTTTAAGAATGACTGGTGATTCTTTCTTATACACTGAATCATCACCAATCAACATTTCATGTTGTATTAAGTAATGTTCCTCGTACAGCTTTATGAAATATCCACCAGAAAGTTTTATTCATTGTATGCCAACATAAGAAGGGTATTGCAAGCCATCTCTTAGTCCTACATGTATTTACTGATATAATTTATCATTACCTTTTTATAGAAACACAAAATTATTCTTCTTACATGTTTGTAAAGGTTTGAATTTGTAATATCTTGTGTTGTAAAGAAAATGCAATCCTTGATATTAAGAAATGGAATTAAAGGAGAAAAAGTCTGGTCACACGTACAGTACGTCAGCATATGATTGCTAAAAACTTCCAATTGTGTCAGCTCATTTAATCAGACCCCCAATCAGCTACATTTCAGATCAAAATTCATCTGAAACCTGATTCCCACTGTCACAATTTGTGCCACGATTGAAACCAAGGTCTAAAACATGTAGTAATTGTACTTGATAGTCTTTGATCTTATCTGATCTTCAGGTCAGTCATGACAATATTTGTGATTGTATAAAAATAATTTTGACGGTTCAAAAAATTTTGCGATCAGCTGCCATAGGGCATTTGTAACGGATCGGTGGGAACTAGGTATCATTACAAAGCATGTTAATGTAACATTCAAAGTTTTGATTAGGGTTAATGTAAATATAAATTATCAAAAACAGGAGAAAAAAAATTTGAATTTCATTAGGCACAAAAAAGGGTAATCGGTCACTTGTAAAGTTTGACGAAACATAATATGAAAAGCTTCATGAAAAAAAACCCTGTTTAGTATAGCATTTCTTTAGGAATTCAATTTTCATCATTAATCAGAACGTCTGCATTGAAATAAAAATAAAAATATCACCTCCTCAAGACAACAAAAAAACTTTTTTTATATCAAAAAATATCCTATTCATTATGATAAAGCATTAATTTCCAAAGCACCTAATTCTTCTTTCTAGGCAGGGTGTAGACATGGATCAATATTGAACATTTGTTCTGTTCAGCAATTGAGGCTTCCGTGGGGGATGTAATTTATGAGCGGTATCAGTTTAGAGATCATTATCAGCAGTAAATCAATCACGCCAAGACTTCCTTAAAGGCAAGGCCTTCTGTTGCAAAATAGGCCTAAAAGCTATCAAATTATATAGATCGATAAGCAAATGCAATACATTCCAGAAAAAAAAATAGAAATTCTATATCACAAACAGGAAACTTGATAATGTTTTCATTTTGGTGTAACTCACAAATGTGCCTAACGGTACTGCATATTAAATTTCATAGTTGAAGAGCAATATAATATTCCAGAAATTAAACAATTTTTTTCTTCCAATTACCAATATGATATTTTTTTAAATTTTTATTTCATTTTTTATCTATTACACAATATGGGTGAGGAGATTTATGGAAAGGAGATTAAAAAAGATAGACGAATGATGCAACTATCAAGCATGCTTGCCAATCAATTATACTTCAAGGGGAAATTGTGATCAGTGGAAATGAATAATTTATAACATTGATAACCATTGTGCAGAGCAACAGTACCAATTGTACTAAAAGATTAGTTACAATTAAACATTCAATATGCCACTGATGTATTCATTTACATACTGTATAAACCGATACAAGAAAAAAGACATCACGCTCGGCTTGAATAATCTGTGTTGGTGATTGCCAGTTGGCTCTTTTTCCATTTGAATCTGTACCACATTCAAATCTGCAATGGTATAGTGACGACTGAATAAATCTTGACAGAATTTCTCACCAAGTCACTGTTTACTGCAACTGCATTAATTTATTTTTTATGGTCAACAAAAAAAAAGACCAAGAATTGTCAAAGATATGGATTTTTCTTACCTGATCATTTAAATCGAGATTCTTGAATTCCTGGAGTTTCTTTGCAAACTTCGCCAAACTTTCTATGATCGCTAATAATGCCCCTCTGCAGAATTTTGTGAGGGCCTCTTTCTCTGTGAGTTCCTTCATAGATTTTTGGTCTTCATTTTTACTCTAATGCATAAAGAGAAACAAAAGTTGGACATAGCAGCCCTTAGATTTTTAATAAAAACAAATTGAACAGCTTTGGCAGGCTCACCCGCATTCATACACAATTAAAAAAGCAGCAATGCTGCCTTTGAAAACAACTGAAATGAAAAATTTTCTACAAAAAAGCAACAGTCATATGATAATAAAATACTAACTTTATTGACCTCCATGACCTTGAAAATTAAATTATGAACTGAAATTTCAGTCAGCTATTTGCAAATTTTTGATTAAAGAGGTAGGGACTTTAAAGGGGGTCTACATTTTACAAGCTCTGCTTTTTAGTAGGCCCCTCCACTTTTTTTCATTTCATTGCTACGTTTCAATCCTGCATGTATTATGCATCTTTTCATTGTAAACATGATTTATTACGAAATGTACTTTGATGATTGTGGAATATGAATATATCAATAAATAAAAAACTTTAAATATTATATCTATATGTATATGTAAAGAGAAAAATATCATCCCTTCCTTCAAATTATTCAAAAGGTCAAAATTCTAAGCAGGATCTCTCATAACCAGATATCACTTCACTATTAACAAGAAAACAGGATATCCTCCTATTCAAAGAGGATCTTACGTTGTGTTCTTTGCTTCGGGATGCTCTGGCTCCCACCGGCATAGAGATGAACTGTCCCATCCACATATTAATATATATACTGTGTATCCTGTCTGTTAGCTCTCTGATTTCAGCCCTGTGTTTCTCCTCCTCCGTCGCCTCCGTCTCCTCGTCCTTCAGCTCCTCCAGGAGCCGCAGCCTCTCCTCCCTCGGCATGCGACCAAACCTGGAGGCTGCCAAATAACAGAGAAAATAAACATCGTGACTGAGTAATCAACAGCTGAGATTTCTTGTTCCTTTTTAAAATTCTCAAAAGACTTTCTATCTATCTATCTATTCATTTATGTATCTATTCATTTATTTATATGCTTGTTTATTCATTTATGTAGTTAGTTTCATTTTTTTTTCGGGGGGGGGGGGGGAATCTCCTACCAGTCTTTTCAGGCATGATGATAGCTCAATCTTTTTAGAATAACAATCTTATACACTTTAAACTGATACACAAATGTACATTAATTACAAAATGTTAAAATCAGTTCTCTTTCAGGCAAGAATTATCAAACTGTCAGGGTGATTCTTTTAGAAGGAGTTAAAATGAAAACATTACTCCAGCAAACATATGCTGCTTGGTTTTCGACCAATCCTCAGAAGTGCGCTTGATCATGAGTGTCAGGAAAGAAATTTAATTATACATTTGAAGAGTTCAAACATGTGTTTAAAATATTAACTTGGTCCAGGTTAGAGAAGGCCTATAGACAATTGTATATGTACATATGTTTTGAATATTTTAAAAGCAAGCATTGGAAACGCTAGATACCACCCCCCCCCCCCATCTTAAAAGTACAAGTGTACCAGGTTTATGTCATATTTTATACAGGTTTTAGAAATATTTCTTATTAGGCGAAGCATTTTCATACAGGTGTCGTAAATAACCAAAAGTGATCTAGCATTGATGAGTGTAGATGTATAGATACACAGGAAGTGTCTTTTATTAATAAGAATGTGTTGCTTTATGCACTCATCTGCCATTGAAATTCTTTGGATTAATTTATAGAAATTGTACAGTCAGTCCTAGTAACGGTAGGGTATATTAGGAGGTTAATTTCAGTAATTCAGGGAGAACCACCTAAGCTAGAATAGACTACAGATGTTCGTGTTGGCAGTCTAAGTTATAACTGAGGGACTACGTCGGTGACGAGACAACGACCCCATCTGCCGCCGGTTCTCCACCGACATGACTGGTCAAAAATCATGTCATCATTTGGGGCTCGATCTCATCCACTAATTCGTTGAAGCCACATCTCTCTTATCTGGGGGCTACTCATCGAGGGGTAACACAGTCTGCGGAGGCCGAGGCCGAGTGGAGAAGAGACATCGCAACCTGCGGAGGCCAGGAACTGGACCGACCACCAGGGCCGAGTGGGGCATGTCAGACCAGATAGGATGATGGGGGCTCACATCAACGATTACCGTTTAAGTTAAGTTATATTTTGTTATCCATAATCCACATCTATGTATATTTTCTTGTACAATCATTGTCAAAGAAATCAAAAGAAACGTTGAAAAGGTTTGATTAAATCTTTCATAACTGTAATCCTCAGTTTTTACGTATTCCTTATTTGGTGTCAAGCAGCAGTAGATAAATAATTAAAAAAGTCACTTCCCACGTGACAATGAGTCTGTTGTTCTTGTAACAGACTCTTAAACTGGTAAAAATGTGATTTCAGACTTGTGAGGAGTATATATGTCTCTAACATCAAAGATGTTGGAGGGGGTATATATGTCTGAAATGGAATAGGGAACAGCTATATTGCAGGAGAGTTTACATCTGACCCACCCATCCCCCCCCAAAAAAAAAGGTTGCCAGAGAAGGTTCTCTAGTAAATAGCCAAAATAGTATTTGGTCTTCAAAAGGTTAGTAATGAAATAAGCTTGTCTGATAGAATGATTCTTCATACTGTCAAAATTTGAAGTTACAGTAAAGTTTGAAGATGAAATAAAAAAAAGCAAGAGTATTTGACAACACTTTCTCCAGACTGCTTGCATGTTTTCCCCAAGATTATGCAGTGTGCACATCCTATGCTTATCTTATGATTTTTTTTAATTCTTTGAATCTCTTCTATATTATATCAAGTTCTTGTGTGGATCAATTATAACAAGTTATGTAACTTTTTGGAGCTTATAAATTGCTTTATCATGCTACATGTAAATGAAAATTGAAAATTTACTTTGGGTGACTTATTGTTGGTTAAAGGAGAATGAAACCATTGGAACAAGAGAGCTTGTGTGAAAACAGAAAAATCAAAGAAACGGATCAACGAAAGTTTGAGAAATATCGGACAAATAATGAGAAAGTTATGAGCATTTGAATATTGCGATCACTAATGCTATGGATATAGCAAATTGGCAATGCGACAAAGATGTGTGATGTCACTTGTGAACAACTCTCCCCATTACTTATATATTTCACTTGAATTGCCTCTTTTATCACATCTATCCATAAAATAAATCATGTGTTCTTTCTACATGAGGGCATGTAATACATATTTTTTAAGAATACATCATGGATAAAGAGTTTGTATCATCATAAGAAAAAGCAAAAAGGGACATTTTGAGGGTATTTTATAGTCCACCAAAGGGAAAGATGTTCATCAGTGACATCACACATCCTTGTTGCATTGCCAATGTGAGGATCTCCATAGCATTAGTGATTGCAATATTCAAACGCACAGAACTTTCTCACTATTTGTCCAGTTTTTCTCAAACTTTATTTATTAGGTGGTCTGTCTATGACAGATCACCTATTGATTTCGTCAGAATTTTATTTATTTCTTTCATTATTTCTTTCTTTATTCTTGTCACCTATGTCGCCAACTTTTCTCGGAATTGGCTGAATCAATTTTGCTGATTTTTTCGGCATACATAGAATTTATCATAGAGACGGCATACTAAGCTTTTCAAGGTCATATGCTTATGATGACGTCATCTACGCGCCATTTTGTAAAATTCTTCATTTGATCATATCTTTATTATCAATTATCAAAAATTTACAATATTTACATGACAACTTCAGGTCAAAGGTCAACTGTCAATGTCATCAAAGGTCATGTAGAGGTAATGACGCGCACGTCAAAGGTAAAAAAATTCTCCAAATGGCCTATAAAATTTTTTGGGTACGTTTCAGGTCATTTTAAGCATTTCAAAAATTTCTGCGCGTAACGCCCTAACGCAACACAGAACCACCGTTTTTTTTTTTACATCATTGCATTGATAATAAAAATTTGATAACTTGATCAACCTTCTACAACCATTAATAACGAAATTAACACCCGTTCAACTTTGCAGCACGTGTGCGCGCGAGCTCTCACTATAGGCCATATATGGGCAAAAACATGCCTATTGAAAATTCACTGTAGCTCTTTAAATAGTCCATTGACCCCCAATTTTTTTTTCATAAAACGATAGAGTATTAGTTGTAAATCTGATTTCATATTACCAATGTCCCTCAATTTGATCATGGCGTCATCAAAATGGCGCCTAAACTAGAAATTTCATTTTTTCAAAAATGACGTCATCAAATTTATGCAAATTTGGTTGTAACTTCTCGAATATAAATTATTTTTCGCCCAGGTTTGATTACGATGTAGTTTAGAATGTACTCTTTTTCCTGAGTTAACATGAATTTTCATTTTGAAAAACGCATCATGGCGTAAAACAGCGATGAAAAGAGGCATGTCATTTTTCCTCATTTTGCGTGTAATCTCTATGGGACATGACTTTTTCTCAAAACTGGATTCGACATTCCTTTATTTCGTGAGCCATATCTCCATTTTTTAGTGTCACTTTTCCCTGATCTTTTAGTATGATGTAGCTGAGATCCTAAGCTTTCGTAAATGGTCCCTCCATTTTTTTTATCAGATGCCGGGATCATGCCCGTTTTTCACTTGCAAAATTGGAATTGTAATTCTAAAAATTGCTTACGTGTAATCTCTATGGGGAATATCGTGGCTCAATGGATAACGCATTTGACTTGCTTTCTCGAGGGCGGAGGTTCGAGTCCTGGGGTAAACACGATGATTTTTTTTTTCTTTTTTTACCACCTCGTACATGATCCTTTATGATAATTTAAAGGTACAAAAGTTAAAATTTAGCAAGATAAAACAGATTATTATTACTTTTTTTCATATCACATGTATTGTCATACATCAAAGAGACCCTTTTACAGGGCAAGTCCAAGAAAAGGTCACCCTAGAAGGCAAAATTTCATCTTTAATTTAAGAAGTTATCTTTGGTAAAGTAAGAAAGCCTAAATGTTGAATTTTGAAATTTCATTAAGAAAAATGTGATAATATGCATATTTATGCTCATTTGGGGCACCTAATTTGCATAATTGGTAAAATGGGTGTTACGTATGGGACAATTATAAAAACTCATAGAAAATAAAAACAAAACTTGTGAGATTTAGTCATAGGTGGGACATGGACCCCCTAACATCTTAATACTTATGAGGGAAAAAAAGTGGTGTCGTCTAATTAATTATGCAAATTAGGTCTTGTCCAAGGATGGAATGTCCCATACGTAACGTTTTGAGGATGTTTTTTTAAGTTATTTCTCATAATACAATACTTGTATTGTTGCATCTCTGGGAAGTTCTAATTTATAAAGTATGAAAATGTTATACCACAAAAAGTTTCAAAAATAGAGTTTACTTTTTAATTAAAAGTTGATTAAAAAATTGTTACGTATGGGACAACATGTTACGTATGGGACATTTACACACAATGTCAATGGGGAGGTTTGTGTACAAAGTGAATGGAGAAAAACAAATTTCAAGAGTGCTCTAAATAGTGATTATTTACATTTTCTTTAGTTTTTGAAGACTTATTTGTTATAAATACTGATTAATGAAAACAACTGAAGCGAAAAAATTTTGAAAATGGAAAAATATGAAAAAAATAAAAAACAATAGAAATACATAAGAAATTCATGAAACCATGAAAAACAAGAAAAAAAATGTTGAAATGGCTAATTTTCTTTTCAGTCATATCAAATATGTCTCAATAGAACATTTGAAAAGACAAACTCTTTGGTTATTTCCATATTTTGAATTATTTCAATTTTTTTTAATTATGGGGAATTGTGTACGTTCTCTATGGGGACAAAATGTCCCATACGTAACTGTCCCATACGTAACATGTCATTAATTTGTTTAATCAGAGTCTGTAATTAGAGGGATTTGACTTATGACATGAAACTTGCCTTAGATATACTAGAGTATTGTGACTTCTATCACACTAAGTTACAAGTTGTCAAATGAAATACTTTCAGAGAATTCTCAACTTGAAAAAAATGTTTTAAAAATTGTCTTTTTTCTGCGTCCCATACGTAACGGTCCATCTTTTCTCTCTAAAAGGTCAAGGTCAAGTTCATATGTCACCATTTTTTCCATGATTATTCTTCTCCTAGGTGTCTACCATCATGAGGGTATTCAATCTAATAAAAGTCAACACTATTTTTCAGGTCATTGAAGCCTCTGAAATGTCCCATACGTAACGCGCGCGAATTCTTGGACTTGCCCTACAGTGCTTTATCATCTCCCGTCTTTCACAAGCATTCTATCCATAATCAACATTCCGTCGTCATCATGAAGATCACATTGATGTGCATGAACATGGTAATAGTGATCATGATGGCAATAATAAAGACAGACCACCTAATTCGTCCGCATGACGAATTAAAATCTAGTTCTTTGATTTTTTTGTTTCTACACAAGCCTATTTGTTCCAAAGGTTTCATTTCCCTTTAAGCGCTTAGAAACTACTGTAATAAGCGTTATTATTATTTTATCATTATTATAAAGTATCAGGTCAATGAATTGACTTACCATCATGTGACATCCCAACCTGCATACATTTTTGAAAGCGACAATATTGACACTTGTTTCTTGTTGCTATGTTGATCTTGCAAGGTTCTGTTTTGACGAATGGACATGGTTTATACACTAACTTCATTCTATGTGTTCTTCTGAAGAAACCCTGTAGGAAAGAAAAATAGGATTTCTGTCAATCAAAATAACAACTTAGGTAGATTTCCATGATTAAGTGATTTTTTTCTTTAGTGGTTTCTCACCCCTTTGACTGGAGCGATTTCAAATCTTTATGATGCCACTTTTGGGGAATTATTGTTGCCATATGTACATGTATAACTAATTAATGTAGCACTTGCAGTACTGGTAATTAATCCCCGTGTTTAACCATACAAAAATTAAATATATAGCAATTTGCATTTTGGATGGGATAGAAATTAGATTTTCATAAAACAGTTGCAAAATACATCAATATATTTGTTTCTTTCAATCCAGGTCATAAAGAGTTTTAAGACAAACAAACTCATATACAGAAATACATTTTGGGGAAATATAATGTACTTATTCTCATAGCAATGTTTTTCAATAACCATACATGCACATGAAGGTTAACTTACACTTTTCTAGAATGCTAATTGCAAATTCTTCATATTAAATTATTTCATTCATGCAGTGAAAAGCTGTCCAAAAATTACTTTAGTTATAGAATTTTAAGAAAAGCATAATATTCTTTTCTAACAATTTTAATAAAAATTATTGGTACATCATAATAAATGTCTGTTTATTTCAAAATACAAGATTACCATTTATAGCATCCCGTACAAGTATGGGCTATAACTTTAGTTGAGTCAATTGTGTTTTATCATGGCCCTGAGAAATGATTTTCCTGGGGGGTACTGCATGTGTTATTTCCATAGAAGCACCCCCTGGAATTCAGGTAGGTGTGGCAAAATGGATATATGCAACCAAAAGGACCTACATTTTTTAAGTCAACTCCGCATTTCTTTTGCTTGTCAAATATCTTGGGACCTAAACGACCTTCATTTTGTAACAAATCCCTTTTATTTTATTCATTCATTTTTTTTTTGGGGGGGGGCTTGTCAAATTTACATCAGCACACCTTGTAAAAAATCTTTCCCAGAGCCCTTAGTTTTAATAATAATAATATAGGGTATTTATATTGCGCACATTTCCACCTTGTTAGGTGCTCAAGGTGCTCCCATATTACCCGGCTAAGCTAGGCGTTCACAGCGCACACAGCTTCGTAAGGAATTACTTCCTACCGGTACCCATTTACCTCACCTGGGTCGAGTGCAGCACATCGTGGATCAGTTTCTTGCTGAAGGAAATTACGCCATGGCTGGGATTCGAACCCACGACCCTCTGTTTCAAAGTCCGAAGACTAATCCACTGGGCCACAACGCTCCACTTTTATCATCAGAGCTAAAATTAATATTTTTCAAAAGATATACTCACTTTACATCCTTCACATGAATGCACACCATAATGAAACCCTGAAGCTTTATCTCCGCACACTCTACATTTCATACTCAACTCCACATAGTCAAGATACTTGTCACAACCTGAAGATTACAGAAATAAGAAAACACGAAAAGTTTAGGATAAAAAGATTTTATCTTATATCTTTAAAACATTTCAAAAATGTTTTGAATAATAATTATAACAATAATAAATAATAACAATAAAATAAAAATAATATTTGGCATTTGTAAAACACTTAATCTATGAAAGCTCAAAGCGCTTCAGAAATTATTATTACCCGGTCATTGGATTCATAGCATTTCAAGCAACCTGTTAGGTGCTCACTTGCTAAACCAACCACAATGTTGTTTTTTTCCTACTGGTACCCAATTAGCACCTGGGTGGAGAGTGGCAATGAGTGGATTGATGCCTCGCCAAAGGACGCTAGGCCGTGGTGGGATTCGAACACACGACAATCTGATTACAAGGTGAGAGTCGGATCCTCTACATCACGGTGCTTCTGTAAATCATTTCAGCATGTTTTGAAAGTATATTTCTAATGCACCAATCTTGCAAGGAAGATGTATGAATCAAATCAGATAAGGGAAATTTCCCAATCAGAAAATACAAGGAACTGCAAACTTTGAGGTGGTCTGAATATATTATTTTTTTTATCATGAATCCAAAAATTAATCTTACAAACTTGTCTATCTACACAACACACTTTAGTGGGAAAATCATATGCATATATCTGGATACTTAAAATTTCACAATGAAGCAGGAGCTAAGTTTTAACAATTTTGCCATAGTTTATGGTGGTATAATTTTTTCTAAGTACCATTACTGTGAACATTTATTGAACTGCTGTTAATTTCTAAAACCATCAAATTCATGTATCTTCTTATTAGCTGAATTCTTCAGACACACATACTGTAATTCGGAATCTCAATGACATATCGCCGAACTTAAATAGGCCAATGACGGCCCGTTTGTGAAATGGGTGCCTGTAGGCCTACTTTGAAATAAATTTTGCAAAATAAGAAACAAGGAGAAAATAATTTCAGCACAGTTACCATACTGAGGAATAGGCATGCTTCGAGCAAGCAGCATCTTAAGGTTCCAAAAGGACGAATTGAATTGAAAAGAGCAGCACAAAATGCAAGATTATTATGAGGCTAATGAAGTGGACAATTCAGCTTAAATGTTATTTGCAGTCTGCCAGCTATGTGTGTACTTTGGAGTTTGAACTGCCGCCTGATTCCAAAGTTTACCCTCAAATAACATCAGCAAATATGTGCAACAAGGCAAGGTGGGTTTATACATGAACAAATTAATCAAATAAAACTCAATATGAATATTTCATAAATCATTACAGACCCCATCATTTATGTAGGGTCTGTAAAATAATCTGGATGGGAATGAAACATATTTTATTTCATTATATGCACAGACAAAAAAAATAATGTCTAAAAAAGTACTTAGTTTTTTTTTAAGGAATTTGAATTTCTTAAAAAGGTCATATATGCACATAGATGTGTAGGCCTGTAATCGTCTAGATATGAATGTTTGGGGAGATTAACCCACTGAACTTAAAATAAGCTTCATTATGTATGTGCAGCATCATAAGGGGTCATATTTTACCAAGTCAATTTATTTTTTATTATGTCACCAATGTGAAAAGTCATATTCCATTTTGCAGAATTTAGCTTGCCGAATCAGCTAATAAAGTGTCCCACTACACCGGTACATTCTTTAAGTACTTTAAAGACGTTTTGATTTTTTTTTCTCTGAAGTAGCAATGATAAATATTAATTTCAATGTCAAATGTATATTTTTTTGTTGTTAATAAGTACTCATAATAATAATGTTGGATTCTTCTACAACACTAGAACGCATACTGTACATGTATGTTTGTGTCAGGCATGATGCTCATGGTCCTCTCTATATCATCATGACAATACAAATATTACAAATTATGCTTCTTTTTTCATAAAAAACATAATTTTAATATAATGGCATTATATCCAATGACTATTGGATTGTATTTCTTAACAAAATAATTTATGTGACGTCACACTGGGTCAGGAGGGTTGTGATTCCATAGGTTCGTACTTAGTAAAGATAGATTAATTTGTTTATTTCCAGATTATGAACTCTATTTATTTTTCCATTTGCAGAGGGATGGAAACCTACTAAGTTTTTTTGTGATTTGTTTGGCCCTTATTGGGCCTAAATTTCTCTGACAGGAATAGTTGTTGTCTAAATGCAGATAGAACTGGAGAGCTGAGCCAAATAAGTGGGAGATAAAATATGGCAAAAATAGGTCAAAGCTGTAAATTTCATCAATTCAAGCTTGCAGGAAAAGATATTTATGATACATATACGTGTACATGTATCTCTGTGTGAGAGAAGTGAAGAAAATCAAATGCATAATATCTGAAAAGCAAAAATATTTTAACCCAGTCTTTCTGTGCATATTATAAATCTAAGGAATCAATCAGGTACATCTGCTGAAAATGCAAGACAAGTAACACCAAATGCATGGAATAGTAATACTTTTTTAAAAGGAATCGTTGAAACTGAATACATAAGTATTGGTAACAGCACCTTGGTGAACGGCATGTTCAGACAACCTCAACTGTCCATGTCTTCCTACAGAACTTCTTGTTTGGGCACAACAAACAGTGTAAAACCGTGCTTGGTATGAAATCAGTCTAGGCCAACATCTAATTTGCTGAAAGTTTTCAGAATGAGAGTCTGTCAGGCTTTAATTTCAGGTATGAATGGGGTCTTTCTGCATTTCTGACACAAGCAAGTATGGTCGTGCATCACACAAGGATTTGTACATTTTTTTTTCATTGGTATGAATTTAAATTGCTGTAAGTGTGAAGAAGAGTGAGGGTCATTCAAACTTTAAATTCAGGTATGAATGGGGTTTTTGTGTTCCTGGTACGAAGGGGCAATTTAGTATATTTATTATAGGAGGATTATAATGAGTTCTTTAATCATGACATCATAGTGGGTAATTGCCACTTGGTCAAAACCCACTTTGTCTACAATCCACATGATCTACTCCTAGTTCCTCTACAAACAGATTGTCTACTAACAATTTTATCTACTTGCAATTTTTCCCTTTTGTCTAATTTCAAGGATAACACCCTTCTTATGCCTAGAAAGAGTTATTGACAGGTATCAGAAGAATGTTTTCAGACAATATGAGATTTCTCACCATTGTCATATTTCTAAAATACAGCTTTTTCTAAGCTGCCCTCAAGTTCTCAGATTTTGAGATATATAAGGTTTTAACAGCCCACCCCCTGTTATATCCATTCGGTCCAATACCACTAGGTCTATACTGTTTTCATGAACCAAATTTTGCTTTGACAAAGATCAAAATAATAAATGGCTGAAGAGGGGGATGGAAATTGGACCAACTGGAAATTAGGCTAAATACAATTTAGACAAAATGAGCATCAGACCAGATGATGGTTGGATCAAATGGTTTTATTGAAATTAGATCAAGACGGTTTAGCAATGATGGTGTTACTTTGAGGATTAGACCAACTGGTGTTTTGGCTCAGTTCGTAGAGTGTCTGTCTCACAACCGCTTGAATAAAAAAAAAGGGTCCTAGTTCATATTAGCCAGCCAGCAAGCTGTGAATACCAAGCATAACTGCCAGGAAATTTTTGAACTACCTTTAAATTCAGCAATAATTCATATCAATTCATATTCATTATTAACAGAGATTCTTCCACTGCTTTTCGTCATGGTGCAATCTCTGTTAGCTCCATGGTGCAATAGTATGTCACTTTCAAACATGAAAAAAGTCAATTGATGGATTATGAATATGCATCAAATTGGTTTGAAAAGAAAGGCAACATAGTGTGGGAACCAACTTCAAATATTCCTGCATTGCATTTTCATATTTTTTTGTTCTTTGTTAATAATTTTGTTTACTTTTTGCATTTCCATATTGCTGAGGCTATTAAAAGAACTAGTCCTACAAGATATCATTGTGATACACCAAAAATCCTAAAAAATAATGTTCCAGAGCACTATCAATGGTTAAAATTGTTAAAACACACCTTTAAGATGCAAATTCACAATACTACATTTTAAATTTACTTTATTATTTATCAATAATTGAGCATACTTGTCATTCTTGCTGTTTAAAATTTGAGAGTAACTCTCATAAGGCCAAAGTATACAGTATCCAGAGGCTAAAGTATACAGTTTTCAAAGATCATAATTGAAGAGTACATCTTCATGTCTCCTATTCTAAACTACACCTTGTTTCCTTTTGGAATTGACAATAAATGATAATAAATAGGCCTACTTAATATGATACAGAATTACAAGAGAAATGGGTTCAGTACCTCTTTCACAAAGGTTTTGTTCTTTTTTCTTTATCAATGTTGTTGTTTTATTTTTGTTTGATTATGATCATGTCTAATTATGTAAATATTGTGATTTCTTGTAATTGATTATTTATGAAAAAAAAATAATAATAATTAAAAAAAAGTTTTGTCAAGACACATAATTTTGAGATGAAAATGGTTAAAAAAACAGATTTCAGGAGCTTGTTACTATAAATACTCAGTGAAAATCACCATTTGTATCTGTGCTTGTTGGATTTTCCTCTTTTTATTCAAATCAACTTTTTGTTGGGGTGGACTTGTCCTTTACGAAGTTATTCATGATTATTTTCTTGAATCATTTATTTCATTGAATTAATCACCTCATATAGGTAGCTTAAAAGTTTTACGCTCACACTCTGCACTCGTATATATTCCGTCACTCATTTTAGGAAGTGGGTGCACAAAAAAGTCTAAAATTCCTTATTTTTGGTCGCTACACCATGTTCAATATTCATGGATCAACCTCACTCTATAACTGTCTGATTTTTTTTTAATTGTTACAAACTTGACTATTTCAGGAAATGCCCATGAATTTCTGTAAGTTTGTTTTTGAGCTGTGGAAAGACTGTCTCCCACCCTGAAACTGAGGCTATCGGGGTAACTGGAACATGTCAGTAGAGCTTCAGGGATCCTCAAGTGAGGTTGAAAGGCTGCAATAATTTGCAAGTTTGGAAAATGATTTATAATCACTCGGCATGCTGACCCCTTCAAAGCAAGGGTGTCTAGACTTTTTAGCTTCTGTTCACAAGGCCAATGGTAGTAACATGGTAACAACTTGGTGGAAAATTCAGCAAAAATATATGTTGGTGCATGTGTGTGAAGATCTATACAAATCTGTTAGGTTAAAGAGTTGGCAAACAAAACTATCAAATGATATTGAATAGAACAGATCTGAATGGTTTACATCCCTTGTTCTAAAGATCCAGGCCTTTCTTCCTTTCTATCATAAAAATAATTGTACATGTACAATGTACTTTTATTATGCAAGTGAAGTATGTAGACCTACATTTAGCCATAATGAGCACAATAATTTGCTTCAGTATAAACAAAAGCTTCAGTTTAAACAAAAGCAGAATATTTTTGTTCTACAGTTTCTGTTTCATCTAATGCCATAACTGCACATAAGAAAACAAAACCAACAAAATTCACAGTTTCTTTATTGTCAATAAATCTCATAGATTGATATACCTAAAGCTAAATTATTTGATTGACAGATCATTATAGATCTAGTTTTTACACTGCCTAGATCTAATTGGATATTTTTGCATCTAAAAAATCTTCAAATATTGACTAGTCTAGTAGTCTACATTCTAGGACCCATAATTTTACTTTCCACAAAATTATCGAGAGGCCAGAGTTGATGATGTAAAAATGTTATACAGCAGTCTGTCAAATATATCTTTCTTTGATAAATCAACTCAGTCTTGCTCTTGAATGTTTTTCTTTATATGTGAATGTTCAATCTGAAGAAAATAAGTTTATTTCTTTCTTTATCAAGACATAGTATTAATGAACTAATTCTATACCCACATATATGATGTAGTTAGTACATGCATAGAGACATTGAAATTGAAAATACATGTACATACTATTGGCCCTAATAACTTCATTTCTTTACAAAATAAAATATTCATTTTCCCTCATGTAAGTTGATCAAATTGTACTTGAAATAAAAAATATTGTGGCAAAAAGAAGCTGCTGAAAACTGCTTATCTAAAAAAAGAGCCAATGGAGTAAATAAGAGTCAAAAGGGGCCTAAAAATATTGTGTAAAATACATTCAATAATGCTAGTAGAAGAATGATATCAATAACAGTGATGTTCCCATTCTGATCCAACTATTCACATACAAACACCAAGAAATAGACATAACTTTTGCATCAGAGCCGAAAACATGAACTGAAACTATAGCAATGTCAGGGGGAGATAAAAACTCGACATAATTTGGTGATGAAGTGCTGACAGCGTAACACAAATAAACAAAGCAGAGCAGGAATGTACTCCCAAACTTTCAAAGTCACAGACAGCATCTTCAAGCCGCATGGCCCCATTCATGTCCAGCTAGTCTCTCCTTAATATTGCAATAACAAAATTCCACTGCTAATTTTCATTAAACAAGTTAAACAAATCTATGATGTAAATTAGAAATTAACCTGATGTACTGTACATGTAGATCACAGACTTGGTGGAAAATATTGAAATTTAATTTCGGTATGGAAAACTAAGAATTTTCGGCAACCAGTTGCCTATAATTTCAAGCTTCTTTATTAAACTCAGCATTATTAAGTCAAACAAAATGTAAATCTTCAGATACAAATGAGTTAACTCTACATGCACAAGTAAAAAGCTATAAAACTGAAATAACACTGCTCATCTATGATCAAAAACTGATTTCAATGTAAAACTTTATCCTGCAATGCTCTGACTTTAGTATGTCATGATTTTATTCCCTCTTTTTTTTAGTTTTCAGTGATGCCTTTTTTGCATCTTGACAAACTCATCTTTTTGGTTTTTATACGTTCCCTTTTTTATTTATTGTGTAATGGTAAGCATATGCATACTTTTTTATAATTCAGGAGCAGCGGAGCGAAGTTGAAAGGGGGGGGGCACAGGGAAAAGGGGCATAAGCTAAAAACATAGCCGTATGCAAAAAAATTCACTGGGGGGGGGCAGCACGCATAAACATTTTGGGAAGAAATCGAAAGCGAAGGAGCGAAGTGACCAAGCATATCATTGAGGCACTTTTGCAGTTTGTTATTGGATTTTGTGCATACTTTTGGTGAATTTTGTGAAAATCTGCAGTATAAAAAATGTGAGTTTCCAAAATTTCGGGGGGGGGGGAGGGGAGGCAACTGCCCCCTGCTGCGTACAGCCATACAGTTTTTTCATTTAAGAGTGGTTTTTCAGGACAACTTTACTGAAGAACAGGCACCTGTGGCTGTGAGAAGGCAAAGGGGCAATCGTGAACACATAAAACAGGTCCTTCTCAGGTGAAAGGGGCACAGAATATGTTCGTGCATAGGGGGCACTTTTCTTAGGTAAAAGGGGCACTGATACTAAAAAGAGTACCTGTAAAAAAACAAAAGGCCACCTGCTGATGGCATAAAACGATCCTTCTCAGGTGAAAGGGGCACAGAAAATGTTCATGAGGGGCACTTTTCTTGGGTAAAAGGGGCACTGATTCGAGAAAAGGGCAATTATAAGAGGGTATTAAAGAGAGAACTTGCTATGACATAAAATGAGTCCTTCTCAGGTGAAAGGGCACAGGACACGTTCGTGAGGGGCTCTTTTTCTTGCGTAAAAAAGGGCATTTTTTCAGTGCTTCAAAAATTGGGAGCAGTGTGCCCCCCCGATCCCCGCCCCTACTATAATTACTATGTGGTTTACATAATTTGCTAAAATGTTGTGTACATAGTTCATGTTGCATCTTTAAATGGAAAAAAGTGAGTTGAACTGAACTGAAATATTTTTCTCATTTTATTCAAATCAACTTGATATTGAAAAATAAGGACTGTAGATTTATAGCTATTTGAAGTCCCAAGTCTAATTCAAGTGAGGGCCATTCTATATTCAGCCACTGGCATTAAGGGTAAAAGGGTGAAGACAAGTTTATATTATGATTTATGACTCGAATAGTGTAAACCTTCCCCCATGACAACCATATATCTACATAGTAACACAACCTGCAACAATTATATGTACACTGTAGGAGTAAGGTAGGGTTCTTGATTCAGAACATTGACTTGTACATGTAGGATCCATGTTTAGAACGATGTGTGGTTTTTCCGTAGCAGGGTGCTACATAGACCAAAAGCTTCAGTCTCTGTATTTTGGTTGTTCCGCTGAACTACGTTGGCTCCACTCACCAATACATAGACTGAAGAGCTTGGAGGCCCGTACGTACAGCCAACGTATAAGTGAACTAACGTTTTATAGGTCGCGATTTAAAACTGTTTTTTAAGCGAAATTTACAGTTTCATGGTTTCCATTATCAGGGAAATATAAGTAATTGCGTACCTTGGACCGGAGTTATTGATAAAAATCCTCTGGATGATCCAGAAACCTTTCATCTAAGACATTTTCACCTGAGCTGACAGTTTTTCTAGCAAGTTGCCATCTTGAATGACGTCATTATCGTTAATGTCTCGATATATCGAATGTTGTCTGCTACCTGTGATCGTAGCGGTTTAGCTCGCATGTGGAGCAGATTGCATTATAATTAATATCGAAAGCAATATCGATATCACATTCGTAAATTGTCGATGCACTCTCCCTTTCGTTTGTAATTTTGGCTGCTATTTTGGGAGTGATTCGGGCGTCCAAGTCGCAAGAAAACATCGGTAAAGTACCATTTTCATACCTTTTAATATATATCTTTGACATTTTTTCATTGATTAGAAATTATAAATTGATATCTTGTAGTTGATAAATCCTTAGAGTGTAAATTCGATGTAAAAAAAGCACATCGAAATCTGGACAGTCAATCGACAAAAGGGAGGGCGTGATAACACATAAGAGCTCACACTAACACTCTACCATCGGTGAATGGGGATGATAGTAAAATGTCAAAAATTGTTGAATAAATCCCCAGAAACGACGGTTATTCCTGTCTAGGTGCTACATACATGTAACTTTTTTGAAGCATCTGCCCAGCTGGGCAAGTAGATTTTTAAATAGTTAGAATATACTTGCCCAAACATCTATTTCACTTGCCCGAAAAAATCCTTGAAATAAAGTTTTACCTCTTCAAAGGAAAGTTTTGTGGTTATTTAAACCATTGACCTTTTTCTCTCTTTTGACTTGAAATGATCTACCTTGTTATTGCATTTCTTTTTCCAAAGTGATTTTATCTTGCCTGCCATGACCAAAATTAGAGTCAATATCATATCATATTGACCCTAATTTTGGTCATTCTACTGTGATAATTTTGCTTGCCCAATTCGGGCAAGTAGTTTTGGTCTTTACTGCAAAACACTTGCAGGACTTTAATTTAACTTTTACTTGCCCCGGGCAATCGGGCAAGTGCTTATGTAGCACCCTGCCTTGTCTACATCTCTGCAATTGTTTGCAAAATGATTTCTTAAAGAGAATGCACTAATATTTCATTTTCAACCCCATCATTCTTCCTCCTTGACTTTACAACAAAATAATGCATTCATATACTCAAACATTTTCTTAAAAATGAACAGGTCTACAATGCATGGATTATGAAGACTAAAGATAATTTTTTCCAAAACCATCATCTGTAAAACCTCTGCCCACTTTTCACATTCTACCACCCAGCTGCTGTGGATACACAATATCTCAAATATATTTATGGGACACATATTTGAAAGCCCAACAGAGGGTCGAGAATGAAAGGTCGCAATCTGACCTGCTTCCTAGGACTAGTAAACACACTGTCCAGACAGACATCATCAAGACTCCTAGGCCTAGGGAGCAAATCAAGAAACGACTTGTTGGATGTCTTATCCGACAAACTAAAAAAGTTTTGTCCAAGATTTAAGAACTGTGCTTCTCAGCCAATCAAAATCAAGGAAAGTTGCCAGATCCAACCAACCTTGTCAGACAAAAAGTAGTCTTCTCCAGTGAATTCAAGACATACAGTACCCAGGATGCTACATAAGCACTTGCCCGATTGCCCGGGGCAAGTAAAATTTAGAGTCGGGCAAGTGTTTTGAAGACCAAAACTACTTGCCCCAATTGGGCAAGCAAAATTCTCACAGTAGAATGACCAAAATTAGGGTCGATATGATATATTGACCCTAATTTTGGTCATGGCAGGCAAGATAAAATCACTTTGGAAAAAGAAATGCAATAACAATGTAGATCAGTTCATGTCAAAAGAGATAAAAAGGTCAATGGTTTATAAATCTGCAAAACTTTCTTCTGGAGAGGTAAAACTTTTTTCAATGATTTTTTCAGGCAAGTGAAATGCATTTTTGGGCAAGTATATTCCACTTATTAAAAAACATACTTGCCTGACTGGGCAAGTGCTTCTAAAAAGTTATGTAGCACCCTGAGTACATGTATTTTGAAAGCACAACATAGATAGGGAGGAGAATGAAAGGTGATGATCTGACCTGTTTCTCAGGTCTAACACACTGTCCAGGGACCCTGTGACATAAAGCTTAGCGATTGATTGTTGGGCAGATTTAGTTTGATAGCATTGAATATTGCATATGATCAATTGTGAAAATCAAGCCCATATAATCAATCACTAGTTATGCGCTATATTACCAGGACCCAGACACCGTCAAGACTCTTGGAAGCAAACAAAAGCTACTTTAGGAGCTCAAAGTCATATTTTTGAGGTTCAGATTATAAACCAAGATATTTGCTTGGTCCTTGGACAAACAGAGTTGGTCAGAATATTGATTTTATTATTCAGATGATCACAACAGTTTTCAAACATTATTATATTGTCCTGCATACTTATCCTTAGAGTAACTCCAAAGCTTGACAGGACTGATTAACCACAGCCGATCTGGATGAACCACAAATCCCTTAATACTGAGTATACCTCTGCATGTGATGTTATGTGACAAAAATATGCAATAATCTATGTAGGCCTACATGTACACAGAATTCAGAAAAAAACAATTACATTAAGCTGTATTTAGATAGCCTCTCAAGATCTCTTGAACATTGGGGTCCTTCACAGTTCAAAAGGAGTTCACATATTCATTTTTTTTGCATTACAAACAAATTCCAAGAAATGGATACAAGGAAAGTTTGAGGAACTTTAGGTTTACCTCAAAACAGGGTTCACTGACACCATAAGCATGTTTACAGAAAAATTTCATTATTCATTATTTGGTGACAAGAATGTTTCTCTGGTGAGAAATCCTTGTAAGTTGATTTCTTGAAAGACTTACTAGAATAATATCATCAGGGTGAAGGGGATTTTGAAATATGAATTTTTTGGGTTCAGAAACTAGAATATCAGAATAAAGCTGAGGATGATGTCAGGTTTGAATTAAAGTTAATGACCTTATTTTCAGTGAGAGCATTTTTGTTTGAAACATGTGACATTTGAAAAATGAAAAATAATATCCTTTCTCCCATGAACACAAAGTACATGTACATTTAGATCAGTAATACCTTCTGTATACTGCTTTGCATAATGTCATCATCTTCTGATAGCCTATAAATCACCGTAATCTATTCACAAAATCTAATTACACTAATTAAGGTGGAATGGCATAATGAGCCAAACATTTTGAGGGGGCTAGATATGGCGTATCGGACAGAATTTTTTGAAAAGTTGCGTGCGAGTAAGCAAAAATTGACATTTTTTATTAAAAATATGATCCAATTTTTGTAATAGATTTTGACATGATATTTAGAAAATAATATCATATTTCTACCTTTCCTCTCCTCTTTTTTTCTTGGTCGTGAAAAGTGTAGGGGGAGTACCCCCACCCCCCCCCCCCCTCTTGTATACAACTGTTAAATTTCAATAAAAGCTCTCCTACAAATGTGGAAAAATTCTTTGAAAATACCATCAGGTACCATTCTCCACTACACAATATTTACTTCTTGACTTATCTCCCCCAAGTTTTCCAAAACTGTTTAATATATTGATGAACAGGTGGGCTTAGGTTACCAATTATTTGACCCTCTGTACTCTGTGGTAATAATAATAATCATACACAGTTCTTGTATAGGACATAAATATGACATACAACATCTGTGTGCGTTTCCAAAGGACTTGGATATCATTACCCTGGTCTGTCTTCAGCCCAAAGACCAGCAGGTACAATACACATAGCCCCTCTGGTTAATAGCTAAATATTTTATACAGGCAAGATCCTGCCAACTCAAATACAGGTATACAAGTCTACCTGTACATGTATGTATGTTAAATGAAATTTTCCAAAAGGTGGGGGTTTTTTAAAGAAGGTCAACAAATAATTATTCTATTGAATTCATTTTGAGTTGATTTAAAATGATCTAGTGAGTGAGCTGGAAAATAACTATCTCCTTTTTCCAGTAAATCAAAGAGGGAGGAGAAGGGGACTGAAGAGAAGGGAGGAGGCAATGGGCTAGGAGAGGACATACATGTAGGTCAATTGGGAGGGGGAAAGGGGAAGGCTAACAAAGCTTTATTTGATCCAAACTTTGGAGCCTTCAGATCATTTGTTAAAAAGCAAAGGGAAAATGAATATTGTGTGGCCAAAAAAAGACATAAACTCAAGGCTCATTTTAAGAAATGGAAGTTTGAATTATAATTTTTGTCATCTTTACATGTATCATTATATGTATCATGTTTACCGTGTATATATGCATACAAATACTTGCCATCAAAGTTGTATAAGATATCATGTTTGTGCCATTGCATAAATCTTTCCGCTCTTTTTTCTTTATTATTTATTTTTTCTTATTTATTCTTTTTATTATTATATGTTTTTTTTGTTTTTTTTTCTAATGATGTTATGATCACTTGTAAATATTTTAATTATGTCTGATTTGTTATTTTTGTTTATTTTTGGTCAGTGTGGACCCAATAAAACATATAAATACAAAAAAAAGCTTTATTTGAGTGAACTGATTTTGATATGATAACATAAATTGTGGGCTAGAAATTTTTCCTTTCACATCTTACAACAGGAACCAGAGAGAAAGAGAGGGGGAGTAGAAAGCTCTATAAAGGGGAAGGGGGAGATAAAAAGACAAGTATGGGATGTGCATAAATCTTGACCCTCATCAGCAATATTTAACTGCACATTCTCGTTAGAGCCTCAAACCATTCCCCATACTGTTGATTTTCTGTTCACAGAAAAATTATTATCTTCTTCTTAATATCTGACTTACCCGACATTTTATAAGGCTTACTCCTCTCTACCTTCACTCTCAGAGGTTGTCTGCATACATATACCTGAACATATAAAAAAGAAAAGAAAAGAAAAGAATATTATGTTAATATGTCAAATCTGGGGACCCAATTTCATATTAAAAACTTCATATACTTTCCAAAAACTGTTGTAATATGACCAAGAACAGAATATGGCAAACATGTATGTACCATGGTAGCAAATCTCAGCAGTGAATTAAAATCAAGTTCTACTAATAGTTTCCATAGATGGAACTTTTATGAAACAGACTCAAGAGCAGAGGTGCAATTACAAAAAAGTTTACGGTAATTAAGAAATCAAACAGAGGTTAATAAGAAACAAATGTAAAATAAACTTCCAAATTTTTCTTTTCGTTTTTTTAGTTTTAAGCTTTTCTTTGGATGATAGCACAAAATGAAGCCTAGGAAAGTTTACATTTGTGTACATTACTGTGTTTTATTCACTGAGTTTATTAATCATTACAAAAAGCAAACATGAATGTAAATGAAATGATAGTACAAAGGTATATCAGGCCTGGTACATGTAGTTTTGAAAGAGATAATTTAAATTTGTTGATCAAAAGCAATATGAACTAGGAAAGTTTATATTTCTTAATACATGATTTTGAATTATTTCGTGAACAGTTCTAAAAACAATCATTAAATTAAAGCATGTATACAGTACATGTAAGTGTAACTTCCTGCTCATCCTAGAATGAATTAATTTCGACGAAATGTCCAAAACTAACACTTCAAATAGGTTCAATCCCCAGGCCCTACATCATCATGTAATTATAAATATTGAGGATTTTTTTTTACAATTTTTTTATGACCAAAAATCTGTTCAACAAATCTCAAGAAGATAGCAATTTACTTTTTTTTAAATGAAATATTGGGCATTGTCATTCTGGCCCTTTTCATGGAACTATACAGTATGCATTATAGCATTTGTAGATAAGTTTTCTCTAGAATTGAAATGACCAAATATAAATCAAAGTACATCTATCAAACTATCTCATTAATCAATAATCAACTTAACAAAATATTCACAGAAATACCACAAGAATTTGGATGACATGGAGTAGCATGACAAAGTAACACTTTAATACAGTAGCTTTGGATATAAATGTAAACAATGACTGAGATTAATATTTCCAAAAGTGTAAAAATGTGATTTAAAGGACAAGCCAACCCAAAGTTTCCCAAACTATTAAAGCGTTTATTGGAGTTTAGAGAGAAGAGTCAAACAACCAAAATGCTGCTAATTTCATCAAAGTTAGATGTACATATATGTTATAACATTCAAAGTTTCACTTAATTTCACAAAAGTTATAATATTCACATCCTGATGACATCACCCATTCACTATTTCTTTTGTATTTTATGAAAGATTCTAATTTTCTACTCGTTGTCAAGTAAAACAATGATTAATTCCTCCCTGAACATGTGGAACTAGCATTGTTTAATACTATACGTTTCAGTCAAGTTTTTCATCATTATCAAATCTGTAAGAAATGAAATATTGTATAATTCAAACAATAAAAAAAAAGTGAGTGATGGACATCATCGACTCTGCCATTTGCATGTAACTGACTCGTTCATATACATGTGTAACGTTTTTGTGAAAACTAAGCAAATCTTTAAAATTTCATAACTTTATTATGTTACATCCGATTTTGATGAAATTTTCAGCATTATGCTTGTCTGATTTTTCTCTATTTATTCAAATCAACATTTCTCTGGGATGGACTTGACCTTTAAATCTGTGAACAATGTGATTTACCCATCAAATCATAAGAAGACAAGTTCACATTGCGTTCCACACTGTTTACACACACAGACAAATTATGGGACACTATTTTAAAGGATTTCATTATGGCTTAAAGAATAATCTAAAAATTGAAAAAAAAATGTGTTTTTCTTTCCATTTTTATTTTTTCATGGATTTGTTTATTTTATTTTTTATTTCTCATTTAATTTTATTTTTCATTTGTTTATTTTTAATTCATTTATCTATTTCTTCATTTTTCTTTGATTTTATTTATTCATCTATCTTTCTTCTTTTTTATCATTTATTTTTCATAATTTCTAAAATCTATTTTTTAATTTTCATTTACATTATGTATTTGCTTGGGGGGAAGGGGAACATTTGGAGATTATACAACTCAAAATAACCATGCTATGCATGTGGCATTGGGAAATACCCTGATGGTCCACACACTTCCATGACAACCAATGACCAAAAGTACTTTAAACACAATCTAACTGATAAACCAAGTAATGATCAATTAAGCTGTTGATGAAAACCAACTGAATGAGGCGATGACTAACATTAAATCCCCAAACAAACAATAAAATTGACTGATCTACAGCCGTTAAACCTACTATACCCAACAAAAATAAAGGAAATCTATGCTCAGAAAAGTTGTATATATGTGAATGGTAGAATCCTCATAATTGTCTTGTAAATGTTAAATTCAGGAGTTTGGCAAGAAAAGTTTGCAACTTATAACTTGTATGTAGGCCTATATTCATCCTAATTCTAATCATGGAGAATAGGATACATGTTCTGATATAGTGCTTTTCTTGAGTTGTCCTCAAAATGATTTTATTTTGGGAAACTATTTTTGAAAGGTCAACTGACGACAGATAGGCAACATAGATCAAAAGAGGACACAATCTTGATCACCGATACACACCATTAATGCAAATACAATCATGCTGTAAAAGAGCATTTTAAGTCATTCAAAGCAAATAATGATCCCATTTAAATAGACAAAATATAAAAACTGCTCTGAAACTTCAAAAAAGGAAAACTTACATTTTCCATCATGGTGCAATATTATCACTGATAGATTTCCTTTAGGAGATACCAACCAGATACAGCGACTGCTTCCCTATCACTGTTTCTCAACGGACTGCTTTCACCATCACTAAACCAACACAGTGAATCACCCTTAGCAAAGCATTTTACGACCTACCAACCATCGTATATCACTTCTAAGTTCCGCCTACATGACCAAGGACTATACAGGAAGGCATGGCAAATAGCAGCACCCAAACAGAAAAGCAAAACCCACATAACTCTTTCCTTTTCTTCCTTTTCATTGATGCCGTCATCTTTTCACGGGTTAATGATGGAATATTGAACAGATTTTGTGACGTAGATAATTTTCTTTTGGAGTCATTGTTTGATTCTTTGAAAAGTTATGACATCATTTTTATCGGAATCGTACGTGTGTCTATCCTGGCTGTGTGCCTTATCCTTTCATGAATCTTTCTCATCCATTCTCCTTGTTTCCTTCTCTCTCTCCTCACCATGCATCCATTCAGTCAATTATAGTCATACACTTTATTTATCAGGTCTAATTATTTTCCATCACTTTATGTACAATAGGGATAAATACCTGATGACCAAGAAATAGGAATATCTACCACAAAAAATTCTAGAAATTGCAATGTTCTCAAATTTCCTTTTTATACTACATGTGCATCAAAAAGTGTGACAGATAAGGGAACACATAGATTAAAAGGCAATTTTCCTGTCCCGACAGAGAAACGTTCTGATTCAATAGTAATTCTTCATGGTTGGGAATAAGTAAGCATGAATATGAATTTAAATTTGAAATCATCCTGATATTACCTTCTTCTACTGGTTGCCCACTGGTGACAAGCAGCTGAACCTTCCCAAGCCAAGCTACGCCCTTCTGATGTCCTCCAACCCGGTTCAAAACACCAACTGTTTCAGTATAATCCACAAAGTTCTCCAGAATCAAACAATTTTTATGAGGTCAGGGCTCAAAAGTTACTTCTCCAAGGTCTGGGAAACAGTCCCTCCACTCACGTTGTTGATACAGACCATCACATTGCTACCTATGGCATCGTCTCCTGCAACAATTGATCTCATTGGTGTAAAGCAATGACAAAGCAAAGTTCTTGAGTCTCCAAGCTAAAGCTCATTGAAACATCTCAAAACAGAACAACCTGGACATTGGTGCAATGACATGAATTCTTGGTTGTTCCTTCCAAGTCTACACCACATCCCGTTGCATTCCAACCCTTCTTCAAACGTGCGTTCGTTCATCCTTCGGCACCCATTTTCAGACCTGATGAGAATTTATGTGCTTGTCTGTGTTTGGTTGGCTGGCTGAAGACGATTTGTTTGTTGACGGTTGCCTCAACATTCATCACTGATCCATTATTCCATTAAGGTTATAAGTAGTTAGCATGCATCTCCTATACGTATGTGTTCATATGATTGAGGGACTCTGAAGCATTCAGTTTCTTTATATCGACTGTACCAAGAATCTGTCAGAGAGAGAGAGAGATGGAAAGAGAAAAGGAGCGATTAATAAATGATGTTTACAGTAGATTCACTTGATAAATGAAGTTCTAAAATGTTTGTAGTAGTTTAGAGTAAGGTCTATTCATATAAAGAATATTGATGGAAGCAGCAAACAACATATTTTGGTGAAAATACCTAGAGCAAAAAAAAAAATGTAACCACAACAAGCATGCATATCAGACGCAGTTCTAGAGACAGACTTTGACGGGGTGCAAAATTGTCCAAATAATTTAACAAGCCCTAGGACCTCCCAAAAAATCACATCAGTCCAAAATGAAGGGCATTCCATCTCCTGAAAAGATTGACTAGCAACAACAAAAAAACAATGTTCATCGCTCATTTTACAGGGTGTGCAATCAGTGATGGACTGCTAAGGGGGTGAACCCTTATATTTTCAAAATTGTATGGGGTGCCGGCCCTGCACCGGCCCTGCATCTTCTGCCCCCCTCCTTTGGAGATGCACCTCCATATAATTTACCAAGCTATCCCCCTGGAATAATGAAATGCCTACAACAAGGCACTAATTAAACCTGTTTTCACATTTAACTATTAAAGGGATTGATAAACAAATAATGAAATATGTTACACAGCGCTCTATAAAGCTTATAAAATCTTTGATTCAATTCAGTCTATTTTATTTCATTTTCAGATGATAAACATAACAACAAACATATACATACATAATATACCAAACAGAATAAACGTAATAATAGATACTTCAGTTACAAATAATATATAAAAGTGATCGGTAAATATAAACAAGTCGTAGTTTCAAAACACATTTCGATATTAAATCAAACAATTGAAAATTACAAGTCATATAAGTGATGTAGTTAAAGGACAAGTCCACCCCATCAAAAACTTGACTTGAACAAAAAGAGAAAAATTCAACAAGCATAACACTGAAAATTTCATCAAAATCGGATGTAAAATAAGTTATGGCATTTTAAAGTTTTGCTTCATTTCACAAAACAGTTACATGTATACGTATATCTCAGTTGGTATGCAAATGAGGAACTGATGACTTCACTCACTCACTATTGCTTTTGTATTTTATTATATGAAATATTTTAATTTTCTTGTCATTGTCATGTGAAATGAAGTTTCATTCCTCCCTGAACATGTGGAATTCCATTATTTTAACATTTTGTGCTTCAGGTGAGGAGGTCCTAATTGTCAAATTCGTAAAAATTGAAATATTGTATAATTCAAACAATAAAAAACAAAAGAAATAGTGAGTGACATCATCAACTCTCTCATTTGGATCATGTAACTGGCTTGTTTAAAAAAAATAAGCGAAACTTTGAAATGTCATAACTTTCTTATTTTACATCCGATTTTGATGAAATTTTTCAGCATTGTGCTTGTCTGATTTTTCTCTATTGATTCAAATCAACATTTTTATGAGGTGGACTTGACCTTTATCAACATGTGAAAATGAAAATGAAGGACTTATCAAAAAGCAAAGCTTGTATTGGTAAGCCCCTCCTAACTTCAAATAATGAGAATATGAAAAAAACCTAGGGTTAACCCTAACCGTAACACATGACATACATGTAATTGTACTGCACATCTACTGTATAGGCCTTTTTTAGGTTCTACATGTAGAAGAAAATTCACAAAAAATGTCCTTTTATAAAGTCATAAAACAATTAATATACTGATGTGTTCATTGACATTGACAAAAAATACTTTAAACGAAAGCAAGTTCACATTTTTCCCACCAAACATTCTTTGGTTTCACTCTTGGTTTGCATTTTGCAAGTAAACAGCGAATCTAGTTACCAAAAGAAATGTGATTCAGTGATGATATTGGCCTACACTTACAGTTTCACACCAGATAAAAAACAGTATTTCAACAGTCCAATGATTCCTCTATAAAACTTATATCGCCTCACGCTCCAAAGATGAGAACAGCCTCACTACTCAGATCAAGACACAGTCAGATAAAATGAACCAAGAGATGGAGAGAGAACTAAAACTGACAATAAGGGATGAAAATCTCATGGTCGCGCCACACAGCAGCTTTCATTCATTCTCCTTTTATTCATTGCTTTTTATACCAGCGGCAAACAACTCCATCTTCTTTGATGATTAATCCATTGCTTTGAAACTAGTCAATTTGCTAAAGCACTTCATCCATTTGAAAGGCAAATAGATGACATAACGTGTCCAGGCCGACTGTGTTAAAAGCAAATTATGAAAGGCCGGGTTCATACGTGTATTTAATCTTCAGATAAGGAGAACTGAAATGTTTAATAAATAATAATAAACTTGTTTATAGGTACCCATACAAAATTATTAAGAATTCAGACATTTTTCATTTCATTGGTGTTTGATGTTTTTGTTTGTTTTTTTGTGTTTGTTTTTTGCTCAAGCATGACTGATGATGCAGAAATATCCTGAGACTTTTATATTAAGCTTTAACATAATTTGTTTGTATTTAAAGTGTTGTCTTTAAGAACAGTCTAAAAAAGAACTGACACAGGTGTTTATGATAAAATTAAATTTACTAATTTCCATGATGATGAAAATAATTTGTTGGCTTGTACGAAACTGAACATCATAATGTTACATAATGAATCACAATGTATGAGTGATAATAATCTTGTGATTTTGTGTTACACCAAGGATGAAATGTTGCTTATCTGTGTTATATTTTTTACCCTTTTCTTTTCAGAATTTTTTTCCACTGTAAGGCAAAGCAAATTGTGTAATAATGATGATTATTAATCTGCAAATCTTGAAGAGGTAGACTACATTTAAATGTGCTAAAACAGAAGTGCACATCCAGGCCTATGTGTTAGACTCAACCGAGTTGAAATCAATTATTGATCACAAATCTTACCAATCTTAAAATGAGATTGATTCTAATCAATTACAAGTCTTTCTATGATACAGAGTCAGGTAAAAAGGAAACTCATCAATATCATTCTAAAATCTAATAATGAACAACTCCAATGAATAAAGTCAATATATATAAAAATATAAGAAAATAAAGAAAAATGATCAGATTACTCTCTAAACCTTCAGGGACTCAAAATAAATCCAAATCAACCATGAAAAGTGACCAGCCAAGGATTAACTTTTAAATCTCCAAACATCTCAAATCCACAGGGTTTTAAATCTAAATCTTACATTTGGCTGGTCACTATTAGAGCCGATCCTGGATTTCTTTTCTTTTCAGAGTAGGCATGAACAGTTTCAAATACTGGATATAATGGATCATCATTCAGACTAATGAGTCACTTTCTTCCAACACTCAAATGTACCTAAAATGAAACTAGCTGAATATGGTGTAAACAGGAACTGAATTGTGTCCATTTCCTCTACTTTTATTTTCAAATGTTTGCTTTTAACAATAATGATCCATCAATTTAAGAGCTATACTGTATATTTAAAGGGGGGATATAACCTTTTGTATTTTCTCAGGCAGAAAAATGGAATTCAAGACAACAAGAGTGTAAGAAATTTTCAAAGAAAATAAGAACATTATTTATCTTATTTTTGTGATCAGTCGATTAAGCTCTGTCCAAGCGATCACAATTAAACAACGAAAATTCCAGTGTAGTTGGTTTTTGCACATCCTGTCTGCGCAAGTTTTTGAAGAAGTACTGCGCATTGATGACACAATTAATGCAGGGAGCTGGGAGTACCTGATTAATGCATGGCTAATTGCTACAACTGACATGGACATACAAGTACAAGTACATGTACCTGTATCAGCTGATAATTTCTATTTTTCAATGCCCCTTTGAGGAAGAAAACAACAAGAACAGAAATGAAATTAGCAAACCAAACTTGACCTTTATATTTTCTAGTTTTGACATGGAAATGGTGTTTCATCTGGCACATACTGGAAAAGACATAGTACTTTTTATTACTTAGGTTTGTCAAAGTCAAAGCTGATGTTCTCCTGTTTTGTAACTTTGTCACCATGGTAACAGGCTCATCAGCCAATCACAATCAAGATGTAGATGCTATGAAATGGGCACCTGGGGAGCGTTTCATCAATATTTTCATCCGACAAGTTGTCAGATCTGACATCTTTCCTTAATTCTGATTTGGCTGAGAGGCACTGTTCCTATGGTAATTGTCGGATAAACTGGTACTTGTCGGATAAAATGTCCGACAAGTCCTTTCATGAAACGCCCCCCTGGACCCTGCTTTTTGGATTATACAGTGGTGGGGGGAGAAGGGGTGTAAATCAACCCTAGATAAAGTTGGCCATAAATCACACAATTAACTTATGTAATCTACCAAACTATACAAAATGTGAAATTTTGATTTTTTTTATTATTACTACATGTATGTGAATATTCAAAATTTTGCTATAAAGCAGAAAATAAAGATCGAATAATCAAATATTTTTGTACAACTATTCTTTGTACCATTCCTAAAAAAAATTCAAAAAAAGGAAAAAGGAGAAAAGATGGAGAAAAGGGATGAAATGGGGTACAAGATGAGGAGCCATTAAAAGCTTATTTGCTATATAATCCTCTATTTATTCCTACTAGCATGTACCATAAACACATAGCATACATTGAAAATATGGAAAAGCAACAAAAACATGGACAATATGTGAATTTCACAACATAAAGAACAAATTTAGTTTTATATAGTTATTCATCTTTATTTAATGTATCTCTTGAAAATGTTTTCCAAAATTTACAATTAACACACTATCCATCATTAAACTGACATCAGTCATAAATCACACACTTGTTCTCTGTTAAAAATTCATTCCACAAAAAGATACAAGTATGTGTTGTATGTAAAATTCACAACCTGTCCGCATCCTAATGCACAGTACAAGAACAGAAAATAGTGATTGGAAGTTCTCTAAGATGTATTCTTGACGAAAAAGAAAACACAGAAAAATAAGATCCAATAAAATGAAAAAGGGAAACAGATATTCTTCCTACAAAAATAAAACAATTCCATATCAGCTTAAACATCTTCCTTATCTGTTAAACTCATTAACAAGTGTCCCCAGTATAGATCTATAAACATTTCTTTTTTCCAATACATCACTCTTATCTATTGCCTTTTTCCTCTTGATCGTAAGATTGATTTCCTTTATCAGTGTAGCCTAACTCCAAGCTTCATCTGTTTATTGTGCTAATAAAATTTCAAAACTGATTCAGATGTGATATTCCTCCACCGATAGAGGGTTTGTTACTATTGATGGCTATATACATGTCATGTAGATGTGTTTTAGGCTTCAGTCACAATTCAGAGCGGCGACCAACAGATAAGTAGCATGCAGAGCCCTGTTGATTACCCATTACTCAGGCCAAATCTGGGAACTTTTCTGTTTGGCATCCAAGCAGTGATAGGCAGATGACCCATCGATTCCCAGACGGTCTCCCATCGGTCACCAGCCCAATATTAAGTAATCGCCTGGCCAATCTTGAATTTGCTGCGAGATCATCGACCGATGTGTTAGCGGCCTGCAGCCGGCAACCAGCCTTTGTGCGCTCGACAGCCTTCGATCCAACGAGTTCAATTTTTTACCTAAGCTGTTCGACAGCAATATCGCTCGATTCTGTCAGTGCACCCGGACGGCGATGATATGCTTGGGTCTGAATTCTGTAATAATCAACATCTCTTAATTTTTAAATCCTGGGTCAGTATTCACAATGATAATGATATTGTCATACATAACATTGATTTTTCTTTTTAATCTCATATTTAATCTGAAAACGTTAATAACACCAAAAAAATACACTTGTTATAAAGTAAGAATTTTGAATCAAGACTATTTTTGAATGATCATTTCCTGATACTCAACATTGTTTCAGCCTCTTAATGACCTATGGTAGAATAGAATTTCCTAACAACTCTAGCCTCAATTAACAATTAATGTTTGTTTGTCTTCTTGTTATGTCTATAAAAACATGAAATCACAATTTTCTGATACAGGACACCTTGATTGTTTGTTTGTTTATTTTCCAATTATTAAAAGACACAATACATACATGTATATATATATATATATACATGTATATAACATAAATGAACAACATATAGGGCATCAATTGAAATAAACAAAATTAATTGCAAAATGCTGAATAGATAAAATAGTAAAAGGATTGCCTATTTCAGAGTCATTAACATAATTACTCTGTTCTTCAATGGGATCCATAAAAAAACATTGAAATAGTTTACATTGCAATACAAAGGAAATTTGATATTGAAAAAAAACCCCAAATATTACTGCACATATGCATAAAGTGAATGCATTAATTAAACCTCCCATCCACAATACAATTTGTCAGACCAAAACCTACTTTATCACCCCCCCCCAAAAAAAAAACAACCCTGAAATGATCACTGAGCCTGACTTTGAAAAGACATCTCAATCGACGTATCGCACATAACTAATAACTTTACTAATAAGTTTAAAATTAAATATAAACAAAATTAGTTAAATGATTTATTGAGAGTCTCACATGCTGTTTGTTAAACAAAATGCAAGAGATTATTTGTAAAGGAAGATTGATTTTGTGCACTTTTTTAAGAGTCATGAAAATAATCCATTTCACATTTCATATTTCTAATGAAATCAGTCAAACTATCTTTTAACTATTATTTCAAATGCACTACTGAAATTAAATTGATTTATATACAGTACATGTAAGTTATCAAATCTCCCTCTCTCATTTTCCTATTACATTTTTTACTTTCTCTGTCCTATTTTCCTTTTGTATTCTTTGAATTCTCATCTCTTCACCCCCCCCCCCCCACCTCTCTCCCTCTTCTTCTTCATTTTTCTCTTTCTCTCTCCCTCTCTTTCTCTTCCTCTCTCTCACTGATTCTCTGTACTCCCTAGTATCTATTTCACCACCTTTCCCTACATAGTCAATCTTTGAAACAAATCTAGATTAAGTAACAACTGTATCAGACTTTTTCAAAGAAATTGTTATCGATAACTTGCAGAGTTAAGAACACACAAAATCCTAATTGATTAAGAAAATAAAAACCTCAACTAAAAATAGGCCTACTGTTAATGTGATCAAGTTTCTTTGCCAATCTGAGAATCAAACATTTTAATGTGCAAGTAATCAACAATATGCACACACAAGCCTAAAAATAGACTCTCTTCACCATCATAGTCAAAGCAACAAGCACTGCTCAATTAGTCTTGTTTGAAGTACATACTCTTAATTTTATTTGTCATTTGCAATGGATTAAACACGAACCATGGACTATCCTATTTCAATCAGGTGTGTAATCACTTCGTCTACTAGCAGTTAGTCTAATTCCAGATTTAATCAAACACCATCGTGGCTAAACCCACTTGGTCTACTAGCAGATAGTCTAATTCCAGATTTAATCAAACACCATCGTGGCTAAACCCACTTGGTCTACTAGCAGATGGTCTAATTACGTGATCTGTCAATTGACAGATCACCTCTTGTGTTTCTACGAATTTTCTTTTTTATTTATTTCTTTATTTATTCTTTTTATTTATTTTTCTTTTTCCACCCTTTTCTTGTTCCACCAAAATCATCAAAACTAATCAATCAATTTTCATCAAAATGTTATCAATTATGGACAGTTATCATACGATGTGTACGAAACAAGTTCAACGTCAAATGGTCATCGTGACGTCATCTACGCGCCATTTTGTAAAATCACATTATCAATCATATCTTCATTATCAATCATCAAAAGTTAACAATATTAATTTGAAATCAACTTCAGATCAAGGGTCAACTGTCCATGTCATCAAAGGTCATTTTACAGGTCACGACGCGCATGTACGCGCGCGTCAAAATTTTAAAATGCTCAAAATCACTTTTTGATCAAAGTAGAGTACGAATCAGGTCATTCTAAGCATTTCAGAAATTTGCGCGCTCACAGGTTTTCGCGCGCGTTTACGCGCGTAACGTCCTTACGCAACGTACAATTGCACTTTATTTTACATCAATGCATTCTTTATGAAATTTTCAATAATTTGATACCTTAACCGACCTTCTACGACCAGTAATGAAGGAATGCGCATCCGTCAAAGTTTGAATTACGCGCGCAAGCGCGCGTTCACAATAGGCCAAAAATGTGCAAAAACATGCTTTTACAAAATTCTATATAACTCTTCAGATAGTCCGTTGACCCCCAAATTTTCTTTTATATTCGGATAGAGTAGGACTTGTAGATGTGATTTCATGTCACATTTGACAATACATTTTATCATAACGTCTTCAAATTGGCGTCAAAACTAAAATTTTCAATTTTTGTTTCATGTCGTTTTAATAATTTTGCAAATATGACTATAACTCCGTAATCATTGGTCGTTTTTCGCCCGGTTTTCGACATATTGTAGTTAATTATATATTCTTCCAAGTTATGTTACATTTGTAATATTTTGAGCAGGAGATCATCATAAATATTAACAATGTATAGAAGTATAATTTATGATATAACTTTCACCTTAAAAATTCAATTTGAGGTTATATTTTATCGTTGCCTTGCAAGTGTATGGCAGTTACTATGGTCTGATGGTTAGTGCATCTGCCTTGTAATGCGAGGGTCCCTGGATCGAAACCCATCAGCATCTATTATATATTTTTTTAATTTTGTCTCATTTTGCGTGTAAAAGCCAGTTTGGGGTTCATTCTGCAAATGATAAGAAAAAGTTCATTGGTACTAAAGTGACATGATTGTTTTATACTTAATGAGATATTAGTAACAACCTTGATGTCTTGATTATTCTTTTAGATTGTGCGATTCAATACATGCAAAAAACAACAATGCGTGTACTAGCAACTGGTATTTCAGAGTTGGCTATGTATTGTTATAAGAACACGGCTAACGCTGCACTCCAGAAAGAAATGCAACAAATGCCTCCGTCAGTGTTCATTGCTTTGCTATTCTATTCACCTGGTCTATGCAATTGCTCCAACCTGCTATGTAAGGCATGCTTGTATAATATCTTGCAATGAAATCTACATATCGTCATGTAAGAAATTAAATGTCATTTAGTCATTACTGCTCATGAGGCAACTAAATACTGGTCAATGCATACTGGTTTAATTTTTTTTTTCAAAACTGGATTCTAGAATCTTGCTTTCGTCAACACTATGCTCACTATTTCGTGTTATTACTTGCTAAATTGGAATTGACATTCTTTAGAAAAACAAGATTGATAAAACCTTTTATTTTAATGTTTTTCAACAGTATTTAACAGGTCCTTTCATTGATAAAACTACGTTTATTGTGATGATATTCATATTGATCTGCATTGAAATGATGATCATGATTAAAAAAATAGATCGTGATCGTGATCATGAGATTCACAGACAGATCACCTAATTCGTCCGTAAGACGAATTAAAATTCTAGTTCCAGATTTAATCAAACACCATCGTGGCTAAACCCACTTGGTCTACTAGCAGATGGTCTAATTCCAGATTTAATCAAACACTATCGTGGCTAAACCCACTTGGTCTACTAGCAGATGGTCTAATTCCAGATTTAATCAAACACCATCGTGGCTAAACCCACTTGGTCTACTAGCAGATGGTCTAATTCCAGATTTAATCAAACACCGTCATGGCTAAACCCACTTGGTCTGCTAGCAGGTGGTCTAATTCCAGATTTAATGTGGCTAAACCCACTTGGTCTACTAGCAGATGGTCTAATTCCAGATTTAATCAAACACCATCGTGGCTAAACCCACTTGGTCTACTATCAGATGGTCTAATTCCAGATTTAATGTGGCTAAACCCATTTGGTCTAATAGCAGATGATCTAATTCCAGATTTAATCAAACACCATCGTGGCTGAACCCACTTGGTCTACTATCAGATGGTCTAATTCCAGATTAAATATGGCTAAACCCACTTGGTCTACTAGCAGATGGTCTAATTCCAGATTTAATCAAACACTGTCATGGCTAAACCCACTTGGTCTACTAGCAGATGGTCTAATCCACATTTAATCAAACACCATCGTGGCTAAACCCACTTGGTCTACTATCAGATGGTCTAATTCCAGATTTAATGTGGCTAAACCCATTTGGTCTAATAGCAGATGGTCTAATTCCAGATTTAATCAAACACCATCATGGCTAAACCCACTTGGTCTACTAGCAGATGGTCTAATTCCAGATTTAATCAAACACCATCGTGGCTGAACCCACTTGGTCTACTATCAGATGGTCTAATTCCAGATTTAATCAAACACCATCGTGGCTAAACCCACTTGGTCTACTATCAGATGGTCTAATTCCAGATTTAATGTGGCTAAATTTGGTCTACTAGCAGATGGTCTAATTCCAGATTTAATGTGGCTAAACCCACTTGGTCTACTAGCAGATGGTCTAATTCCAGATTTAATCAAACACCATCGTGGCTAAACCCACTTGGTCTACTATCAGATGGTCTAATTCCAGATTTAATGTGGCTAAATTTGGTCTACTAGCAGATGGTCTAATTCCAGATTTAATGTGGCTAAACCCACTTGGTCTACTAGCAGATGGTCTAATTCCAGATTTAATGTGGCTAAACCCACTTGGTCTACTAGCAGATGGTCTAATTCTAGATTTAATCTTACATCATCGTGGCTAAACCCACTTGGTCTGCTAGCAGATGGTCTAATTCCAGATTTAATCAAACACCATCGTGGCTGAACCCACTTGGTCTACTTGCAGATGGTCTAATTCCAGATTTAATCAAACACCGTCATGGCTAAACCCACTTGGTCTGCTAGGAGATGGTCTAATTCCAGATTTAATCAAACACCATCGTGGCTAAACCACTTGGTCTATTAGCAGATGGTCTAATTCCAGATTTAATCTATCACCAGCAATTCACCATCAAAATGAACAATCAATTTTTCTGAAATTGATGCAGGAAACAGATATTTGGTTTCACATCATCAGTCGTCTCCACTTGATAGTTCGCACTATGGCTAATTACAAATAATAAAAAGAGTATAGAACCAGACTACACTATAATATACACCTGAGTCAATGTATTATGCAATACGTATGTTGACATGGCTGGATTAAACCAAATGCTTTGTGATGTGTTGACTGAACAACAGTTTAAGATTGGCCAAAGGTGATGAAAATCACTAAAAATCTAAACACATTAATCATTCATTATCAACTTATTGACACCAATAGAAACCAAAATAGAATGCAAATGTCAAGCATTAAAAAAGGTCCTTTCAGACTGAATAAGGAACAAAACATATTTGGTATATTTGCCAGTAATTCAGAAAAGAAAATATGTGCACTAAAAATAAATGCAGGTACTTTTTCCACATTATGACAAATTTTACAAGGAATTTTCAAAGGTCACTGCCATACTTGCAAATGGTTACTGATGCAAAAACAAAAATATCCCATTAAGCGTGCAAGCGCCCAAGGTTGCTTGGGTTTTGCTAACAAATCCATGTGTCGATTAGTGATGCCTCATTTTCTTTTGCATACATATTATGATGTACTCCTATCTTTGACAGAACTTGCCCCAAAAGAGTCTGGTTCGGTTAGGTATGATTGTAGGAAGTTCTTGTAAAGTGTTTTGATTGTGTCTACAACTAAAGAAAGAAATGAAAATGATGAAAATCCATATTTTATTGTTCAAAATAGACATGAAATGAAATACTCCAAAAATTCACTTTGCCCAATTGATCGTGGGCCCGGCAGCCGCTTAGACAGGAATAACCGTTGTTTCTTAGGATTTTTGACATTTTACTATCATCCCCATTCACCGACGGTGTGAGCTCGCATGTGTTATCACACCCTCCCTTTTGTCGATTGACTGTCCAGATTTCGATGTGCTTTTTATACATCAAATTTACACTCCAAGAATTTATCAACTACAAGCTATCAATTTATAATTTCTAATCAATGAAAAATATCAAGGATTTATATTGAAAGGTATGAAAATGGTACTTTACCGATGTTTTCTTGCGACTTGGACACCCGAATCACTCCCAAAATAGCAGCCAAAATTACAAACGAACGGAGAGTGCATCAACAATTTACGAATGTGATATCAATATTGTTTTCGATATTAATTATAATGCGAGCTGCTCCACATGAGAGCTAAATCGCTACGATCACAGGTAGCAGACAATATTTGATAAATCGAGACATTAATGATAATGACGTCATTCAAGATGGCAACTTGCAAGAAAAAACGTCAGCTCAGGTGAAAATGTCTTAGATGAAAGGTTTCTGGATCATCCAGAGGATTTTTATCAATAACTCCGGTCCAAGGTACGCAATTACTTATATTTCCCTGATAATGGAAACCATGAAACTGTAAATTTTGCTTAAAAAACAATTTTAAATCGCTACCTATAAATCGTTTAGTTCACTTATATGTTGGCTGTACGTACAGGCCTCCAAGCTCTTCAGTCTATGTATTGGTGAGTGGAGCCAACGTACATGTAGTTCAGCAGAACGACCAAAATGCAGAGACTGAAGCTTTTGGTCTAGCAGCCGCTGTGCAGCGCCAGATCAACGAGGCTCTATCTCTATAATCGTTGAACGCCAAACAGGGTACTCCCATCTTTTAATGTCTTTTGGTCTGACACGGCCGGGGTTTGAACCCCAACCTCCCGGTTGTGAGACGGACTCTCTACCAACTGAGCCAACACACCGATTACCTAAGAATTCCTGCTCACCAATACATTCCTCATATTAAAAGGGGAATTTTACCCTGAGAATAAGTTGGTTTTTAAACACTGTAGTTCACAAATCACGAGTCTCGCCTGATTTCATGATTCAATAAATAATATGCAATATGATCTTTTGACCAATATCTTCCTCAAGAACACACATGGTATTACCCAATGATTATTTGTACCAAATATAAACACAATTGATGTGGATAGAAATGAGAGGAACGTGCAAAGACCTCATATTATTATCATTTGACCTTTTAGGTCCCCTAGATAACCCTTCACCCATTATCCTCAACAACACATAGCTTTGTTGTTACAAATTACCCAGGGATCATTTACCCAAGTGTGATCAAAACTGATGCAGAGATAAAAATATTAGAACAAGTTGCACACAAAATTTTCAAAAAAGGATGGACATGACCAAATATTATTTAACCTTTTGACCCCTAGATGACCTTTGACCCTATCATCCTCATGGACACACATGTGGTATTACCCAAGGATCATATTTACCAAGTGTAAACATAATCGGATGCAGGAATTAATAAATGAGAACAGTTTAAACAAATCTTGACCTTTGACCCCATGATCCTCAACAACACACATGGATCATTTGTACCAAGTGTAAACAGAATTGATGCAGAAATGGGAACATTTCAACCAAAATTGACTTGTGACCCTAACATGATATTTGACCCCCATCATCCTCAACAACACACCTGTGGTATTATCCAAGGATCATTGACCCAAGTGTGATAAAAAAATTATGCAGAAACAAAGAAATTATAACAAGTTGCACACCCACTTTTCAAAAAGGATGGACATGAGTCACATGACCACATATTATTTGACCTTTTGACCCCTACATGTAGATGACCTTTTCCCCTATCATCCTCAGAGACACACATGTGGTATTACCAAAGGATCATTTGTACCAAGTGTAAACATAATCGATGCAGAAATAAAAATGAGAGCAATTTAAACAAAACTTGACCTTTTGACCCCTAGATGACCTTTGACCCAATAATCGTCAACAACTCACATGATATCATCCAAGGATCATTTATACCAAGTGTAATCATAATTGATGCAAAGATAAAGAGATGAGAGCAATTCCACAAAAAATGAATGTTGACCCTAACATGACCTTTGACCTCCATCATCCTCAACAACACACCTGAAGTATTACCTAATGATCATTTGAACCAATGGCGATAAAAATGATGCATATATAAAGAAATGAGAACAAGTTGCAAACAAACTTTTCAAAAAGTATGGACATGACCCCATATTACTTGACCTTTTGACCCCTAGATGACCTTTGTCCCCATCATCCTCATGGACACACATGTGGTATTACCCAAGGATCATATGTCACAAATGTAAACATAATCGATGCAGAAATAAATAAATGAGAGCAGTTTTAAAAAAATTGACCTTTTGACCCCTAGATGACATTTGAGCAAATAATCCTCAACAACACACATATGGTATCACCCAAGGATCATTTGTACCAAGTGTAAACATAATTGATGCAGAAATAAAGAAATGAGAGCAATTTGAACAAAAATTGACTTGTGACCCTAACATGACCTTTGACCCCAATCATCCTCAACAACACACACGTGGTATGTCCCAAGGATCAGTTGAACCAAGTGTGATCAAAACTGATCCAGAAATAAAGAAATGAGAACAAGTTGAACAAAAACTTCAAAAAAGGATTTTATGAACATGACCTAACAGGCTCATATCATTTCATCTTTTGATCACTAGATGACCTTTAACCCCATCATTCTCATGTGTTCATATTTGGTATCACCCAAAGATCATATGTACTAAGTATGAAAATAATTGATGCACAAATAAAGAAATGGGAGCAAGTTGAACAAAAACATTTTGGAATACAGACCAACCAAGGAAAAGTGATTACTATTGTCTCTGCCAAACTTCATTCAGGTGAGACAACAAAAAGGAGAAACAGAGATGAATAGTGGTAAAGGTTTGATGAAAAGCTGTCAAAGATTAAACATATTTATGAATTTTTAAAGTCACAGATGAGCAGCTGTTCCATACGTCATGTGATATATACTTGAAAAAAAAACATTTTCACAAAAAATTTGGAAGTTCTTATATGTGCAGAAGATAACTTGATATTCCATCAGAAACATTTCATGTAACCCTTCCTTGTATAAAGAAACATATTTTCATTATGTCCATTGGTAAATGGAATTCTTACATGGGGGAGCTGGCTGCATACATCATATGTCACAGATCCATCAAGGAATGAAAAGAGTTATGAATATATAATTTTTTTTTTATTTGTGACTTGCAACTATTAAGTTCTATACCAGGGGTTCTCAAACTTTTTCTTTGAAGGGCCAGATTAGACTCCAAGTAAACCTGAAAGGGCCAGGGTGAAGTGGAAACTTAGAAAAAAAAATGTGCGGGAAGTGCAAAGACCCTTGCGGTCGGGTTCCTAGATGGTCTCTTGTGCAATCTCGCACTTATTTTGGGAGCATTTAATCCAACAAATTTATAACAGTTTCATGTTTTGACTGTCATTGCTTTTATTACGGTTAGGTCTAACATGGATACACAATGTAATCATATTGAGCTATGTTTCATATTGTGACTTAAAAATTATTTTAAAAAACCCAGCAGAGTCTCGCGGGCCGGATCGAGAAGTTCCAAGGGCCGGATCCGGCCCGCGGGCCGTAGTCTGAGAACCTCTGTTCTATACATTCCTATTAAATATCTGCTACACAATTTTCTTTGCCCAGTCTTGAAAAAATGTGGAGCGAATTGTGATAGGATACAAGGAAATAATTCCCTGTTTTTTGATATGCCAGTAAGCAATAGATTTCAGTTTAATAAAGAGGAATAAAGATTCAATTAAAATTCAAGTCAATAGAATTTTCTTGAACCAAGAATAAAGATGCCAGTGTACACTGGGACAAAAGAGGATTAGACTCAATGTGAGAATGCATGATATTAACATGAGAGGGCAGTAGACCACTTCATGGATTGCCTATTATTCATTATTTCAACTTGCACTGATTCCTATTTAGAAAAACATTCATAACATTTCTCCAACGTTCCCAAGACTGACACAAAGAAAAAGATATAAAATTATACAATACAAATAAATCAATAATTTAGCATGTTTCTATCTTTTTTTTCTGAATGTTATAAACACATGTTTTCTTTACCATACATAAATTCTTTTGATTTTCAAATTTGCTTTCATAACCTTTACCTAATTATAAAGCATGGGGGGTCAGAGAGGTTACCCATTTCGATATTTCAAGTTTGAATTTAAATCAAGTGGAATGCCTCTGGCCGTCTCACCTGCATCACGCGATTCAACATAGTAGCAGTGCTGACTTTGAAAACTACTATAACTCACACATGATGTTCAACGATACTTGGTTATTCTTATTTCCACGTTTTATGAATTAGACCAATACACTTACAGAGATAGGATGGTAATTCAACAAATACCCCCAATGCGGCCAAAGTTCATTGATCTCACATGACCTTTGACCTTGATCATGTGACCTGAAACTTGCACAGGATATTCAGTGATACTTGATTACTCTTATGTCCAAGTTTCAAAAGACAGATCAATAAACTTGAAAAGTTATGATGGTAATTCGACAGATACCCCCATAATGGCCAAAGTTCATTGACCTTTGACCCTGGTCATGTGACCTCAAATGCGCACAGGATGTTCAGTGATACTTGATTACTCTTATGTCCAAAGTTTATGAACTAGACCAACATACTTTCAAAGTTACGATGGTAATTCAACAGATACCCCCAATTCGGCCAAAGTTCATTGACCCTAAATGACCTTTGACCTTGATCAATGGTCATGTGATGTGAAACTCATGCAGGATGTTTAGTGATACTTTATTAACCTTATGTCCAAGTTTAATGAACTAGGTCCATATATTTTTTAAGTTATGATGACATTTCAAAAAAAACCCCAGGTTAAGATTTTGATGTTAATTCCCCCAGTCAGACTGCAGGTCCCAAGAAAGTGGCTTCTTTCATCCAAGTGATATTCATGACTTGAGTTGTTTTGCATATTTAATGAGCTTGATGCGGACCAAAACACCTCTTTTCATTCGGTCATTGCTGCTCTAATTGTGTATCGAATTTCATGAATTTGGTACCATCGTAAAGAAGAAGAATCATTCTTTCAGGTCATGTGTTTGGATTTATTCAAAAGATTTTGTAATATAGGTTAAAATTTTGATCTAAAATATGCTACAAAATAAATATTTTCACCTGACAAAAGCTGCTATTTTCACACTTTATTTATGTTTGAGCCCAAATGATTTTTATATCATGATAAAGCTGAATATGTATGCTTTGAAATGATATAGGTTTCAAAATAAGAATTGGTTTAAACGGGTCAAGATCACACTTTTCATTTACCAAGTACATAAAGCAGTTTGAAAACAAGAATACTGCACTCTGATTGGTCAAAGAGACCACCCAGTGGCAAATTCCAACGGTTCCAGTGCCTGAGTTCGTGGGAAGGTCACACTTCCTATGTGGTAATCTCCTCAAATACCCCGCGCCTGTTGTTCTGTGAACCTTATCCAGCCAATCAGGACTCTGGATTTCATGCAAGTACAAAATTTCAGAAATCTCGTCTTGTACCTTGGTGGGAAAAGTGTGATCTTGTTCCGATTAAAAGGTGCCGCATATCAAGAGTGGCATTGTGAGAAAGTACATAAGTTCAGCTTTATGGTGATATAGATATAATTGAGGCTCAAAATAAAAAGTTTTGCACAATTTGCAAAAGAAAACAGAGGAAGACAATTCAGTTTTGAGGCACACTTTCAGGCCAGAAATTTACTTATTTAACAAAATATTGTATACAAAATAAATGACCAATATGAAAGAGTAACTTTTACTCTATCTGATGGTGCAATAATATTTCATTTAACTTGAGGTTAAAACAGGTAAATTCTTAGAGAAAGAAAATCTCACGAATCACGAGATTTTGCAAGAAGGAGGAGGATTCAGCCACAAGATGATTTGGATGAATCTGGCCTTTTTACTTATTAGCATAGGGACCTGAGGTCTGACTGCCTCCAACATGGGCTACATGTAAGTTCATTGACCCTAAATGACCTTTGACCTTGGTCATGTAACATGAAACTCTAATGGGATGTTCAGTAATACTTGATTAACCTTATGGCCAAGTTTCATGAACTAGGTCCATATACCGGTACCGGTACTTTCTAAGTTATGATGTCATTTCAAAAACTTAAAGGAAACCAAAACCCAGGAAGAGAAGCAATCTTATTGGAAAGAGTAAAAAAGTTTCATCAAAATCGGTTATGAAATAAGAAAGTTATGGACGATTAAAAAGTCTTGTTGTACTTTCTATGTGGATCCTCCAATTGGCAAATGTGCTTCAAAATGGCTGATTTTGTGGACAACTCTCCATTTGTTTTGTACACAAATTTTCAGATTTTCCTCATTATCTTTCAAATTGCATATTGCCTCCTTCTGAGCACAACATATGTCATGGGAAAATATAATCCACACTATATATGTCAAGGTCAGGAGGTGATAGTGTAAAATATGTACAATAAAGGGGGAAATCTGAAAAAATGTGTACAAAACAAATGGAAAATTGTCCACAAAATCAGCCATTTTGAAGCACGTTTGCCAATTTGAGGATCCCCATAGAAAGTACAATAAGACTTTTTAAACGTCCATAACTTGCTTATTTCATAACCGGATTTGATGAAACTTTTTTTAAATTGTTCCTCTCATTTTACTCTTTCCAATAAGATTGCTTCTCTTCTTGGGTTTTGGTTTCCTTTAACCTTAGGTTAAGATTTGATGTTGACGCCGCTGCCGCCGTCGGAAAAGCGGCGCCTAGTCTCACTCTCTCTGCTATGCAGGTGAGACAAAATTGGATAAAGGGTGGAGAAAAAATGAGAAAAATGGGAGAAAAATAAGGGAAAACATATTTCAAAATATACATTGTTTGGACAGGCCCACCCATGGTTTCAAATCGTCTCGTGTGTGAAGTATTCATATGCACCGCGAATATTTCACACCTTTTTAGCTCAAATTAACTATGACTTTACATCATAGCTACGGATTCTAATTGTGCTATGACACTTACCAAACCATATGGATAGTTTGTTGACTTCTCTTTGCTGTTTTTTAAATAAAATAAAAGCATTTTTTCGTGATCTTCACGTAAATGCCTCTGGATCAGCGTGGATATCAATTTTTGCCTAAAGAGGGCGCGCGATATTATTCACAAGCCGGTAGGCACTTAAGAACCAAGTTTGAAAGGATACTCGTAAAATTATGTCACTCTCGCCGATGAATATTCATTAGATCGTGGTCGTGCGTGTTCAATACACACTGAGTGCATGCATGCAGAGTTTGTATTGAACACGCACGACCACGATCTAATGAATATTCATCGCGAGAGTGACGTAATTTTACGAGTGTCCTTTCAAACTTGGTTCTTAAGTGCCTACCGTTTGTTTACGGTATACCGTACCTTTGTTTACGGTTTTGCAAGCTAGCTGCATTCTAGGCGATCAGCATTATTTTCTTGCTCGTTCAATCCACTTTCATCATCATCTTGTCAAAAGATGGCGTACTTTACCAATAAGTATATACATAAGATGCAACCTGTTGATTTTTGGTACAATTTCCTATTATGCGCTGACGACTTGAATCGAGAATGTTCGATAGGAAAAATTGCTTTTCGATTGTTGTTTGCATACTTTCCACCGCAGTATCAAGGATAACTAAGGACGGATTGAACGGTTGACATTTGGAGGTAAGCGATAAAAACAGTTTTATAAATAATTCCTTTTTAGAATGAAGTTAAAATATGAATGTTAAATTGCAAGAGTCATAGTGGAGAAATATTGAAAGGACTTTGGCGTGTTTCATTCCCTCACATTCGTGTGATGAATGAAAACGTCAAAGTCCACTATGAAATCACATGTGTTGTGCGAGGTTAGTATTACTAACCTGGCATGTTGTGTGAGTGGGACAGGCCCACCCATGGGTTCATATCGTCTCGCGAGTGAAGGATTATCAGTCATACGCACGCGACACACCACTACACTTCGAAAATACAGTGGGCTTTTGCCCACATAAAATATTATGTATAAATAAATATTCCACATCCTGCTATGACACTTACCGAATCATTTAGATCCTTCCGTGACTTCTCCTTGAAGTTTCTTTCTAAAAATATGTATATTTTCTTGATCTTTAGTGAAGATTTTACGGAGATAGAAATCAGTCAGCGTTGATATCAATTTTCTCCTGAAGAGGGCGCGCGATTTATATTCATATCAAAGACACGACAAGGGAAAGAATAGGCACCTACACTATTTTACACGCATATCGACGCAAGGCATTACGCAAAGTCCGTGAAGTGTCCAATCTTTTCATTGTATAGACTTTGGTATACGGCCGTATACGTATTATTGACGTTCGTTGTTGTTGTTCGCTTGGGTTTTAAGGCGCGTGTCATTCAGATATGAATATTTACGCCTATTCGTCAAAGCTTGTACTGCTGGTTTCTTTCCAGGCACGTATATTTTCATTTTTTTTTATCAGTCATCTTTTTAAATTAATGCAAATGAGTGTTATCATCACCAATAATAATCATTAATTATGTTTTTTGAAGGCATTTCATTAATTGGTGCCCATAATTAGTAAATTAATCATGAGGATTGCGCATTCAAAGAATTTAGATACAGTTATAAAATTACCGAGGAGCTGAATCAAGGTTGTGAAATTATTAGCGCCACCAACGGGCTTCCTTGTATTTCCGTGGAAGAGACAAGCGAAGTCACTTTCGAGGCCGAGGTAAGCAAAATGTGCTTTTTTTATCGGATTATTATTTTATTATTATTTTTATATTCAACAAACTCTTGCTACTTACCGGCAAGAGCCCCGGTGCGTAGCGAGAAGGAGCTTCGGCAAATATTACTTCAGCAATGAAGCGATGTTTGCCGACTACTTCGAAATCCAGGGTGAAACACGGTCTATTGTACGAGGTTAGTACATACTAACCTCGTACAATGTGTGAGTGGGACAGGCCTAGATAATACCCCAGAGAAGTTAAAATTACATCAATTTTTTTTTGTCGTCTTGCCAGGCGAGATGACCTGAAATTAAATGTGAGCACCCATACAAAGCATCATGCCCCCCCCTCCTTTTAGGGTTAATAAGCCAAAATCTCCTTTCTGTACTTTAATTATCTACATGTAGATTCACTACATAAAGAATAACGAGAAAAGTCGATGGGGCTGTCGTAGACCAAAAGCTTCGGTCTCTGTTATGTTGGTTGTTCAGCTGAACTTCGTTGGCTTCACTCACCAAATACATAGACCGAAGTTAAACCGTCGTTTGTACGGGGGCTCAATGGCCACGGCTAATTTCTTGTTTTTCTCCTCAATACCGTGATATTTTACACAACAGTGCATTTATATGCACCTTTAGGTGATAATGTTTAAGTGATGACAGTTTCTTACCCTAAATTCCCGCTTTGAAACTGGCATTCAGAGGATTGTCTCTAAAAGTTGACACTTGCGACTCGGAGAGTGGGCAGCCATCTTGGTAATGAATTATTCATGAAAAGTGGCCGGCGAAAGTTAGACTCCGCCCCATGACCTTTACGTCACACATATACCACGTATACAGTGCCAGGGCGAGCAAACGTTGAAAAGGAAAAGAAAATTAATATTCATAAGCCTGACGTAAAAGAGATGATCTGATTGGCTAACGGTTTCGATAAGCAGTTGACCCGGAAGTTCATCCCACCTCATATGTTTGTGTACATTATCGACTTCGGAGGAACGAGTGAATTGGGAGCTACACGACAGCCGAGGAAAGTCACTGTTTTTGTTCCTTTTCAATTGAATTTTCACCACTTAAATGCCAATCAAAGCCTAGAGGAAATAACAAGCTGCATTTTGGTAAGCTTCTTTTTATATATTGTAGGTATGTGACAAAAAAAATGAAAATCCTCAAATCTCAATGAATTTGGTATCATTTGAAAGCCCTTAAAAAGACCTTTCAATTGATACCAAGAACTCAAATTTTCATCAAGAAATTATAAAGTTATTCCAGTTTAAGTCGCGCATATTTATCCAAATTTGTGGTCATTGTCTTAATGTAAAGTCAATGGAGTGCATAACCGATTTTTGTGACCATTTTGTGACCATTTTGAACCCAAGTCTTCAACGGGCTCTAACTTCTTTGTTTTTGAGCCCTTTGAAGTAATTTAGGTATCAATAGAAAGGTGAAAGAAAACTCAATTGATGTGTAATCATTTCACTTGGTAATTTTTCTTCTAATTATGTGTAAAATAATTTCTTTTAATTCTAATTGATTATGCAAATTACAATTACGCGCCTCTTTTTTTTGCCAAATAAAGGTGATAATGAGAGATAATTTGTATATAATTTAGTTGGCATCAAAACAGCATCATGTAGATAATTTCCTAAATGAATTTGTTTAAAGTATTGTTTTTGTAATTTCTAATGTATTTCTTTGTTTTTCTGATATAAATTACAATTAGCTCTTTTTCAACTTTAGTATTGTGTGCATGTATGTATGGGGTCGTTTTTTTTTAAAATGAAAAATATCATTCCTTTTGTACATGTACTTTGTATGGTATAAAAATACAAGTGTGCTTTTCTGATGTATTTGATTGTTTCACCAATTCTTTATGTATTTTATTGTTTCAACAATTTGTTTATAGATGGATAATGTAGCTTTCATTTTGGAGACCGTGGGCATTTGATTACAATTTTTTTTAGGAAGGATGAGCAGCAGAGTCTGAGGGTGTAAAGACGTAGCATTGCATGTAATTCAAGTATCAAGAAGGAAACATAAAAATTAAGCTTTAATATATGCATTTCTTAGATATGTATTTCTTAGATATGTATGATTACAACAAAGGCCATGTTCGAGCACTCCTTTTTTAATGAAAAATAAGTTCATATTCTAGCGTGAAATCACTGCACATAAGCTCTGAACAGCAACAAAAACAGGCATCAAAGCTCCAACACTCAAAACAAGAGAACAAAAGTGACACAAAAACTTATACAAATCCCATCCCCATTTCAACTTATGAACACAACCTCCCCCCCCCCCCCCTGCACCCTTCTTGAAAAAAAAAATAATTATAATAAAATAGAAAAAAAATGAATAACATAGAAAAAAAAATAGACAATAGAGCCATGTGGAAGTGAAATATTTCCTCTGAGAGTGAAAAATTAAACAATAAATTTTTTGCATTTTAATCATGGGCGGAAATTGGCCCCAAAGGTAGGGGGACGCTGGCATCGGCGGCGAAAGCCAACAATTTTAGGGGGGACCACCAAATTATTTTGATAATGAAAAAAATACACCAAAGGTTATCAACCAAAAATTATAGGGGGACGCAGAAAACTAAATTTGACAAGCAAAAAAAAAAAAAAGAAAAGAAAAAAAAAAGGTTATCAAAAAAAAAAAATTGAGGTGGGGGGGGAATCGTCCCCCACCTCAAATTCAGGGCGGGGGGTACACTTCCCCCAGCTTTCGCCGCCTATGGATGCTGGCAACTCTGACAAGTTAAAAAAAAAAAGTTTAGGCCTATCCCCAAACTGTTGTAAGGTCATTTTAACCCCAAAAAGTTTGACCAAAAAAGAAAAAAAGAAAGAAAAAAAAATGTATTATTGTTACATGTCCCCCTATTATTTTGGGTAGGGGGACGTGTCTCCCCTGTATTTCCACCCATGAATTTAATTTTAGAAAAGTCAACATTGATATTCCACTGTCAAAAGCAAATCCAGTTTCCAAATGAAATGATAATCAACCACCTAGACTCTTGACTTGAGTCACATAACCTTGGGATGATAAAATCTTTCTGTGACAAATGTATGTATTAAAATCAATATCAGAATAATTATCTACGGTATAATGACAGAGATTTCCCAAAAAAGGCACAACATAATCATCAAGTAAGCAATTTACGATCTAGTTCAATCCAGCATGAACGACTCACTATCGACCGCTCCCATCACCCTGCCAACCGCAGGCGCATCGGGCAGCTTGACTGCCGAGAGACCGGCTGTGACAAGGGTAGCATCGCCCTGCCAACCGCAGGCGCATCGGGCAGCTCGACTGCCGAGAGACCGGCTGTGACAAGGGTAGCTGGCATCTCTTATATCTGGACTGCGCAACGTCAGAATCGCGTAAGTTTGGATTTTTTGATAATTCAAATATATTTCCAGTCAAATTGTATACCTAATCGGATTCTTGTTTTACTTACCATAAAAAATTTTCGAACATTTACGCGTCCAAAAATTTGATGAACTTTCAAGCTCCGATATCCACAATTTACAGGCGAGTATCCACATTGAAACTTATATGTAGAGAAAGAGCACATCTTCAGCTGTCTGTTAAAAGGCACGAGATTGCACCTACTATGTGCGCATGCGCATTAAACCCCATTTTCAATGAGCCGCCCAGACAGAGGCGATGCCACTCGCAGCAAAACCCTTGCGAAAACCGTGCCACCAAAACCAGTGCTCGGGATGCCCCGTATTCGCACATAGCTATATATTGTTATTCATTTAAGAAAATATTCGATGAGCCCCGCCGGGGGATTTTGCGTTGTACCTCCCCTAATGGCGGGGACACCTCCCCTAATGGCGGGGACACGCTAGCGAGCCGTCTGTCGACGAGAAATTAAAAAATGTTAAAGAACTCCTCGAAACAGACGGCTGCCAGCTGTCTAGGGCTGTCGCTGCGTTGGCACGATGTAATTCTCACAAGTAAAACATAAATTGAAGCGCGTGGGACCAAAGTCTATGGACTCGCCAATCTCTACTCATTTATCTCAATTTCGCTCATTATACTACATCCTCAACCACATTCTATTGATTGAAAATGATTTGACGACAAATAATTTGTATCTTTATGTTCTATTTATATTCAATTTTAATCAAAAAAATGAAAATGACTCACCGAATAAAAAACGAAGCCGAATTGTTGTAGTGTGTCTTCAAGATGTCTAATCAAAAAGGAAAATAGATATGGAGTGATGATGAAGTGATAATGGGTATATACTATAGGGTCCAAGACAGGCGCGCCGGAACGCTTTCAGTTTTGGGGGGGCAAAATCCCGAAGGGGGCACAATATTTTTGACAGCGTGAGAGGGCGTGGGACCCCCCCCCCCCACGTTAAGGACTTTGTGTAAAAATGGAGTTTTAAAGTTACGTTTCTAAGAGAATTCAAAAATAAATTTCTTGAGAATTAAACATAGAAATCACTTCGAAAGACTATACTCAGAGTTTATGAGAACCTATGAAGTCTACGCCCAAAACGATCGCTTAATTCGGAATGTGGTTTTCGTGTCTGATCAATTAAATTACGTAATACGCTTATATTGACTCAAAATACCAGAAATTACATATTTCATGCAATATCCTTTCAGAAATATTTATTTATGTACATTTACATACACGGACGACGCGAGAGAGCACAATTATCATAAGTTTCAAGGAGTGTATTAAGCAGAAGAAGCGTAACAACAGAAACAAAATACATTCTAATTAATGTCTTTTTAAATTTAAAATGTCATACTGTTCTGACGTGGGAGACGACGATAAGCGCTTAAATCCCCATTCTATTTAAATCATTTCTGACCTCAGCATTGTAGAGAGTCCCTGATTATCCATGCATAGGCAAAACGTTTCATATTTTGTAACTGGAGGAAGAAGAAATATGACCTGCTTAATTATTGTCTAACAATTTAAAACTTTCCTGAAAATTTAAAACATTACTCGATTTATGTGTTTCCTTTGGCATGTTTTGTATGGCTGGGAAGCACTTTTGGATGACCCCTTCAAAATCTTCTTTTTTCTTTACATATTTTCTGGGGGAAATGTGACCATAACTAGGAAATGATGAATATCAAATTCCAGGAAATATTTATTTGTAAATAATCATGAACTAACAAACTACGGCAGTTCATAATGTACATTATGTAACATTATTTAGAAGAAAACAATTACATTCCAACTGCGGATGTGGTTGACGGTACACCATGTGGAGTTTTCGAAAAAAAAGTGGATAGAGGAAGAAGTGAAATTGATAGGAGGAAGTAGACAGTTGATAGTCGAGTAATTTTTTGTTCAAACGAGCGTAGTCCTGATAAAGACATTACACCAGAAAAGGTTGAAGAAGAGGCTTGATTAGTTGATAGATGAGTACTCCTGCTCTGCACTCCATTCGCCGACTCAAGCTAGCATCTTCTCATTTATCCAATAAGCAACTACTCAATCCTCTATAACTCTTTAAACTTTTCGGTTTTACAGCTATTTTCAGATTCCATATGTTGCTCGAGTAACTAGCGTTCACGCACGTTGGTGATATCGGGTCCGGGGAGCGTTTCATGAAAGGACTTGTAGGACGTTTTATCCGACAAGTCCTGTTTTATCCGACAGTTACTATGGTAACAATGCTTCTCAACAAATCAGAATACAGGAAAGTTGTCAGATCTTACAACTTGTCGGACGAAAATATTGATGAAACACCACCCCGGTCTGAGCGTTTCTGGGCGACCGCGCATTTGTTAGCCGACACAGCCAGCATGCAATTTTTTAAGTCTGAAATGTATTCATTAATAGGCCCCCATTCCACAGAACGGAGACCATTGAAAGACCACTGAAAGACTTAAAATTGGATAGGTCTTACAGCGGTTTTCAAGATCAATGAAATTTGTCATCTCTGCGGAATGGCTCAGAAAGACCCCTCAAAGAACTTTGAAAGACTAATGGATATTTCTTGTCGTACTGGTCTTAGACTAGTCCTCTCGAGATCTTTCAATGGTCTTTATGTGATCTTTTATGCAATAAGTGATCATTCAGAATTCTTTCCATGGACTTTGCCTGGTCTTTCAATCGTCTTTCAATGATCTCTCAATAATCTCTCATGAGTCTTACAGTGATCTCCGCAAAAATCTTGAGAGACTGCCGAAAGATCAATGAAAGACTATGAAGACCTTGGAAAGTTCATCGAAAGGCCGCTGACAGACTGCTGAAAGACCACTGAAAGACAATTTTCCTGTAAGACCGTTGTAAGACTGTTTTGAACCGTTTCAAAAAGTTTTGGAGCCCATGAAGACCACGAAGACCACTGAAAGATTGGTCAGGACTCGTGTAAGACCTCAAAGACCATTGTAGGTTCATTGAGAGACCTCTGAAAGATCAACCAAAATTCATGGTCTTTCAAAGGTCTTCCAGCGGTCTTGTTCTCTGTGGAATGGGGGTTTAAAAGGTTAAACGTTATCACACTGTAATAAGATGGAAAAGGGGCTTATCAAAGGTATGTTTCACAGAGGGACATGTTCGTCAAAAGACCCAAGGCTTACAAAGATGTGTAATTGCCCCGTCAGGGGCAAAAATTTTTCATTTTTGACAAAGGAAATGACAATTCTTAGGCAGAAAAGTGCCTTCATCGTTTACTTTTGTCCTTAAATAATATCATTTTTCTACTTTTAGGGGGGCACATTGGGGGGGGGCAAAATCTCGTTTTGCCCCCCCAAATTTTCTTTGGGGGGGCAAGTGCCCCCCTGCCTCCCCGCTTCCGGCGCCCTTGATTGTGTAAAATTTGGAGTTGGGAGAAATTAATGGCCAAACTCATATTTCCAAACTTTTTGCTCGTTTTGAAGCTTTTTAATTTAGAATTCATCCAACACTTTTGAATCTTGCTCTTTTCATGATGGCATGATCATAACAAGCATGGTATCATTGTAAAGAGAATTAAATGATCTTTTAAATGCTGTCAAATATGCATTGTGTAACATTTGGAGTTGGGAGAAATTAATGGCCAAACTCAGATTTCCAAACTTTTTGAGTGGTTTATATGTGAGGAAATATAGATCACTGGTCATTTATCATTCAGCTGGCATGTCAATGAGCACTTGCAGCGCACTCGGAATGAACTCGTACGAAACTCGCTGTAACTAGGGCTGCTCGATCTAAAGTCGCGCTAATCTCGTGGGCACCTCCACTTGACTCGTAAAACGATCGCAATGCGTGTATCTCGCTCTTGAAAACTCGGAACGCACTCGCGTATAAACTCAGATGTGGCGAGTTATTACGAGTTTTAAAGGTCGAATAATGTTTGACAGTGCATTACAAGAAAACTAACAATTTCATTCTTTATTAACTGTTCGTTCTGAAGATTAGGATGGAGGGCGGATGGAGGATGGGAACACAAAAATATTCGTTGCATGGGATCACTGAACTAGTGGTATAGTTCGGTTGATGAGATGGAGGTTTGGACCTAAATGGTATCTTAAATTGGATATTAAAGAGCGCCATCGGTATAGCCAAATATGTAAACATGATAGAACCAGCGGATTAGCTAGGATTTATTCAGCGGGGGGGGGGGGCTTGAACTCTTAGACGATTTTATACAACCCCCAAGAATGTTCTGTAATCTGATTGGTCCAAATCACATGATATTCAGCGAATTGCACATATGCATCCAAAATGCACTATCCTGCACTCTGACGTTAGATGATAGTGCGACGCGAGTTCTAGAATTATCTAATTTCATATTATGAGTTCAAAATGAATACGTGGGGCTATACCATCATGAGCTTGCTCACTGCGCATAGGACAAGTACAAAACTGTTTAACTTTCAGGTCGTGTAAAATCGAGAAATTGGCTCACGCTTTGCATTGCCTGTTGAGTAAGATAATAATGTGCTCATGCAAGAGATGAAGAGGATCGCAATATTAAATTAATGAGCATTTTTATCTTCTTCATCAGTAACAAAAAACAGTCCCTTTTCTGGTAAATATGTTAAAAATTTTAGCGCGCGCTTCGCGCTCGCATTTATCATGATAAAGCTGAGTTGTAGTTCAGTCTTTGCTAAGGCTGCCCCCTCAAAACCGACGACAAAAATTCAGCTTTAGCAGCCGATCGAGGGGAATGTAGATGAAAATATCCCCCCACAGCGAAAGCTGGATCAGCCCTGTACTGTATAAGAATATGGAAAAGATAAAATTTTCATGATATCATTGAGCCGTAAATAAAAAAAATACAAATGGTACGGGGGAGTAAGGGGTTAAGCAAGGGAATTTAACAAAGCCATACACCACAATCAAACATGACAGTTATATGTACCACAAACTGACAAATAAAGCAAAAATATCGTTGTCATGGTTGTGACGTTTTTACATTAGAATTGCGTGCGTGACGAAGCTTTTCACTACTTATTACAGGACGTGAGAGGGGATGCGTCCCTGGTTAAAGATAACGAGTGCTGGGACATTCCTGCAAATCTATGTACATAGTTAAAAGTTTAAGATATTCTGAAAAAGTGGGATTTTTTTGGTGTGTGTAGGCCCAGGCCCTTTTTTTTTACCCCATCCTGTTTATATACACAATGGTTGCAGGAGCCCGCCATTTTATTTGGTTGGCAAATTTTGTTATTCTTATGTTTTATTCATTTTTATTTTTTGGATTGGGAGGATCTTTTTGATTGGGAGGTACCATCACCAATCCTCCCTTTCGTTCTGAAAAAAAACTTGAGCCGCTATCAGGGTGGTGTTAATAAAACGCATTCTTGCAGCGCTACGTTTCTCTACCGAAATTTCGAGTACCGCTTGAACATGTTGAAGATGTTCAGTCTGGCCGCTTAGCAACAGTGCATGGTCGCATGCCATCCACATTGTCATAAGTTTCTTTTTAGTCTGCCTCGTGAGTTTTAAGATTAAAAAAACATAAGTGCAAGGCAATGACTTGAAAGATTTGAAATATTGCGAAGTTTATTTAAGGAAAAGGTTGTTTTGACATGCAGGGAAAGAGCAGCTGACAACATGTTTGCCATTACAAAAATCTAATATAACGCCGATTCGAGTCATTTGGAAACTATTTAAAGGACAAGTCCACCCCAACAAAAAGTTGATTTGAATAAAAAGAGAAAAGTCCAACATGCATAATACTGAAAATTTGATAAAAATCGGATGTAAAATAAGTAAGTTATGACATTTTAAGGTTTCGCTTAATTTCACAAAACAGTTATATGCACACCCTGTCTGGTATGCAAATGAGTAGACTATGACGTCATCCACTCACTATTTATTTTGTATTTTATGACATAAAGTATGTATATTCTAATTTTTCCTCATTGTCAAGTGAAACGATTAATCCCCTCCCCCTGAACATGTGCATTTAGCTTTGTTTAATACTATATGGTTCAGTCGAGTTGGTCCTTATTGTCAAATCTTAAAAAAATTAAATATTGTATAATACAAACAATAAAACACAAAAGAAATAGTGGATGATGGACATCATCGACTGAGTCGTATTGTGAAAAATAAGCAAAACTTTAAAAATGTCATAACTTTCTTATTTTACATCCGATTTTGATGAAATTGTCAGCAATACGCTAGTTGGTATTTCTCTATTTATTCAAGTCTGCATTTTTCTGGGGTGGACTTATAGGCGGCGGAAGAGGGGGGGGGGGGGGGGGGACAGGTCCAAAAAAAAAATTTGAGTTGGAGGGGACGGTCCCCCCAAAAAAATTTTACTTGTTTTCTGCGCCCCCCCCCCTAAATTCTGGTGGACCCCCTTAAAATGTATCTTGTCCCCCCTAAAAATTAAGTTGATGACCTTTTTTTTTGCTTGTCAAAGTTTTTTTACATACGTCCATCACAAAATTTCAGGTAGACCCCCCTATTTTTTTTGGCTGCCGCCGCCAATGGGTGGACTTGACCTTGAAGAATAATTCGTCAGATAAAATCGCATATAATGTTAAAATTCGGCAATGTAAGGACTCCTTTGCGCAATTCATTACTTTTATTATCCGTTACCTTTTGTTTTCTGTGTTTTCCTCTGAAGAAGCTATTCAGTCGAAAAACTACACATGAAATATGTTTACACTATAAAATATGATAAGAAGTAGCTTATCTAATCATAATTCTTTAGTATTCATGACTCAATCACAGAACTTAAAAGAAAGTAAGTATACGAATGCGATTTTTTATTCCAATCGGGAGTATTCTTCCCCAAAGTTAACAATAATAGCATTTATGAGGCGCTGATTATGTAGTAATAAATAATAGTTGGATTTATAGTTTAAGCGCTTTTTGCCAAAGCGCTGCTATTATTAACCCGGCTTTAGCTCGAGCTACCATCACCGGCGCTCATGTGCATGCAAGGAATTACTCCTGCCGGGTACCCATTCACCTCACCTGGGTCGAGTGCAGCACAGTGGGATAAATTTCTGGCTGACTGAAGGAAAATACGCCATGGATACTACACTGATACTAAAATGATGTGCTAATTTAGCACTTACAGTGCTTGTATAGTGACTGCACTACGAGTGCTGATTTTCTAGTTTGAATTTGAATCAAGTTTGAATCGAGTTGCGATTGATTGAAACTCTTTCTGCAACGAGCCCAGAACCTACTGTAGATAGTATGTCCTTCATCAGGCAGGGTGTAACTGTATCCTTTCTGGTAATCGTAGGCCAGGGTTTTGAGCAAGTTGCTCGCTTATTTTGTAGTCTTTAGACTAGGGCCTATTATAGAAATTCTGGTTCACAGGCCTGTTTAATTTTTTTCCATTTCATATCAAGAATTATGTTTTAATCTCATGTTCTAAAGATGGGTATACCCTATACCCGACGGAGGAAAGTCGTGAAAATGGCGACAACTGGTTGCGTGACCGTCATGTGATCCAGATTCCAAATACGTAGGCCTACACTGTATTTTTTACTGTAAATAAATAATCAGCAAATGTGGATACTATAGGCACTGATTCTCAGTCTGCCAACACTTCGCATATACTTGCACAACCTACTATTATACGTCTATAAGCCGCATATTAGTTATTTCAACATTAAGGTACAAAGTACAGGCATTGACCTGGGAAGCGGGGTGTTGGGGGTGCTGAAGCGGCCAAGTTTCAATAGGCAGCACCCCTTGGAATTCTGGTTGGTGTGTCACCTTAGAGAAATGTTTGGAAAATTACCAACATATTGTGTTTGGCTCTTTGGCTTATCAAAGACCTCCATTTTGTAGTGAAACCATACATAGGCCGATCCAGGGGGCCTTAAACTCCCTATTGGCGGAGCAAAAAAAGGGGGGCATTAAAAAAACAAAAGGAAGAGAAAAGAGAGGAGAATATAAGGGGATGAAGAAGAGTGAATGAAGTAAGGTGAGGGGAAGACTTTAAAAATACAATAAAAAATCTTTCATGTCACTATACATGATAAATAAAGTCTTCTTTGGCATTATTGGTTTAGGAAACCAAATGACCCATTTTTTCATGATTTACAAAACATGAATAGAGTGACCCGTTTGTTTAGGTCTAAAACTTTTTTTCCCCCTCTTACGCTTCGCGCTCGCATTGTTTAGTTATATGTCTATCCTGCCCATGATTAGGAAATATGCTTAGAATTTCTATTTTTTAGGTTGGAATGTCAAAAGTTTTCAGCTCGCGCTTCGCGCTCGTTTTATTTGATTATTGAATATGTATTGCTTTATGGCCGACTACAAACAGTCCCCACCAAGTCCCTTTTCGATTAGTTATCTTACACATTTTTTTCAGGATCGCAAACATTGCTCAGAATTTTCGATTTTCAAGACAAGATACATGAAATTTCCAAAAATAATCAGCTCGCGCTTCGCTCGCACTAATTTAATATGGCTATTACTATGTTTTATAAAAATAAAGCAACGAAGTGACGGTTAAGAAACAAACAGAAACCATCTTTGAGTGTACGATCAGGGAAAATATGGGTGAATCCCCCCCCCCCCCTTATTGGCGAAAGCTGGATCCGCCCCTGTATTTAGGCCTACTTCATCACCCACAGCCAAAAATCGTTCCCAGGGCCCTGAGTACAGGGTACAAAATAGACTTAGACTTAGGAATTTTGATCATCTTCCACATTTTATTGATCGCGAAATCAGGCGAGACTTGTAGTTGTTTATGTTGTTCGATAGCACATATAGGCTGGATCAGAAAGATGCCAGAGATTGTTTTTATCAGCGGATGTTCATCGGGCATTGGGTTGTCCACGGCCCAACTCTTAGCCCATGATCCACAGAAACGCTTTATAGTGTATGCTACGATCTTGAAGCCATTGGAACAAGAAGAGCAGTTCAGGTTGCAGGTAGGAGACGCCCTCAACGATACACTGTTTCCGCTACAAATGGATATCACCAAGGAAGCTATGATAGTTGACGCTATTGGCACGGTGATGAAGAATCATGGACGAATAGACATAATAAGTATGTGAAGAAAATATTTGAGAGATAATGAAGGAGAATATTTATCTAAATATATTCGTGGTTATGTCTGCAAAGTCTAATAGCAGGTCTGATCCATGGTATAAGAGACATTGCGACAACTTTAATGATATTAATAGTAGTAGTAGTAGTAGTAGTAGTAGTAGTAGTAGTAGTAGTAGTAGTAGTAGTAGTAGTAGTAGTAGAAGAAGAAGACGAAGAAGAAGAAGAAGAAGAAGAAGTAGTAGTAGTAGTATTAGTTGTTGTAGTATTGGTAGTAGTAGCATGACTATTATTATTATAATATTATTATGATGATTATGATTATCATTATTATCCTTCTTCTTCTTCTTTTTCTTCTTCTTATTATTATTATCCTTATTACACTATTACTATTATATCATTATTATTAGCATTATTATTATCATTATTTTTATCCTTATTCTTCTTCTTATTCTTCTTATCATTATCATTATTATTATCATCATTATCATTATTACTAGTATATTATTATCCTTATTCTTTTTCTTATTATTATCATTATTATATACCATTATCATCATTACATTATATTATTCACTTTTACTTGTTGTCCTTAGTCAATATTGCAGGAGTCAATCTATACAACGTTACGGAGGCGATAAGTCTTGACGTCATGAAGAAAGTTTTTGATATCAATTTCTTCGGTATGGTACGGGTGACACAGGAAGTACTTCCTGTGATGAAGCGTCAAAGGTCAGGTCGAATCATCAACATGGGAAGCATTCAAGGATTGGGAGGTAAGACATCAGAGGTCTAAATATGCAAAACATGTAAACGGTAAATCTACTGTTTTATTCTTTTATTCGTTAATATATTCTGTGAATGGCTGAAACAAGGCACTTCAATAGTTTTCAGAAATTGGCCTATGCTCTGTCAAAACAGAGTTTTAAATTGATGTTTTGACCGATGGGGCAAAGTTGACTTCTTTTTATTCAATGAAATCTACAGATATTATAGCTATACACATTAATATTTTTTCACTTATAAATGATACGGTTGATCGTCTCGAGATTCTGCCCCTGGAATCATAAATAGTGCTCCAACTAATTTCCGAAATTGGAGGCTTTTCCTTGATGATATCTTCATTTCCGACTTCGTATATTATCTCATATTTAAAAAGCAAAGCACAAAGGACGATTTTATTTTTTCTTTGTATGTGGCATCATTAAATAAATACAGTAAAATGTTCAGATTTTAAGATATCCCTTCTCCCCACTGGAAGAACTTATGGTTAACGTATTGAAAATTGATTTATCACAAATATAATGTCCTTCTTTTTGTGGCATTTACAGCTTTTCCTTACTTTGGTCTTTATGGTGCAACTAAACAAGCCATTGTGGGATTTAGTCAGGAGATAGCTATAATTGGAAGGTTCTTCAATATTAGGTAAAAATATATTTTTTCAAGGCACATGAAGCACTTTTTGAAGTATTGTAATCATGAACACGATACGTATCTCACTAATCAAATATTGCGAGCGTAAAGCTCGAGCTGAAAACTTTTTATATTCAGACCTGAAGAGGGGCATTCTAAAGCTTGTTTGTAGGAATTCATTTAGACCATACTATTTCACTAACCAAATAATGCGAGCGCGAAGCGCAAGTTGAACATTTTTTATATACAGACGAGAAACAGGGTTAATTCTAAGGACTGTTTTTAGGAATTCATGAAGAGCAGACATATCTCACCAATCCGCTATAGCAAACCTAAGCACGGACTGAAAATGTCGTATACTCAGACCTTGAAAGGGGGCAATCACGTCAGTCATGAAAAAAGCATATGTCATAATGTCACTACATGAAAATAATGAAAGCTCGAAGTGCGAAGAGATATATTTGGTGTATTGACTTGAAAAGGGATGTTTTAATATACCATATAATCCCCTTGAACAGGATTATTTATCTAATTAAAAAGACAATGTGAGCACCAGGAATGATAAAAAATGAATCCCATATAATATATTATATGTAATATATATGATATAACGTAAAATAATATACAATCATTTCTTATTCTTACCCAAATACGTTTCTCTTCTTTCTTCCTTTTTTCTCCCTTTCCCCTGTTTTTTGCCAGCCAAGGAGGGGGGGGGGGAGGGCGTGCCCCCCGTAGTTACGCCCTCATATCAGTCTTATTTTGTTTACAGTGTAAGCGTTATTGAACCTGGTGCGGTCAACACGGCCATTAACGAGAACATGATCGCCCAGGGTCTAGGAGGACAAGCCGAAATACAAAGAAACAAGAATACAACTAACATCGACCTCACATTGTCAAAGTGCTTCGAAAACGCAGACATCTACCACCCCGGTATCATCGGTTTACCTATTCTCCAAAAACCTGCAGATATTGCTCAACTAACCCTCAAAGTTGCAACGGCAGACAAGCCTCATTTCCGTTACCAGTCATCGGAGGTAAAACCTTAATTAGTTTAAAAACAAAACAAAATCACAATGAACAACAAATTCAAGATCGTGCAGCACTGATTGTTGAATAAAAGGGGGAAATGTGTACACTTGCTGACAATCGTACAGACATTGACTATCAAGCACTAACTGTTAAAAAAATATGTCGTCCTTTGAGGTGTATTCACAGAATATAAATATTATTTAAAATATCTGAACTTATTTGCACTTATAAGGTTCGGGCTTCAATGGGTCGTGACACTCGTGTGGTCCAGTGGATAGAGAGTTGGACTCATAATCGCAAGGTTGTGAGTTCGAATCCCAACTCTGCCAATGTCTCCACTTTGATAAAAAGGCCCGAGAGTAATATCTGTCGTCTTTAATCACTAATTAACCTAGACGTAAAAAGTTTCCTAGGTAATTGGTTATATACCTGCTTGGCGTTTACCAGCAAAATGCTGTCCAGTCGAGTTCCTACGAGAGTGAGTCCATAAACAGAATACATATAAATTTCCATGTAATTTTTCCTACTGCCACCATTATTTTAAAGCTCGAATGACCATTTTTCTTTCTACTATACTACTAGGTCTGTCAAGCTTACGCAGCGATGATCTACAAGGACGTGACGGGCGATTCGCATATCGATTACCAGGTCGCCGAACTTGAGTCGTTTAGGAGGAAACTAGCAGAAAAGGAAGCAAAATGATAAGTCATTCCCAAGGTCAATCGATGAGCATTAATCCAGGGCAATTTCTTTTTTTCTTCGTATTTTCTGTTTACATAATGTTCTTAAACCGTCTGTGAAATAACGACGCGGGAGATTAGATATATGCTAATTGTGTTGTTCTTTTATAAAACCGTTTGTTTAAGGTCAAGTCCACATCAGAAAAATGTTGATTTGAATCAATAGACAAAAATCAGACAAGCACAATGCTGAAAATTTTATCAAAATCGGATGTAAAATAAGAAAGTTATGACATTTCAAAGTTTCGCTTATTTTTAACAAAATAGTTATATGAACGAGCCAGTTACATCCAAATGAGAGAGTCGATGATGTCACTCACTCACTATTTCTTTTGTTTTTATTGTTTGAATTATACAATATTTCATTTTTTACGAATTTGACGATAAGGACCTCCTTGTCTGAAACACAAAATGTTAAAATAAAGGAATTCCACGTGTTCAGGGAGGAATGAAACTTCATTTCACATGACAATGACGAGAAAATCAAAATATTTCATATTTCATATAATGAAATACAAAAGAAATAGTGAGTGAGTGATGTCATCAGTTCCCTCATTTGCATACTGACCGAGATGTGCATATAACTGTTTTGTGAAATGAGGTGAAACTTTACAATGTCATAACTTTCTTAATTTATATCCGATTTTGATGATATTTTCAGTGTTATGCTTGTTGAACTTTTTTTTTTATTCAAATCAAGAATTTGTTGGGGTGGACTTGTCCTTTAAAGACTTGCTGTGGCTTGATCGACTTCTAATCAAACGACCCCATGAACATGATGAACAATATTACGTATCATATCTTACTCTGTTTGTCTGTAGCATAGAGATTTCTATACTAATAACTCGTAATATATCGCTATGGTCTGTGGGATGTCGAGCTATTATTCTTGTAATTTGTAAGTTTGTTAAGACTATAGTGGAAGCCTCCCATAAACAAATTAATCAATTAAAATAATTAAATATGCAATTTACAGCGCTTTGTAACCTCTGGAAAAAGCGCTATATAAATCCAATTATTATTATTATTAAATATATCATTGGAAAGCTTTGAAGAAACGGAACACAACAATGCAAGTTTTATGCATTTTCACGAAATGCTTACCGGCTTCATTGCGTTTCCCCATAATCTGAATTATATGACGCCATCCTATGTGGTCAGAGTTGAGATTAAAGGCGTTTGTACATGTACGTAGACAAGATTGAATATTTCTTTCTTTTTGAAAGTACGAATTGGACATTTTAAGAACATTATGCACAGAAAACAAAAATTAGAGTATTTCATGTCTTAATTGATGAAGCTCAAGTTCTTGCTTCTTACTCGGTTGGTACGTTCCAAAACGTGATTTTGAGATTATCGCGTTCAAAATTTGAATAATATACTTTTCAGACCCTCATAAAAAAAGATCATAATATATTTAGACCTTTACCAATTTAAAGCATAATTTATGATGGGTGAACATAATTTGCGCACATGCTAATAATCATCATGAAGTTGAATTCAATCGAAAATTTCTTACAATTCATACAAAATCAATTAAAATCATATATACCAAACGGAAGGCAAGATCCCAGAGTCAATATTGCTCCTTCACCACTACATGCATGACACTGTTTTTTGCAAACCATTATAAACGCTGGCGTCCGGCCGGAGCAGTGGAGGATGATATCAATATAATGACCTAAAAATTCAAAATTTGGGGGATACTCCCTCATCAAGGGCTATGTATACGAGGTAAATAACCATGCACATAATACTACCATCTTTCAGTTAAAGGCATATATCGATTTTTACTGGCTTTATTGTAATGGATTTGTTGGGATATAAAATAAATTTTCAATCGTAATGACAGAATGATGACTAAAATCGCATTTTAAGGGTTGTGTTATTATTGGAGAAATGCAGCGAGTGAGCGTAGTGAGCGAGCCTTGAAAAGAATGCTTCTCAATCGTTTAAAATGATGAGCATACAATATTACAGAGAATGATAAAGGTAAATTATCAATAATATATAGAGCAAATAAGTAATAAACAGTCCATATTTTGTTCAGTTAAAACTCACTTGCTCACAAGCTAAAGGTGAGATAAGAATAAACAGTAAGGGGTCATTATTATCGGGATTAAGGGTGCTTTATTTGCATTTTAAAAATGCAAACATTGGCAAATTTAAGCACTTTGACCACATTTAAAGATGAATCAACGCGTCAACCGTAGTTATCATTAAAAAATATATCGTTTCTTTCCTAAAACGTGGGGGAGATGATTGTACATGCCACCCCCCCCCCCTCTCCGAAAAGTGGGGGATGTATCCCCCATGATTATGAATTTCGTTCATTGCAATAAACACTTGTGGTTACAGGACATTCGTGTTCCACGTTATAATAAAAGTTTTTCTTTCTTTCATTCCTAAAAATCCTAAAATATGTGGCCAAAGAAGTGCGAAAGTTTATTCAAAATGCAGTTGTGTAATATTTGAATAAAACGGATTTAAAATTTGTAATAACAAATAACATATTTTTTTTAAATGCATGAATATTACCTCTGGTCATTTTAATAATCTTGTAATGGACGCATAAAAGTGAATTAGGCTCCTGACTGTGGGGGTTCACTGACCAAGATATTTGGCTGTTTGTTTGTTGGTTTGTTTTGGGTTTTTCTTTGTTTGTTTTTTGGTAATTGGGGGGGGGGGGCTGTCAAGTTAACCTTGACTCGGATAAACTGAAAAAACTAAGATGCGCATGTCCAATGAATGTTATTAATTGAAAGTAAGCAGTCGCCATTTTGTCGGGGCTACAATGGGTTGCCCATGGTGACTGCTGACGCATTTTCAAACTGGGATACGACATCAAAAATAAGATGGCTCGAATGAAAGGATAGAAGCAGGCTCATAAATCCATCATTCCTAGGTACAGGATGCGACCAAAGTTTATGATTAAGAAGGATTATTTTTAGGGCAATAAACGGTTGCAGTTTTTTTGCTTCACTATGGGAAGAATTGTGAACATTGGCCCCTCTGACATACCAGATATTGGGATTAACAATCTTTAAGATTCACATTAAAGTCATCAATACTTGCGTGAAATCATTGTATTTTAATTTCTCCATGGAAATTTTCATGGAATTTCTTTGAATCGTTTTATTTTTTGGTCAGAGTTATCCTATGAATCTGATAAATATTGGAGTTTCTATCATTTGTTTTTCCTCATTTTATTTCTTTGACTAAGGGTGTTTTTTATGACTCTGATATTGAAATAAAAACCAATGAAATTTATTAGGGTATTGTTCATTAACAACGTTTTTAGGAGCTTAAGCCCAGTCACATATAGACCCCGGACCATCCCAGATCTGATCCGGGGTGGTCCGGAGAGAGATCCGTGTTGGCGACTTGGGCATACTTGGAGGTCCGTGGTGGTTCGTGTTGGTCCTTGAACGTCCGGGAGGCCAACGCGGCAGTTTTTGACTGTCAAAAACGTCCGGCGTCATCCGTGGACTGCCGGGTAGACAAGCAATCCGGGATGATCCGTGTAGCTGACGTGTTGGTCCGGGTTGCTGACGTGTAGGTCCGTGCAGTTGCCGTGCAGGTCCGTGTAGCTGCCAGGAGTATATTTTAGCAGTCCGTTTTCCCCCATCAATGTTATACAACTGTTTACTTTATGAACTTTTCAGTAGTTGCTGAACAGTTGACATTAATATAAATTATGCTTAATTTATTAAAGCTTAAATATTCAAAATTGAATTTGTTGTTTAAGATTTCAAGAACTTAATAACAACTGTAAAACAGTAAACTGTGTTGTATAAAAAATAAAACAACATTTTTACTGGTCAAGGAAATTTTGAGTTTTTATATGTAGGCCTATACATATATTTTTTTTCTAATTCACTCAGAAAACAATGTGGCGACAAGCATGAGAAAATTAATTAAATAAAATAAACAAAAATCAGCTTATTTTATGAGCAGGTTTTCATTTGCCGTGCTGGTCAATATAGCTAACGTGTTGGTCCGTGCAGCTGACGTGTTAATTGGTCCGTGTTGCTGACGTGTTGGACAGTGTAGCTGACGTGTTGCTGACGTGTGGGTCCGTGTAGCTGACGTGTTGCTGACATGTTGGTCCGTGTAGCTGACGTGTTGGTCCGGGTAGCTGACGTGTTGGTCCGTGTAGCTGACGTGTTGGTCCCGTATTGCTGACGCGTTGGTCCGTGTTGCTGACGTGTAGGTCCGTGTTGCTGACGTGTTGGTCCGTGTAGATCCTTGTGAAGATGCCGTGTGTGCTATTTGGTCTCGTTTGCATTGAATATTGTGCGTGTGTGTTGGGGGAGGGGTGTATATTTGTTCTCTCCCCTTCTCTCTCTCTTTCTTGCGCAAGGCGTCAGTTCACATGGAAATATTAGGATGTATGTGTTTGCAATCCATGGAATCGAATTCTTGTTGTTCTTGTTTTGTTCCCTTTGTTGTTGTTTTTGCATTTGAAACTAATGGCAAGCGATCGCGAAATAATTTCATGAAAACAAAATTTGAATAGAGAAAATCAATTTGCATTCATTTATTCATTCGTTTATTTCCATTTTCAACAATTACAGTTTCTTCTGTACATGTTGACATATATAAATAACAAAACATATTTCAAAAATTCCTCTACAGAAAATTATATTCAAGATTATTACAAATCAGGTTGGAAATGGAGGAGGCTGCTAAAAAGCGGAGCTTGTAGAGTGCAGCCTCCTAATAAATATTCTTGCAGTTGTTTAGCATATAAAAAAATAAAATAAGAACTTGATACAATTTGCATTGTATATTTGACATTGGAAAACTCAATAGTTTTCACAAAAGGGTTGAATGTGTGCATATGTGGATGGGGAGGCGTGAAAGGCAAGAGCAGGGGGCCTTCACACCTGTTATTACCATTCGATTGCGTATGGACTTATACACATTAGAACAAATGGGCATTTAGCCAAGTGGGCAGTGGACCAAATGGGTATTTGACCAAATGTCGGTTAGCTCAAGTGGGTATTGGACCAAATATCAATTTGACCAAGTGGGTGTTTGACCGAATTGGACCAAAGGACAGACCAAATCGCCATTCGACGGAGCGGTTTTTGGTTAAACTGGCTATATTGGATGTAATGGCTGTTGGACAAAATGTTTATTGAACGAAGTGGAATTTAGATGAAGTAGCTTCTAGATGAAGGGATTATTAGACGAAATGCCTCTTAGACAAAGTGGCTTTTAGATGAAGTGAATTTTAGACAAATTCGCTTTTAGACGAAGTGATTCCTAAACGAACTAGCTATTGGACATGTTTTTGGCGAAGTGGCATTTAGATGAAGTACTTATAGAGGAATTGGCTATTCGACGAAATTGGTATTAGACAAGAGTGCATGGCTTTTGGACAAAGTAACTCTTAGACGAACTGGCTATTGGACAAAATGGCTATAGAACACAGATGATATTGGACTAAACAGCATCATGATCATTGGACGAAATTGCATCGGACGCAGTGGGCATTAGACCATATAGATCTCAGACTAAGTTTAAGTTTGACAAAATATTAAAGGTACAACAAATGGGTTTAGCCGATGTGGTTTCAGAAAATAAAGACCGATCCCAGAAGTTAAAATCAAAATGTGCTGTCAATGTCCGGCACGCTTGGGTAAATTTAACAAAATGTCTCTGTTTTCCAAAGTTCATTTTATGAAAGAAAAGAGGGTTTTGCTTAATACTCCCCCCCCCCCCTTCACACAACCGCGTGCTCACGTTGATATGCGCTATCCCAAATCCTCACACCCACCTTTCCTCACATTTACAAACCAGTGCACATTCAGCACCATCTACACCTCATGGTCTCACCAGGTCCATGATCTCAAGAAGACTTTCACTTCACACACATAGACACCCACACACACGCGCCCATCCACCCACCCACACAAAGCCATACCTTTACGCACACCTACACACAATACGGTAGGTGGGAATCAGGGGCGGGAATATACCAAATATGATGATGATGATAGGTTCTTGTATAGCGCTGGTATCCGCCTCCAGGGGCGGATCCAGCCTTCGCCAATAGGGGGGGGGGGGGGCCGGAATTTTTTTCAGCCATATTTTCCCCGATCGGCCGCTCGAATATGATTTTTGCCGGGATTTTTTGTTTCTTTGAAGGGGTAGTCCTAATGGTCACTTTTTAGCTTTATTCTTATGAAACATAAATGTATAATACCATAACCCTCATTTATATTATGCGAGCGCGAAGCGCGAGCTAAACTTTTTGGAAATCTTATGTACTTTTTCCTAAAATTTTGAACATTCTGGGAAATGTTTGTTTTCCTGAAAAAAAATGTGTACAGTAGCGGACCGTGACCCGGAGGAGACAAAGCATTGGGGGGGCACTGCTTTGTTTGTGAACAATGCCGTGCCCCCCAATGCTTTGTCTCCTCGGGGTCACGGTCCGCCACTGGATGTGTATGTAACTTAATAATTACTACGAACGTAAAGAGTGAGCAGAAATGAAGTGATGGAAAAAGTACTGTTAAATGCTTGCTTGCAATTAGCCATAAGGACGTTATACATTTTTAAAAATCAAATAATGCGAAAGCCGAAATTTTTTGACATTTTCACCTAAGGAATGGAAATTCTTAGCACGTTTTGTAACTTAACAGAATAGGTATATAATTAAACATGCGAGCACGAAGCGTGAGCAAAAAAAAATCGAGATTTAGACCTACTGAACAAGACACTATATTCAATTAGTTTTGTAAATCATGAAAAGGATGAGTAAGTGGGGATCTTCCTTATATTAATAATGCGAACGCAGAGCGCGAGCAGAAAATTTTTGTATACGTTTTGAAATGCTCGAAATTGTACCTGTTATGGACTGCTTGCATTTAGCCATTAATACGTTACATATTTCAACATTCAAATATTGCGAGCGCGAAGCGCGAGCTGAAATTTTTTTGAACTTTTTCACCTGAATAATGGAAAGGCTAAGCACTTTTTGTAATCTTGGAAGGACTCTAAGTATATAAACTAAACTTAATTAATGCGAGCACGAAGCGCGAGCGGAAACAAATTCTGGACACTCTATTCATGTTTTGTAAATCATGAAAAGGATAAGTTATCTATCTGCGAGCAGACACTTTTTGATATTGTGATCTGAAACTGGATAATGAATTAAATAGAGATCAATCTGCGTATCTGAATCAACGTGTGTTTTAGATTTCGACCTAGAATTTGGGTATTCTAAGCGCGAGCTAAAAATATATGATATTCCGATCTAACAAAGGGTCAATTTAAGCTCTGTATTGCAAACACTTTGTGGGAAAATTGTGAATTGTGATGGATCACAGTTAAAAAAGAGCTAATGTATTTTATCATTATTACTTTGAGTTTTTACATAGGACCGGGACATTCTATAAGGGCATTATGTTATCATAAGAAAATGATGACTATCTTTCTATTTCTCTACCTATATAAGCATGAGAGCGCGAAATAAAATATTATGGCCTGAAAACTAGAAATTTAAAGCACTTTTGTAATTATGTATATTTAAGATGCATGATATCTATTAATGCGAGCCGAAATTTTTGATGAACTGTCATCAAAGTAGTTTGATTTAGAATTAATATTGGGATATACATAACTCACCAATCAAAATGTTAGCGTGCAGCGCTAGCTGATACGTTTTGACAACTGACCTGAATAGGGAACTTTTTGAGAACTTTATGGAATACAGGAAAATAATAGATACCTGACAAATGATAATATTCAGACCATAACAGACATTTTTACAGAGCACCTTTTTAAAATCAATTTGTAAATCAAACAAATAATGAAAGTTCAATTTCCCAGCTGAAATATGTTTTGTATATTGACTTCAAAGTTTGATATTTCAAGCTCCATATTGAGCAAGATGTGCAAATCCCCTAAAAGACAATAAGAGCGCGAAGCGCGAGCGAAAATTTTATATCCTAACAAACATATTTATCAATAAATTATTTTCTAAGTCTTCCCCTCATGTTATTTTATTCAATCATGTTCCTCCTCTTATGTTTGCCTTTCTTCTTTTCTCCTCCCTTTTTCCTTCCTTTTCTTTTTTCCTTTTTTCCTTTCTTTTCCCCTTTTTTCTTTTTTTGCTCCGCCAATAGGGGGGAGGGGGCCCGGGCCCCTCGGACCCCCCCCCCCCTGGATCCGCCTATGCGCCTCAGCAGGGCATAGGAAATATCTTCAAACAGTCCTTAGAATCATCATTTAGTTCAAGTACTGTTCTAGTACGGTCCTAGTAAAATATGGTATTTTTCTAATGTTTCCAATATTTGCGGCTTGCTGGGCAAACATTAAATTCGCCAAACGACCCAAGGGGGGGGGGGTGGCATTCTGATAATGCCACGATTCATTATCGAAAGTTTGACATTAATTTTGATTTCTCACTTGAGAGTGTGCACTTCTCACACTACCCTCAATCGTGTTGTTGTTATTTGCTCCAATATCACAACGTAACCAGCTCGACCATACCATACCAATGCAATCAGACCGAAAAGTATTATAAAAGGCGTGAATTTCTCCATAAATCTCTCAATAGATCCATTCATGAAAAATGATAACAAAAATACAAGCCTATACCAATCAAGAACAGATTTTCCTTAATCTGCTGGCTGCTGCCTTTTTTCTTTTCTTTTCTCTATCGCCGAGAGGAAACAGAACCGACATTGATATTTTTCTTGCTTTTGAATTGGGTCAGGCAATATTACTAAGGCAGGTGCTTTCGAATCCTGTTCCTTAGACAAAGTTGTGTTTGCTGCAGCAACGAAAAAAAAGGTGCAAACGCGATTCAGCATATATGCAGTACGACTCTCTTTTGAATTCGTCATTTTTATTTTCCTTTCATACCTTCTCCGAGTTATCATTAACATTGATTAGGATCGACCGAGCTATTGAATGTTGATAAAAAGGAAAAAAAACAGGACGAAAAACAGGAGTTTTGTCACGTAGACATATTTCCCAATTTTTTTTTCAACTTGTAATAATGATGATCAAGTTATCAATTGCATCTGATGATTTCTATGACATTCAGGAGAGCTTTTCATGTAGCTATTTGTGAGTGATTTTTCACTCACGACCGTTATAAGCTACTGAAATTCTTGTATCTGATTGGCTGGAAGCAATTTTATCAGCGAACATCACTGACAAGAATCTTCATGAAAAGCTTTCTTGATCTGCAATGGGGAAACATGTATTTTAATTTGAATTTCCGTATTCTATCATTCAACTTTTGTTTAACATGTTTCACAATTCTTTGGAAATGAATAAAAAGAACCTTCAAGGCCACAGTCAACGTATTAAATAATACAATGGATAAAATATATATACATTGTATGGTCTTCAATAATTTATGTCAAAGTATTCATGCACATCATGAATATTAACATGATTAAGTGCTTAAAATATCACATGTTGAGGTCTGAAAATTAAAAAGAAAATCAAATTGCGCTTCATGCTCGCAATGCCTATCGAGTAAGCAATCCGAGCGTGAAGTGCAATTTAAATTTTTGAAAATATGTTACTTGATAAATCTTCCATTTTCAGGTGTGAATATGAAAAAAGTCAGCTTGCGCTTCGCGCTCACGTTTTTATAATTTTAACCCAGAATTTTTGTTTATGCCCCAAAAGCTGTGACCACAATTTTCCTATCAATCTATTCATTCAGTATGATTTAGTTCTTGGCAATATATATGTAATCAGGATGACTGAATTGAAGCATTTTGGCTTAAATAAAATGAAGATCTTCTAAACGTAAGGGATTTTCAACTGTTTTCTATTACTTAACGAAAACCAGATATCGATTACACGTTGCAATAATTTACTGTATATGATAATATATTTTATATTGAATGAATACAATGAAGAATATCAGAGCATATGGGAATGATCTGATGCATAGATCCATACCTCAACATAATCCATGTGCAACTGAAATCACACGGTCCCAACGAACCTATTGTTTAATTATTCATTTTGTAAAAGAGAGTAATATTAGCCTTGATGAGGAGTTTGCATGACTAATTAATCGCCCTTTTTTGTGTACCTAATAGATCACTTCTCCAAATAGACACACACCACCATTCATTCTTCTTCTTCTTAATTTTTTTTCGACCGTATAGTTCAATATACTAGAATATTCGGGCTGATGTCTATTGAGTTGTGTGTACAATCCGGTCGGTTAGATATCGCTACAGTCAAACGCAGATAATTACTCATCTGACATACCCTGAAATATAAACAGAGTCGCCAATTAAAGTCATGAGACACCCACCTCATATTTGTTCTAAAAATCGATATTATCAGAGTGAATATAATCAGGCAGCTTGCATTATAATCACCCTAAATTTAAGTCCCATCTCGCTATACTCATGAGTAAAGGGTCATGCATGATCTTAAAAGAAGTAAAAGAATTATTGAGTGCTTTAGATGTTAATAATGAGCCTATTTTTATGAAATATCATTTATATGAGAAGCATCTTTGATAAGAGTGGTTCACCTGCATTCCCCCCAATCAGTTATATCGGGAGGGGAGACCTGCGGGTCACAGTGATTCAGTTCGCTTTTCGCCTCCCAGGCACAGGTGACGCCAAGCAAATAATAATAATAATAAAAGACATGAAGAACATCATAAAAGATAGTGAAGACCGGGAACATCGTTCTAAACGTCCATTATGGTTAAAGGTCAGTACACTGATCATCTACAAAATTATGAAAAAATGACGGAAAATTATGAAATATTAAGCAATTCTTCTAGAAGAGATAATCTGACAATAAAAGGACAAGTCAAATCTCAACAGAAATGGATTTGAATAGACGATAAAGGTCATTACGCTGAGAAGTTTTATCGAGGTAGGACGTGTAAAGATTCGTTTCTTTTTTACCAAAGAGATTATGCACATCAAACTTCAATTACTATGATATTACGAAACACAGTCCGTCAAATTTATTTTCCTGAGCCAAGATCCCCCCTTTGAAGGGTTATAAAATAATAACGAAATATTATTTTGTTTTCGAATTTGAGATTTTCAGTGTTATGCTTGTTTGAATTTTCTATTTTCATTCCAACCAACTTTTTTTTCGGGTTGACTTTCCCCTTAAGCCTTTTTATATGCAAAAAATGCGTCTTCAGCCGAAAAAACTTTCCTCATGCGTTTCACTCTCTTTTTGCAAACAAAAATAAATATTTTCAAATTTCTTTAATCCAAACATGCCAAACATCATTTCAGCCCCCATTTTCTCCAGTAATACAGCATGACGTGTTTTTAGACTGGAATTAAATTCACCTTCTTTTCCTCTAGAATCTACTCTCTCGTCCGCCCCCTTCCCCTCCCCCGCTTTCTTTTTTCCCTCCCGCTCTCTCATCGACTCTCTAAATATTTTTTTTCCCTCCATCATTTTCTCCCATCTCCCTTGATCTCCCTTCTCGTCTTCCCGTCTTTTCTTTACATGCCGTCTATTTTATCTCTTTTCATTTTTTATTCCTCTGTCTTGTATATTTCCTGAATAACCCATGAACGGATAAAACAAAATACACATTGAAATGAAGATGGCACCCTTTTCTATATTATTTATAATTTATTCAAAACTAACTATAGGTGGGTTTACAAACTTAAGCATGGAATTCAGAATATTCTTCATAGCTTTTGTGTTGATTATATAATTATAACTTTACAAAAGAAGTAATAAATATCATATTGTCATATAAATTGTAAATAATCATGTTTGGTTATATATTGCCATTAATAAGTCATATACAAGTTGCATTATTTACACGTTAGTTGTTACAATATAATCATCGAGCAACAACTAGCATTTATTTCATTATACATATTCATTGGTATCATTGATGATGTAGAGGACATGATCTAATATGGACGGATCACTGATTAAGGTACTATTTTATCTCCGCCTATTTTAACGAGCACACCATAAATATTATATTTTTTGGCTAATTTAATGATTTCTACAAGATCGTTTACAACAAGAGAGTTTCTCAGAAATACAGTTACTCCATGTTTACAGTAAAATCACGAAGATATAAACCAAGAGGGAGGGACTCCAAAACGGTGTGTGCCTGCACTTAACGTTTTGAGAGCTCCCTTTCTTTGTTACACACACAAAAAAGAAGATCTCTAGAAAACAGGACGGGAACATTCATTAGGCCCGAACAAAACTTATATGTAGAACTTGACTTTTTCACTGCAATACACTAGAATTGCATAAAATTGTCACTTTTTTTCTTATAAAAGACGCTATATGCAATATCAGAATGATGCCGTGAAAACAAGAGCGTGGAGTGTGGTACATGTAGGCTATATCTCGCATGCGCAGAAGGTTCGCGTCCTGTTTTCGTTAAGGGACTGTCGACGCCTGGATGATTTTAGCCATCGTATGTTGAAACGCGATTCGCAAGCTGTTTCTTCATTTAATCACAATTATTGATATAACGAAAATAGCACAAATTTATTTCATGATAGGTCTCTCAAGTATTTGATTTTTTCATGTTAATAAATATAATTAAATGATAAAACGGCTTGCTCTGCATATGTACACTGTGTAAATCATATAAGGTTCGTAGCCCGTTTTAAATCCCTAATGTCTAAAGAAGATTCATATACTTTTGTTCTAATGTAGCATTCTCCTCTTAGCATAATATACATTTGTTAAACGTTGATAATAAAAATGTGCACATTGTTTATATATTATGAATATATTATACATGCGATTAAAAGTATTGTTTATACATTATTTGATTATATTCATGTAAAGTCTTATTCCTGCTTCACAATTCAGAAAGTCTTCTTATCTATTCAAGCTTTTTCATAACTAAATCCGTTTCCGAGTTTTTCATCTTTCTTGGCAAGTGTACTTAACATCATACACAACTAACGCCAGTGCGGTTCTGCAAAGCTACAGCCTTTTTTAAATACTTATTTTTTCTTTCAATTTCCTTTCCAATTGACATTTTCTGCAGACAAATAAAGACAGACAAACATAAATCTTTCCTTTACAATTTAGTAATAGATCACATAATTATGGAGTAATTGAAATCGTATCTGTATGTAAGCTTTAGTATTGCTTGCTATTTCTCGAACTCGTTTTCTTCCTATATAATACAGTTCCCAATATGATTTTCAGTTTTCTAAGAACATTTCGTTCGTTTCAGAATGAAGCATTATATTGCAAGCTGCAATCATATCATTTGAACAATAGCAATACATATATGAACATTAATCCATGACTCCTAAACGATGTTACATGATTAATCTTCATCCAGCATAAGCATATTGAAGGTCATACCTTTAATGGATTGGTTGTATGAAACACGAGCTTAGCCGTCAGTAGCATTTGAATTTCGTATTACCACCCTTGTCAATATTATCGATGAACCTTTCGTCAGGAATTTTAATGTAAAAGGATAAATTCGCTCATAAAGAGATCTTAAATATTGATCAACCTTCAATTCCTTTAGAGTTGAGTGACTCGAACTCGTATCAGTAGTCAAGTATTTGAGTGATAACAGCACTTGGTGGCAGCATTTGTTGCTCATTAAATGATTTAATTTAAAGGAATATATCATGCTCGTTTAGGGGGCAGTGCTGAAAGGGAGTGGCAGTATGCGACCATACCCCGTCTTTATTGAAGTAGTGATACAAAAATCATGACAATAGGAGAAAATGGTGAGGAAAAAGGGGGGACAAACCAAGAAGAGTATTGAAATATAGTAGGGGCCTCCCTCTATTACCCCACAGTTATTTAAATAAGAGAATATAACACCACATTAAGGCCCTCTTGCCCCCCCCCCCCCTATAAAATACATCGGCGCCCCCGCCCCTATGTCTTTGGACAATATCACGTTTCGGTCCTATTAAAAATGACCTCCAACGAAATTAAAGTGACTTTTATATATTAATGTTTTAGTAAATATAATAAAGTTTGGAAGATACCGAATCAACTTAATGACACAATCAACAATTGGATATTAATTAGAAGAATATGCTTTGCATTCAGTAGAGCAAACTCATTCTTAATACAACTTTCTAATTGAGATCGCCTCGGAGTTAATGTTTCAGCACCAATAAAAACGTAAAATAGATTAATTGAAATATCAATAAATAACCACATGAAAATCATATGTTTTAATGATCTCAGTTCGTCCATATTTTGACACGATGAATTACCTTAGTCTCGTCATTTTGTAGAATGAGTTGAACGTTTAAGGGTTTTATTATACATAGCACTGTCTTTGAAAATTTATATTTCAAAGCGAGTGAGCCCAAATATCGACAATCTTAAGTAATGATAAAGTTATTGGTTTTATTATACAATGTAAAAACTGACACCAATTGGTGTTAATAGAGGACCACACCCTGAGGTGTTTACACCCTAGAGATTAAACATAACACCAAAGAGTGTAAATGTAACGACAAAAGGTGTTGTAATACCACCTATAGGTGTAAAACTAACACCACCAATTTAACATCGGTGTAAAATAACTGGTGTGGTCCTTTATGTATGTACACCAATTAACACCACAGTTTTTGCTGTGTAGATTTGACATATTGGAAATAAACAGCAACGGCCAGATATTGAAAGAAATTTGATGAACTATGAATGACTTAATATAATTTATAACTAGTAATTCACACAAGTCAAATTAAATGGCTTGTATAGAGCATAATTTATTTAGTCAACGGTTCAGTTACGTTTACACCCTAAATGCGACACTAACAAAATCTTTTCGGGTGCAATCTTCCACATTATGTGTAGACCACATGGTCTACCTTCATTTAGTCTTAAAGCTTGTGTATAGTTTTGGTAAATCCACCAAAATGCATCTATCACTATTCCAATTCATTGCTAGCTAATATGAATGGATATGCCCTATAACAGTTATGATGTGGAGGATATGAAATGAAAATGTGTTTTACAGGATAAATTTTGCGATTTTACATGGAAATTTAACTTGATCGGGTCACCCGATCAAGTTAAAATATCTGTGTGTTTTTGTCTTTCAATTAAATCCTATTCCAAATCATGGAATGGGCTGAAACTTTCAAGATATGTTCTTTGTCTGTAACTTTTGGATATCTAATCACTAAATTTATAAGATAAGTGCTTGAATGCCCATTTTTTTTAATTTAAAACAAGCATCGCCGAGAGAGGGCGCTATATATCCAAGATTTGAATATTTGAAATTTTCTCAGAGAAGTGCAGTTGGAAAAATATCTAACGGTCTCTACGCTTCAGTAAGACTGTCATATTAGATGATATTCGATTATCAATCACATTATTGACCCTTTACCAAAGCTATACACAGGCATTAAGCCATTCCGTCCGTAAACATTTCGTCAAACAACCATTTGGTTCAATATCCATTCGGTCCAATCATCACTTTGTTTACTAAATCACCAGTTCGCCTATGACCATTTCGTCTCATAACCAGTTGGTCTAATATCAGTTTTATTTTCATTCATTTTTCCCTTAATCTAATGAGGCAAAATGGTAAAGGTACTACCGTAAATGGCTACTTGACCAACTGGTTATTAGACGAAATGGTGAGTGGGCGAAATGGCATTTAGACCATGTGGAAATTGGACGAATTGGCATTAGACCAAATGAAAATAAACCGATTGTTGAAATTACACCCTAGAGATTGACCAGGCACCAAAATGAAGTTGATTTGGTGTAACAAAGAATGTGCAATTAACACTGTGAATTTAACACTCGAGTAAAGTGTCTTATGTGCTCCTTGATATTAATATGACAGTTTTTGCTGTCTAATCTTGCACTTTAAGGGTGAAAATTGCACCTTATTTGTAAATGTGAGGCCTAATTCACTAATAAAACATCTTGACACACTATTCGTGAATGAGATATCTCATCGCCATACAGCGGCAACATCATTTGCAATATGCAGTGCATTTGCTAATTTAATTAATAAACGACGGTAGTGAAGTTGCTGCAAATGTTGGGCATAATTATCGCACACAGCTAAGTTTATGGTAAAAGAAAACCAACCCCATCTAATTATGATGATTATTATCACCTTGGAAACACCATTGAATAAAATAATTAGGAGAAAAACTATTCGTTTAGACTCACACGTGGAGAGATAAATGGCGTTTTTTTTAAGGCAACCTGTATCGATTATAGGAGACAATTGGTCACGGAATTTTCGTTCAGCAAAGCGGGAAAAATTAAAACAGCCCAGGCACATTATTTGCCGTCTTAATTAGGCTATTCGATCTAAACTCGACTAATATAGTTGCGTGTAGTAGATGTGTATGGACACTCTTCATTCTCTTAGCTGTGTATCCATGATCATTATACTCTGTCGATATTATTTTGTCGTTTGGAAGGGCCACATTTCGGCTTACATAATATATTTTTTTAATGACAGACCTATGGTGACTTTTAAGTTTGGCTATACCTGAAAGCGGAAGGAGGCGACACCAGTGCCCCAAGAACTCGGATGGACGATGTTCGACACAGAAATTAGGGACACTCATTGCGTAACAAAATAATATTAACTATATATGCTCACCCCTCCATTGTTGATATTGTATTGTCATAAAGCCTAATTGAAAATAGGTTATATCATAATTGTTATATAATGTGAACTGTGCTGCACTCGAACCAAGTGAGGTGAATGGGTACCCGGCAGGATTAATTCCTTGCATGCACTGAGCGCCGGTGATGGTAGCTCGAGCTAAAGTCGGGGTAATAATAGCAGCGCTTTGTATCCTCTGGCAAAAGGCGCTTTATAAATACAGCTATTATTATTAATCATGTGATAACCTCACAAATACAATGTCAAATTTAAACTTAACTAAAACTGCATACCTTGGGTAAAATTTATCGTGGTTATTTTATTTCATATGCACCAACTCCTCCCCTCTTCTCTCTGTCTCTCTCTTTCTGAGAATTACAGGATGAATCGCATTTTTGCGGCATAGCTGACAAATTCAAAAGGGTATTTTCATATGAGCACGGTCTTGACTGGTATACATATGAGCTGACCTTTCAGAAAAACACATAATACATTTCATATTTTTATTTCTCTTTGGTGATAGAGAAAGCGAGATGGGGATATAAAGGTGCAAATCTTTTGTCATCATCATCTCTGAATGAAAAGATGAGCAGGTGATTCGAGTTTCATTGGAAAACAAAGAAACGTCCACTGCCGATTTCGGTCTCTATTCAGACTACAGATATTCATCATCATAATTACGAGGTAAAGGACTGTCTGCTTCGAAGAAGTGATGAGAAAAATGGAGATTACTTCACACTGTTTGTCTTGGAGTAATGAACCCGATGCTGACTGGCATCATGAAGGAGAGTGTAAACACTATATTTTCCAACATTGATGGTATTATATGATGAATACCATAATGATATCTTGCATCTATGATATTATCAAGACTTAATTTGGTTGCCTAGACAATATCGGACAGTGATAACCTAACAAAATTAACGAAGGTAACACCATGCATACCGTTATGAGAAACATGCGAACAAAAAATATCAAAATCTGAAATAAGATCTTGTCAAACGGTTCGATGCTTCATTCATGTTGAGGGATTCACTCCAATGAAAAAAACTATTTTTTTTGGATTACAACAAATGATAGCATAGTTACGTATCTATCAGAAATATAATAGAAATATAAAATACTGACTCATGCTCTCCTAAGCGTTTTCCCCAATGTATCCTCATCTACAATTATCACTGTTTATTAGGTCTTTGATAACGAAAATTATTTGAGAGAATACCTAATTATTCTAGAAGAAATTAATGATTTAAGAATTAACAATGAACATATCGCATTATAAAGAAAGATAAATAATAATGATCATGATGATAAAGTAAAATGGTTAATAGGGTTATTATAATAATAGTAATGGTAATTATTTTATTAAAGACAACGATAATGATGTTAACAATATTAATAATTATGATAATAATATCAATAATAATGATGATGATAATAATAATGATCACCAGTCGTTCATAAAGTTGCTCTTAACTTACGAACAGCTTTATGAAACACTCACCAGGTGTTTATTACACCCATCGCCCGTCCCCCGTCACATCCTTCCGCTATCACCAACCCCACCATTCCGTTGTTTTGTTCCGTCCCGTTTACAGGCCAGTGAAAAATTCAAAACATTTTTTATATGGCTTTATCCACACGTCTATTATCCCCTGGTCATTCCGAACCCCATCAATTACCTATTCCTAAACCTCATTGGCTCTCCCACCACTCAGTGTCGGGGTAGGCTGAAGTCAAGTGTTTTTGACGTTGATGGTATTCTGTAAAAATGTATAATAAACGGCTAGTTAGTGGCCAGTAATAATAACAAGTTTTTGCGACCACTACATAGACGCTTTCTCGAACGTTGGGAATCTATTGAAAATTGTCAAAACACAATGAACAGATTGGAAGTTTTTGTCGAAAATTGGTGAAGCGGGACAGCATATCGTCCTCAGATTCGGAAGGCGGACTAAAAACTGCAAATATTTCATTGAGTCCAGGACGACACTGTTATTTTGATTCACCGAATTTCGACAAAGGCTGCTTTGTTATGTTGACAATATTCTCAACGTTTTATAAAGCGTCTGCATAGTTATTGCGGAAACTCCCTTTTGATATCAAACTTACTTGCGAAACAACTCGCCATGATGACGAGTTGCAATGGTAATAAAATCAAATCAACTTAAATTAGTCAAGCCTTTCCTGCTAATAACTAATTAAAGAATAGCATCAAGAACAAACGAGGTTTTTATGAAGGATTCTCATTCATATTCAACCAAGTTACACAAATAAAAAGAGATACAGATAAATTAAATTATGATCATATTTTTGTAGCATTATTACAAAAGTGAACAAACGATCTTTAAGGGAAAAAAATATGATTACACATAAAAAAGTGAGCTATTTGAATCCACGAATTGTTATTGTGTAATTCTCACTAAATGGTCTAAATATTCCACACTTCACTCATAAGTGGTGTAGAACAAAGACTGGTATTACTTTTTAAGAAATGAAACTGGAATTAATCGGTACGGAAATGAATATAAAGCAAATTCTTTAAAATCCAATATCAAGATTTGAGATGCATTACACTCAGGCTTACTGTCGTTTCATTTTCAATATATACGGGAATGTGCTATGAAACGATACAACAAGATTCATAGAGATGCCATATCCATATACTGCTTTAACTTGTATCTTCAGTCTTTTCCTTTTCACTCTTTCAAAAATTATATCAATTTCACTTGTTGTCAAAGTACCTCGCCGTTCAAAGAGAATCGTTTCCACTGGAATCATCCTCTTTGATAAAAATGTTCTTTTCCTTGTCTAATCCAAACCTTCTTTAAGACTACTATTTTCAGAAAGGCCAATCTACGCTGCTGTCCTTCATCTGAAGCACACACATTGAATTTCGCCATGCTTTCTCTTCTATAAGGTGTCCCACTAAGCTTCCAAGGCCGATGGAAAACAATGCAGTTGGAAAGAATTAGCAGAAGCCTTCGGCCAATGGGCAAACCATGACAAGGACCCCTATCGAAAACTCGGCTACCAGTAACCGTTGGCAAGGAAATTTGGCACATCGGCAGTTTTCAGCACCTTATCCCATTTCTTCTGCCCCTCCGTTTCTTTTCCCGGCGTCGCAGAAGATACGCCACCTGCAACGGCAGCAGCACCAGCACCAGACAAGGTTGTAGTCGCAGGTTTCTTGGATGCTTTCACGCTGAAATCCTGCTTCGTAAGATTCTTCGGAATCTCCAGCTCATCTCCCCACTTTTTCAGATCCCTCTCCTTTGGCACGATCTTGTCTCCAATCTTCAAATCCGCCTTCTGCACCCGATTCTCGTACTTGCCCACCAGGTCGTACTTCTCTGTGTTGATCTTTTGATTCTCGGGAACTTTCTGCGAATCCATCTTCTTTTTGATAGGTTTCATTGACATGAAGTTCTTTTCGTCAGGTTTCCAATACTGGTTGTTGTCTATCCAGCCAGTAACGTTGGTTTGTTTGACAATTTTATTGTTCGTCACTTCTCCTGTGTCGATTTCCTTCCGCCATTTATCCAAGGCTTGTTCGTTGGGAACGATCTTGCCCTTGATTTTGAGAGGATCAAGAGTTTTCTTAGCGCGGAACTCTTCGGGGATTCCCTCTGTTTGAGACCCAAGAGTCTCTTCTTCTTCTTCTTTCTTATCTTCGGTAATAACACCCTGTTTCTTGTTCCTTGCATGGTGTTTGAACTTGGTGGGTGGAGAGCCACGATTCTGTAACTTCCCGATCCAGGACGGCCGGTATTGCTTGTTGCCGTACACACGTTCCCAAGCCTTATCGAATCGGTCAGAGCCCACATCCTGCTGGACCTCTGCAACCTTTTCGCGAGCTTTTCGGAGTGTGCTCTCCATTTTCTCGCGAAGGAATCTATTCTGCGAAGCATTAAGTGAGTTGGACTCGTCGACACCTTTCTTGGTGTCTCCGCCGTTCTGATCCATTTCATTAGGCATTTCGGAAATTAAAGTCCCCTCCAAAAGAGCAGCTGGATTGTTAAAAGTCACACAAAAGGAGCGAGGGTAATTTGATAGAATTGGCACAAATTATTAATCTTGCGTCCTGGCAAACAAAAACATGAACGATTCAATCAACTGCTAAAAATCCATGCGATTTGCCTTTATTAATTTTTTACATTTCAGAGGTAACAAAGAATTTGCAGGTCTATCAGCCCGTGTCCCTTTGTTCCGCGACCACTTTTATTGAAATGTGTCAGAAAGGCACCTGTAAAGTCGACTGAATGAAGTATTTGACCAATTTTGGTCGTCGACGACCAAGCATGCCTTATAGTATGAAAGCAGGTGAAAGCTATTCCATCGTACGTCACCAACAGCGCGCTTGCTTAGGTACCAATAATGTTCGCTCTAGCAACGGCCTAACACACACTCGATTTACGATGACAGGTTTAATAAAATGAGAAATGAAAACTTCGCCATGAAAGACAATCGAATGTGACACGACGCATGCGCATTGGTTGACTAATTTAATGCCGCTGGCTAAAAAAAATGTGCAGTTGTCTAAATGATTTTTTTTTTTGTATTTTGTGGGGTTTTTTTTGTATTTTGTGTTTGGTTTTTTAACAGATAAAAATGCAAAGATCTGTTGTTTTTCTTTTGTTATCACGAAATTAAGTCTGAAGCAAATTCGTAATTAGTAAAGTAAAGAGAGGTCATTTTACATGTAGCACATGAGAAAATAGTAAAAAATTATATGATTTTAATGCTCTTTAAAGCATTTTTCGCTGAAGGTTATAGGGGACGTTCACTTTGACGAAAAGTTTGTTGTAAAATCAGCAAAAAAAAATCAAAATATTGATGAAGGTCTGAGTAAAATCCATCAAAGATTAAGAAAATTGTTAGAATCTTATTTTCTTCAATTGTGACGTAATAATACGAGCAGCTGCCCCATATGTTATGAAATGAAAGGCATAAATGTCATTTTTAATGGTTAAGGATAAAGTTTTTTTGTAATATACTGAAGGTACAATGAAAAACATTTTTAATTTCATGAGAAAATGATATTTTAATTATTTTTACCATACTGCCGTTTGCATGATTTTGACTTAAAAATCATATGATTAAAATTATAATAACTTTTTTTATTCTTTGATGGACTTTCCACAAGCATTCCATAATATTTTTTTACTATTTTTTTTGCTATTTTTACAACAAACTTTTCGCCAGGGTGAACATCCCATTGAAAGATATTGTGAAATGGTCGAAACACGCCGGCCACTGAGTAAAAAAAGTAATGACTACCCAGTGACGGAACTTATAAAACAAAATAATGCTAAAATAGGCAGTTAGAATAAACTTTCTCTATAAAGAGAACACAATCATGAGAATCGTTCTGTTGGATCAACACGATCCCGCTGGAGTTTAAAAACTCTTGGAGTTGTGTTGATCAAATTTGATGTCAGAATGAAACGAATCCTGGTTCCCTTGGAGATCCATTGGTGAACGCAATAATTTGGACATAATGATGATGATATTATTATTAATTTATTAATATTATTATTATAATAACAATAACGCAGTTCTTGTATAGCGCGAACATGCACGTTGACACAACGTCCGTTTCCAAAGGACTTTTACCCTATACCTTTAGCCCCGCAGCCTTTTACAGCGCGGAGGAATTTCAGGGAATAATTTCCTGTCAGGTACCCATTCGCATCACCTGGGTTGAGTGCAGCACAAGGTGGATGAATTTCTTGCCTAAAAGGAAATTACACCCTCTGTTTCAAAGTTAGAGGACCAATCCACTGGGCCACAATGCTCCAGAATGATAGCATGATAGAGAATTGAAATACAAACTTTTGGGGAAGGTTCTCAGAAATGTTCTGATATGCATAGAAAAATCAATAATAACAAGAAAAATAGAAAAATCTCATGTCGCTACTTCCAAGCATATCAGTCATTTTGTTTGTTCTGTGAACATCATATTAATTCTGCCTATTTTCAGCGACAGACAAAACCTAATTTGATTTGTTTTGTATTACTCGAAATTTTCTGCGGGCCACAGTAAATGGTTTCGCCGTCTGCAATTTCGGAGCGGGGTGGGGGCGTGCGGGAGGGGGGCCAAACAAATTTTCGGATCAGCGTATTGTATTTTTAAAGACTTTTCAATGAAAAGAAAGGATGAAAGAATCAGCTATAAGCATTAAAATGTTTTATAAATATTAATTTTTTCTCTAATGTTACTGGTACCTCATGAAGTTTATTGTCAGTTTGTAGTTGTATAATTATTTAATTGCTGTTTGTAAATGTAACTGGAAGAGTCAAATACAAGAACATTTCAAACACAAAATATAATTATTCCTATAAGAATATAATAATGTGGTGTTTCAAGAACCGTGGGATCGATTGCAAATCAATTTTGGGTTCCTAAATCAATCATAATTATGTCTACAATTATTTATTGGAAATTTACAATTGATTACTGACCTGCTTCTTGCCACAATGAATGTAAACTACTTTGCTAATGCTTGAATTGACCTATTTGTTGTAAAATTTTAACAGAAATTTGCAACTAATTGCAAATGTTTTCTTACAACATCTCGAAGTGTGCGTGCACGTTAAAACTACTCGAGCTATCTTTTAGTCTAATAGTCAAGTCCACCCCAGAAAATGTTAGAAAAAACAATAGAGATAATTCAAACGATCATAACGCTACAAATTTCATCAAAATCGGATTTAAAATAAGAAAGTTTTGACATTTTAAAATTAATATTGATTTGCACAAAATTTATTTTATATTATGCAACCTCAGTCTGTTATATGAATTGATGATGCCCCTCACTATTTCTTTTGTTTTTCACTGTTTGAAAATTACACAACATTTCAATTTTACAGATTTGACATGACCAACCTGACTGAACAATGGTAATACCACATGTTCAGGGACTCAGAGAAATGAAACTTTGTTTCACCTGACAATGAGGAGAAAATTCAATTATTTCAATTTCATATAATTAAAAACAAAAGAAATAATGAGTGGCTTAATCATTCACCTAATTTGCTATGATGTGCGTAGCAAACTGTTTTGTAAAATCAAGTTAATTAAAGTTAATCGAAATCATTATTATTCTAATTTTGCACCTTAAGTATTTAGTTAGAGACACTAAGCACCCAAATAGGTGAAAAAAGACCCATGTAATAAAGCTGTCAATTTCAACCTCTTTTAATGTCAAATATTAAGTGCTTTAAAGGGTGAAAAGTTGCATCTTTTAAGGTGCAAAGTGCAAACGAGCATTCCTGGTGTAAAATGAATGAAAAGGCGCACACATTTATTTACTTAGGGTACAACATAACACCCCCAAAAGGTGCTACCAGTGTTTCATTTATAAGGTGCAACTCGAACCTTACTGGGTATTATTTGTTTGGGGGTTTTTTGTCCTCTTTTGTTTGCTAGCTCTTATTTTAAAACTCCGTTAGGAGGGCACTGTACTCACCGGGGCCTTTAAATTAGGCACAATAATATATGCCTATCGGGAGGAGTTAAATAAGAGTGGGGAAAATGCCCGCGTGATTGGTTTAAACTTTTTTTTAGTATTGGCTCTTAATTGAACCAACATCTGAGCAAGGAATTCCCCATACCATACTGAAACCATGTACCCCTGCATACAGCTCGGTCTACGATTGGTCACCATTGCTCTATTATACCTCGTTCCACTGTCGTGCGATCCGTTATGAACACGACAGTAGACAATATTTACTTATATCAGAATTGGAATAGAAAAACACAAATTTTTGAAGAAATTTTAATATTATATCGGGTAAAGGTAAATTGAAAACCTAAACTATACGCACAGTGTCCTTTGAACCATCGGACAGGCAAGTTAGTATACACACGCGGGGTATCTGTAAACATGTGGAAATAGTGATGGAAACAGATCGATTTATTATGAATGGGCTCTTGAAAAGCATTATATAAGTACCGACCAATATTATGTTTTTCTAGCTTCCACTCTGCCCTCTCCTTCTCCCTCTCTCTTCCTCGTTCTCTCTTTATGTGTACGTTTCTCTCTCTCTTCTTCTTTCCCTCAATCCCAGTTTTATTCTCTCTATATTCTCTCCCCACTCTGGTCTTTCATTCTTCATAACACATTTTGCTTTGACGCATTTCCTTTTGGGACAGCCGGCCTGTCTTCCGTGGTAACTATGCAATCGCGTGGCGTCACCATGCACGGCCCGTTTCCACTGCCAGGCCAAAATTAATCTCAGCATTGCATATCGATCTGCGATAGAACTGGTATTAATCTAATACTTTCTGAAATGCCGGGATTTCTAAAATAAATCAGGATTGTTTATTATCGGTACAAGAAATGCAGTCAAAATCTGAATTTTTATTTTAGTTTTAAATAGTTTTGGGCCGCACATGAAATTAAATTCAAATCATTAAGATCTTAATCCTTTAATCAGGTAAAAAAAATTCTCATCAGTCGTGTCCAATTTCACTCCAATTTCTCCCTCTTTTCTGCTCTGTGCTTCTTTTTTGTTTATGCACTTTTTAAATATCATAGGGCGGGGTCGCCCCCCCCCCCCTTGTGGCGCAGCTCCAGTTTGCATGAAAAGTGAATGATGAATTATTGGTGGGCATTGATCTTCATAAATGTGTGGAAAATTAATTTTATTAAGGTAAATGCATACAATTGCGAAATGAATTGCAAAGAGTAGCGATGGATTATATGTTTGTTGTCATTTTAGTAGGCATACCTTGACGACAAAATCAAAGTGTAAAAGTTTCTCCAAAAGGAAATAAGGATTCTTAGAGAGTTTTATGATCTATGCTGATGCTGTTCAAAATATGTCAAGCAATTTGAATGTAAATTACCAAACTGTGGTGTTTACTGCCTTATTATATAGTCATAACTGAATATCACGGTGCATGGACGTACTTTTGTGAGCATTACTACATGTAAATGTTTTTTCGAATAGAAATCAACCATATATATCGCTCATGTTTCACCATGCTGTTGAACGAAATTCTATTAACAAAACATATTAACATGCAAATTTAACGTTTCAAAATTAACAATTTATTACTTCTTATCTTATAATTTTTCAATTTAAGTTTTCATTAGGGGCCTAACATGAGATAAATGCTGTGTATTATTATTACTGTTCTGAACAGTAATAATAATACACAGCATTTATTATGCGCCATCTATCTAGTAAACTATTCCAAGGCGCAGAGGGATGGAGGGATTACGGGGAGAAAAAAAATTACATTAACATACAGTATTCAACAAAAAAATGAGAAGAGACCAGAAATGATTTTTGAATGCTTCAAGCGATTCTATTGTTCGGATCAGTAATGGAATAAGCTTATTGTTATAGCAAACTTATCTCCTGCAGACAGTAGTCAATCCTATCTAACTCATATTATTTGTCTTTCCTATCCAGCTCAAACTATTTGTGCCCAATCAACACGGGTCTTAAAATGATTAAAAAATAAATTAATGCGACAAAAAACCGAAACACACACTTTTTTCAACATATGTTTTTATAAAGGATGCCATTCAAATAATTTACATAAACTAGAGATAAATACAAAAAAATACAAACTTTCATTTTATATCAAAAGTTTTACCAAAAAAAGAAGCAAATAAGAGTGGGATGAAATGCCACGCATGCATACACGCGCACACACACACCCATACACCCTCTCGTGTTTCATAACATGCCGCCATCAGATGTAAGATAATGTCAATGGGAACAGGCATCACTAATCAGATTGCCTCTTTTGTTAGCTTTGTCTGTCCGTGATTGATAAAACCATCCTGGAACCTTCCCATTGCATACTTCCTTATGTCAAGATTACAAAAAACAGATTTATACAGACCGTAAAAAATAAATTTAAAGGTCAAGTCCACCCGAATAAAATGTTGTTTTGAATAAATAGAGAAAAATTATACTAGCATAACGCTGAAAATTTCATCAAAATCGGATGTAAAATAAGAAAGTTATGGCATTTTAAAATTTTGCTTATTTTTCACAAAACAGTGATATGCACAACTCAGTGACATGCAAATGAGTCGAGTTATTAAATGAGTTATTGTTTATTCAAAACGTTGAATTCAAATACATGCGCCATCTTATATTATTATTGTCATTATTATATTTGTATTTTGTTTACTTTTGGACTCCTGCCATTTACAAGCTTTTTTTAAAAAAGCTTTCTACAGGTGTTCCATTTTCCATTTATTTCTATCACTTAAAATATTAATTTACTATGCTTATGTATTTGATCTACTTTTGTATATACATGTGTATTTCAAATGTACACATTTTTATCAGGGGCGGATCCAGTTTTTTATAAAGGGGGGGGGTTGGGATGGTATGCGAGGGAGCGTAGGGGTGTCCCCCCTCCCACAGTAGGGAAAATTTTTGAAAATCTGTGTGTGAAAATGGCGTTTTCTTGCATCTAAAACACCACTATTTTTGGTATAGAGGTCGTTGCCAAATTAACCCCCATGAAAATTTGTAAAATTAAGTTGCATTTTCCTGCAATGTAAGGCCAGTTAACAACACAGATACAAAGAATTGGGAACCTTGGAATAAGCACTGTTAGCCTAATACTTTTATTATGAACAGCTTGTCACAGATACTCACTGGCAAATCTCAGTCAAATATGATGGACTGGCAGAAGAGACGCCTTGGATGTTTCCGTACAAATCCCTGTGACAGTTGTTCGCCCAACACCCCCCCCCCCCCCCTCCCCCAAAAAGAAATAATAATAATAATGATAATAGTAGTAATAATAATAATAATAAGTGAAATAAATACATCGAAATAGAATAAAATAAAATTACCAGTTAAAAAAAGATAAGATTTTTAAAAAATGGTCCCTGGATTTTTTTTGTTTTTGGTGGGGGGGGGTTGCAACCCCCCTCTAGATCCGCTTCTGTTTATTGTTTTTTAATGGAAAAGAATAAATAAATTGAAAAATTAATTGAAAATTGAAAATTAAATTATACAATATTTAATTTTTTACAAATTTGACAATAAGGACCAACTTGACTGAACCATAATATAATATCAAATAATGCTAATACCACATGTTCTGGGAGGAATTAATTGTTGATTCACTTGACAATGAGGAGAAAATTAGAATATTTCATATTTCATATAATAAAATACAAAAGAAATAGTGAGTGGATGACGTCACCAATCTCCTCATGTGCATACTGGCCAGGATGTGCATAGAACTGTTTTGTAAAATTAACTTGTTGATCATTCTGGACAAGAACACTTTATCCTCAACTGAGCAAACTATCAACAAACCAGTACAAAAAATTCAAGTTGCTAATTTAACAAATTCATCCAATGCAGCTGCTATTAATCTACAAGCTGGTTATGATATTCATGATTTATTCATGAACATGAATACTAGTATAAGAATGCACTTTCATCAAGTTTTATGATTTTATTCGCAATATCAAAATAAATTCATGGTTGTATATATTTCTTTAAAATATGAGATGAAATAAGGCATTTCTTTTTCATTTTTCTAATTCAAGCAGAAATCTGGTTTTACAGTGTTATTTGTGATAGAAAATTATGTCGAAAGTGGGAGATACAGAAAAAGAGCTAGATGAGTGAGACGGAGAGGGAGGGACAGGGAAACAGATTTGAGCCCCTGTCACACTTTGCATTCTACTTTGATCAAATTTTTATTCTTGAAAAGAATGGCAATGACATGAAAGGAATGTGGTTTGACAATCAAATTCCCCTGATTTAAATTCTATCAAAATTACAATTCACTGTTTACATTAAGGCGACCGCACACCTTATGATTGGTCTGGGACTCGATAAGCAGTGAATTTGATACTAATAATGAGACTTGGAATATCTTACCATAGGCGGATCAAGGGGGGGGGGCTCCCCTCTCTTCCTTGTTCACTGATATTTAATTTCAAACCTCTCTTCTTTACCCCCCCCACCACTGCCTCCATGTTTCAATCTCACTCAGTGACTCTGGATTGACTAACAAAAATAATCATTAAAGGACAAGTCCACCCCAACACAAAGTTGATTTGAATAAAAAGAGAAAAATCCAACAAGCACAACACTGAAAATTTCATCAAAATCGGATGTAAAATAAGGAAATTATGACATTTTGAAATTTCACTTAATTTCACAAATCAGCGATATATGCACATCCTGGTTGGTATGCAAATGAGATGGCTGATGACATCATTAACTCACTATTTTTTTTGTATTTTATTAAATGAAATATTCTAATTTTCTCCTCGTTGTCAAGTGAAACAACCATTAATTCCTCCCTGAACGTGGAATAAGCACTGTTTAATACTATATAATACAGACAAGTTGGTCCTGATTGTCAAATCTGTAAAAAATGAAATATTGTATAATTCAAACAATAAAAAACAAAAGAAATAGTGAGTGAGGGGCATCATCATCTGTCTCATTTCCATGTGAATGAGTTGTGCATATCACTGTTTTGTGAAAAATGATCAAAATTTTAAAATGTCATAACTTTCTTATTTTACATCCGATTTTGATGAAATTTTCAGCGTTATGCTAGATTGATTTTTCTCTTTTTATTCAAATTAACATTTTTCTGGAGTGGACTTGACCTTTAAAAAAGAAAAATTCTTCCCGATCAAAATAAAACGCAAACACACAACTTGTGTTGAAGAAAACAAAATCAATTAAAGAAAACCAGTGTAGAATATCTCAAAAAAGGAATATATTTTGTTTAAATTCTGAAGCACACCATCATTCAAAGAATATAGGCAGGTTATTTTTGAATAATATTTAGAAAATCACATGAAATGGGTACAATATTTATACTGTTCATATACAGTAACAGTAAGTGCATTCTATTGACAAAAAATAAATTATTGTGAGAATTTATTTTCATGATATATGGAGATTTGGTAATACCACAGAATTAGTCTTTTTAAAGACTTTCCTTACATTCATATATTTAAATGAATACTGAAATATTAAAATGTGGGATATGTAGTTCATCTATGGGAAACATATACATCTCTGAAAAAGGAAGAAATTGCATAAATATTTAAAAAGCCAAACTTTATAGAATAGAACCCAATATGCCACATATTCTTTAAAATTCTGAAACCACTTCCAAGTAACTATAAATATTAAGTTTCTACAGAGCAATGATTATGGAATAAGTCAAATAAACAATTGCACAAATTTGGTTTCATGATTTATGCAACAATGATTACAGCACATTCTTCATCTTTTGAAGATTTCTAACGCATTGATTATAAAAAAGGAGAAATACAAAGTTCAGCTAGCTCCATACTGCACATCTACCTTTACTCAATAAAAAAATGCCATTAAAAGGAGTAATAAGAAAATATTATAATACTATACTAACAAAGAAAAAAAATTGAAAACATTTACATAGCAAGAACACATATAATCACTGTAATCCAAAATATCAATCCTATTTCAAGTGGGCTCTTCTGACCAAAGTTATGCCCCCCCCCCCCTTCAGATCTGATCTATGCAAAATTTTCCATGGACATTATTTAAAAAAGAGAAGACACAGGGAAAAACAGGCCAATTTCAGAACAGAGAGGTGTACAAGGATAATCTATGCTATGTGGCATGATTTATTGTTATACGTACACTGTTAGAAAATTCATCTTTGAAATAAAATAAGTTCCTGCAGCAGAGTCTCGAGAACACCTGTAATCTTACCAGATTGCGTAATCTTACAGGAAATTGGTATTTGGTGTATGTAATTTTACAAATTTCCTTATAGTGTGGTACGGTATGTCACTGACACAGCTCCCGTAGGACTAGGGTGCCAAAATTGATTTTTTGGTAGTTTTGGCTTCAATAGGGTCCCCTTAGACCAACAAGTGGAATGCCTCTGGCCGTCTCACCTGCATCACGCGGTTCAATATAGCAGCAGTGCTGACTTTGAATACTACTCTAACTCGCACAAGATGTTCAGTGATACATGGTTACTCTTATGTCCACTTTTTATGAACGAGACCAATAAACTTACAGAGATATGATGGTTATTCAACAAAAAACCCCAACATGGCCAAAGTTCATTGACCATACATGACCTTTGACCTTGATCATGTGACCTGAAACTCGCACAGGATGTTCAGTGATACTTGATTACTCTTATGTACAAGTTTCATGAATAAAATCCATTAACTTTCATAGTTTTGATGGTAATTCAACAGATAAACCCAATTCGGCCAAAGTTCATTGACCTTTGACCTTGGTCATGTGACCTGAAACGCGCACAGGATGTTCAGTGATATTTGATTACTCATATGTCCAAGTTTAATGAACTAGACTAATAAACTTTCAAAGTTATGATGGTAATTCAACAGATACCCCCGATTCGGCCAAAGTTCATTGACCCTAAATGACCTTTGACCTTAATCATGAGACCTGAAACTTGCACAAAATATTCAGTGATGCTTGATTACTATTATGTCCAAGTTTCATGAATCATATCCATAAACTTTCAAAGTTATGATGGTAATTCAACAGATACCCCCGATTCGGCCAAAGTTCATTGACCCTAAATGACCTTTGACCTTAATCATGAGACCTGAAACTTGCACAAAATATTCAGTGGTGCTTGATTACTATTATGTCCAAGTTTCATGAATCATATCCATAAACTTTCAAAGTTATGATGGGAATTCAACAGATATCCCCAATTCGGCCAAAGTTCATTGACCCTAAATGACCTTTGACCTTGGTCATGTGACGTGAAACTCATGCAGGATATTCAGTGATACTTGATTAACCTTATGTCCAAGTTTCATGAACTAGGTCCATATATTTTCCAAGTTATGATGACATTTCAAAAACTTAACCTCAGGTTAAGATTTCGATGTTGATTCCTCCAACATGGTCTAAGTTCATTGACCCTAAATGACCTTTGACCTTGGTCATGTGACATGAAACTTTAATAGGATGTTCAGTAATACTTGATTAACCTTATGGCCAAGTTTCATGAACTAGGTCCATATACTTTCTAAGTTATGACGTCATTTCAAAAACTTAACCTCAGGTTAAGATTTGATGTTGACGCCGCCGCCGCCGTCGCCGCCGCCGCCGCCGCCGCCGCCGCCCGCCGCCGCCGCCGTCGGAAAAGCGGCGCCTATAGTCTCACTTTGCTTCGCAGGTGAGACAAAAACGATGGGGTTCAAATTTTCAGACCCCTCCTTCCCTTTGTGGGGGGTCCTTTTTGGCGCCATATTGGCCTGTACAAAGCCCAATAGGATAATCCATGGTTTTCAACCTTATTTCTCACTTTTCTTCACCAATTATATTTTTAAGTTGTCTGAGGTGTATGAGAATGAATACTTGATGATGTTGTGATGTCAATGTTTTTTAAATTTTACCATATGGGGGCGGACTCTACGAAAAATGCCCCAAAATTGTAAAATATTGCCCCCAAAATATTATTTTTCCCTTTTTTGGCACTAAAATTAGGACAAAAGGATTACAAAATGAAATGAATATGTCTTTTTATACAATCCAACAACAGAGGAATATACCACATGTAATGTATATCATTATTTTTGGTCAATTGATGTAAAAATCATCCCCATTTCATGATTTTTTGCAGTGAAAACCTTACTACAACACTAGAGGGCGCCATAACTTATGATAAGCACTTCCCTAAAAAAATCAAATTCTAGGCACTGTAATTTCATCAATAAATTTGAAAGCTGACACATTTCAAGAGCAATTATTTCCAATGCCGATTCATAGTATGGGCATCTAATTTGTTTGATTCTACCCACCCCCCCCCGGGGGGGGGGGGGGGGGGGCAAAATAGCTACCTTAGGCTAAAATAAAAAAAATCCTGGATTCTTTTTTTTGGTACTTAAGTGACCTTTATTTGGTTTCTATTCAAAGATTTTTAAGGGTGAAGAAGTATATCGGGAAAAGTTACAAGGACCCAGAAATCCATGATGGCTTCCAAAAATGGAGTCTAAAATGGCTGTTGATACTTTAAATGGACATAGCACATTTTATATACCTGAGATAGATGGAATCGGTGTCTAGACCATGGTTTCAACGATCAAAATTGGGACAAGAATACCGCTTCCTTTTTTTATTTATTTAACTTTTGGAGGCAGTCTTGGACTCAACATACCGGGACAGTCGGTGGTCCGGTATGTTAAAAAATCCAAGATGGCTTCCAAAAATGGAGTTTGAAATTGCTGTTGCTGCTTGAAAAACCGATATAGTTTGTTCAATATCCGGGAATATGAATGTGTGTGACTACCATGGAAAAGTGAGTCTAATGATACATTAGAATAAGTTACAAGGAGAGTCGTTGGTCGAGTGTGTTAAACAATAGAGTATAAAATAGCCACTGTTATTTACAAGTGGACATGTAATATCCATCAATAATATGGTTTGATGTCTAAACCATGATTTTTAAAGTCAGAAAATTAGTTACAACCGTTGGAGTGTTATGGCCCAGTGGATTGGTCTTTTGACTTTGAAAGGGTCGTGGGTTCGAATCCCAGCCATGGCATAGTTTCATTCTGCAAGAAATTTATCAACATTGTGCTGCACTCAACCCAGGTGAGGTAAATGGGTACCCGGTAGGAAGAAATTCCCTGAATGCGCGAAGAAATTCCTTGAATGCTAGAGCGCCTATATAACAATAGTCATTTTGGAACCCATTTTTAAAGCCAACTTGGATTTTAAGGCAAAATGGATAACTGCATAGTCATTGTAGCCAGTCCTTAGTGAATATTTTTAATTTCAACTCTTGAAATACTAGTGTAGACACCAAAATAATATCCCCAGGTTAATGTTTAATGTTCTATATCCACTTTTAAGTAAAAGCAGTCATTTAAGCAATCTTGGATTTTTGATAAACTTGACATCCGACTGTTCTTTCAACTTGAAACAATACTTGATCCTTAAAACTCTAGTGTAGACACCAAAATCAAATCCACAATGTGCATTTTTAATGAACTATGTCTACTTTTAAGAACCACAGTCAATTTAGACCCTGCATTTTGGAGGCCATATCGCATTTTTTGACATACCAGACCACTGACAGACCTTATTTACTTATCCAAATGTCTTATTTGACCCTTGAAACCAGTGGTTTAGACACCAAACTGGGGGCCGTTTCATAAAGCTGTTCGTAAGGTGGTGATCTTTTCTTACGCGCTAAACCATCGCCTATGGTGTATACCATTTACCAAAAGAAAGGATCACCAGTCGTTCTTAAAGTCGTTCTTATCTTACGAACAGCTTTATGAAACACCCACCTGATATCTCCCAGGCCGATATGAAATGAACTATGTCCGCTTTAAGTATCAGCAGCCATTTTAAGATCATTTTTTGGAATTCATCTTTGATTTTTGGACATACCAGACCACTGACTGTCCTTGTAACTTATCCTTATATATTACTTGACCCAAACCAGTGGTTTAAAATTAAAAATCGAAATCACATTTCCATGGACGATATGAAATCAGCTATGTCTGCTTTAAGTTTAGCAGCCATTTCAGAATAAATTTTTTGAAGCCATCATGGATTTTTGGACCCACCAGACCATTCACTGTCCAATTTACTACTTCACCCTTAAAATCATTGAATCAAATTGCGGATTTTTAGCACACGGTAGCCTTTTTTGATGCCATCTTATATTTTCCAGGTATCCTGGGGTCATTATATTCACTCTATCCTGTGTCAACAAATTATTTTAACTCCTAGACCATGGAGTATGAAACTGATTAGGATTCTAGGGTGGATAATGAGTGAGTCGTATTCATTAAATTTAAGTGAATGGTGGCCATCTTTGATACTATCTTGAAAATAACAACTTTCCCTGATGCAGATTTTGGTAGATTTTTAGTACATTATTCCTGAGATCAATAAGTACTAAAAACTGTTGAAAAACAATGTAAGTTCGGAAGTTCTCTAAACACCACATGTTTATTTCAATAATAATTATGTGCATGTGTGGGGGGGGGGCTAAAATATATTTTATGTGTTTCTTTCTGTCTATCAGTAATTGGAAATTAGCCGAGAAGTATATAATTGACAATTCGAATTGAAGCCCTTTAATCGTAAATTGTACTCTAGAACGAGTGGCCGAATGTTGAAAGTTGTATGCCAGTCAGTTGGGGGGGGGGGGGGGTTGGGGATATGGTTGGTAGGATGCTCGTCTAACTTGAAGCCTTCAGATATAGGCATTCTAGCTGTCTAGGGATGATAAAATACCATAAAACAATCAATTTTTTAACCGGGCGCAAAATTACTAATACTCCTGATTTTAGTGGGTCTTGATATAGGTGACCCCCCCTCAGGCAGTGGGTGAGGGTGGGGAAAATTGGAACCCTATCATTTCCTGATAGATTGGACCCAAGTGAATAATAAAAAAAACAATTTTGGCACAAAAATCCTGAAGGAGCTGTGTCATGATATACCGTACCACACTAATATCATCATCATCATAAGTTATGGCGCCCTCTGGTGTTGTAGTTAGGTTTTCACTGCATAAAATCCTGAAATGGGGGTGACTTTTACATTAATTTACCAAGAACAATCATATAAATTACATGTGATGTATTCTTTTGTTATTGGACTGTACAAGACATATAAACTTCATTTTGTAATCTTTTTGTCCCAATTCTAGTGCCAAAAAGGGGGAAAATTATATATTTGGGGTAATATTTTACAATTTTGGGGCATTTTTCGCAAAATCCGCCCCCCGTATGGTAAAAGTGAAAATATATTGACATCACAACATCATCAAATATTCATTCTTGTACACCTCAGACAACTTAGAAATAAAATTGGCGAGGAAAAGTGAGAAATAAGGTTGAAAACAATGGATTATCCTATTGGGCTTTGTACAGGCCAATATGGCGCCAAAAAGGACCCCCCACAAAGGGAAGGAGGGGTCTGAAAATTTGAACCCCATCGTTTTTGGTCTAAGGGGACCCTATTGAAGCCAAAACAACCAAAAAATCAATTTTGGCACGCTAGTCCTACGGGATGACACACCATACCCCACTATTAAATAAAACACTCTTTTCCCCTTTTTCTAACAGACCTGTTCTGTTCAATTGTAGAAAAATTCCTGTTTCATGAATTTACAGAATGATTCTGGTATTGCTTTCTGCAAAATCTTCTTTTATTTTTCTGTAAAATCAGGGTTTTTTTAACAGTGTAAGTTCCAAATTTTCTGCCATGAGGAATTAATAAAACAGCAATCCGAAATAGAAAAGCAAAAGGCACTCCCAGAGAAACCTGAAAGGAGGATGTAACTCTCCCAGTATATCTGGGAATAGAAAGAGAGGGCAATAGGTAGTACAACCACAAGCAAACATGTTGTTTGTTTGAAACATAATATAGGCATGATACAGAAAGTTTGCTTTAGTGAGACCTGCAAATAGTCTAGAATGCAAAATGGTATAGAACTTCAAACCGAGGCAAATAACGATCCTGAGTTTGGTCATCAAACTCATGCTGTCTGAATTTTTAATTGCATTAGTCCAACTGGTCTTTCATGATGGACAGATTGTAATGTGCAAGTATTAAGTAACAGCCTTTGGTAAATTCAGATACCACCTCCCAGGTGACTTGTTGGTACCCTTCAATTTTTTTCAACTTACTCATGCCTAAGAGGAATCTTCTATGTTATACCAGATGAACAGAGGAGACTCTAACCTTTAGAATGATTGGTCGTTTTTTGTATGTGATTAAGTTATAACTCATCAATAAATCTCTGCTTCGTTATTTGTGGGATAGGATCAAAATCTATCAGAGTGAGCAAGAGAAACTAATAAAGGAAGTAAATCTCTTTTGGAGAATCTGTTTACGCTCAATATTCACTTATAACAGAGCCAAAGGATATGTGCTGCCAGACAGTAACACTACACTGATCTATAAACATATCTGTAAACATTCATTATATATTATTAATATTAGATGATGAATGCATGTGTATTTATCAGAGTGATCATGTTTGTTTTTAGTGTGTGTGTGTGTTTTTTTCAAATCAGACAGAATGACATAAGAAATATATGAGACTATGAGAGGTAGATACATAACACAATGTGGCATGCTTATATATGCATCCACATCCACCCCCCCCCCCAAAAAAAAAAAGAAATGATAAAAATTTTCAAGATTCACATTATTTGACTTTGATATACATTACTATATTAAACATAGATACAAATACATGTATTCAAAATAACCAGAAAACAAGAAACACAATAATCTTCCTATTTTATAGAAAAATCATAAGAACATTTAATCTGATTTTATCAGAAAAAAAATCCACTGGGATCACATTTGAATGCGGACAATGTCCTGAAACAATCTATAATTCTATCTTTGTTAGTATACTAACAATAAGTTAATTTACTGCAAAACTTGGTAATGGAATCGAAGTTTTAAACTCTTCTTGTTCATATTAGTTTTCAAAATAATGTAGAAAATTGAATTCATGATCATGTACATGAATACAGTGTACCATAAATCATTTGCCCGTGTTGGAAAAAATTCTAGGAATCCAAGATTCCCTTTTTTCTGTGAAGCACCGTATATCACTTGATAATGTTCTACCTATTACAATGTACTATTATAGTCTTGATGATATTCGCCCCCACAATCTCAGTCTGCTAATACCACCGTCTGGTTTCATGGTCAAGCGGACGTGAGTGACCGGTCCAACATTGACCAATGCGTCCTTTTTGTAGTGATGTCTTTTATGAGCTGAGAGCTAGAAGAAATTGAAAAAATGTGAAATTTGATATGGTGTCACTTCTTCATTTTCAATCTTCTATCCCTCCTTCGCCCCTTTCTCTTTTTCTTTCTACCTCACTCAATTCTCATTCTATTATCCATTATCCCCCCCTTCTCCTCTCTTTCAAACCCCCTGCTTATCTTTCTCTTCCTCTTACCTTCCATGTCGTATATCTTGCAAGTAGATATTAATTTTTGATACACTACTGTAATCATGTTCTTTATTGTTGCTTTGTAATTATATTGCAATTCATAAATTTGTGAACTGACCCCTTAAGCATGTGCTACTGCTCAATACTGATATGTGCATGCCATGCATATACAAATTAAAATATACAAATGAATAATAACAATATGAAAGCAGATATTCTGTTTGTTAATTAACATAACATATTTGATTATTCATTCTAATTGATGAGTGGATAGTTTCTGTCATTTGTCAGCCATTAAGAGCAAGTGTTATCTCATAAACAGAGATGGAGACTTTATCTAGCAGACATCAATTGTGATGAAGTTCAAATTTTGTTTTTTCAATCTTGATAGCCACAACAAGTTTCATGTTTGACACCAAGGAGATTTAACCGTAAATAGAATGGGCTATTTTGATGGCTAAGAAGAATGAGGGGGGGGGTGGTGATTCAGCCCCCCCCTAATGATCTCTGCCGTCGATTGCGTGATAGCTACGAAAATTGGCACACGTGTTACCCACGGCATAATCTACAAAACTACCACGACCAAGACTTCTCTCTTGGAATTCTTCTCTCTTCTCAGTGACTTTTTTCATCTTTTTTCTTCCTTCTTTCTTTCACTATTCAAACTTTGAAGAGGAAGTACCCCCCCCCCATCCCTGCCCCTTCATTGTATCACCACCCATGGAATCAGAAAAAAAAGTTGACTTTTCTTCAAATACTGTGTTCACATAACCATCAGCCTTACAGTGCATAGTCTATGCAGTCTATGCAGGGAGTGGAATTACCCAAGGCCAGACTGTAGTCTTAAGTCAGTGTGACTCAAGAGTCACATGTAAATTGACATTTGAATGCGGCATAAAAGGCATCACCGCATTGGTCAAATCAAAGTCAGAGGATGCGAGCTCCTGCATATCAATCAATAAGATTGTGTGTTATATATCAAGCGTGACCATAAGTCACAATTAAATCTTTGTGAATGAAACACCCCCCCACCAAATCGCTATTTTGTGAGACTTCAGAAGAGATGTCTTACCTTAGCAGGTGGTAGAATGGTCTTCCATCTGAAGGAATCAAAATCACCATGAGGTTTATTAGTTCTTGGCATCTGACCGTACTTCTCTTCTTGATCTGTTAGAACACATCCTATTAACAACAAATCAGAGATTAAAAAAAATTGTTAACTTAAAGGGGAAGTTCACCCTGCTGTGAAAATACCAGAAAAAATGATAAACAATATTGTTGAAGGTTCAAGGGAATGCCATCAAAGATTTAGAAAGTTATTGGATTTTAAGTTTTTTATTTGTGATGTCATGCACAAGCAGCTGCCCTGTATGCTTTGTAATATAAAATGCATGAATCACATTTCATGATGACTAAAATATTTTTTTTCTTCTTCCAGGAGCGGGTGTGAAATTATTTCTCTGTTGATATACAGTTAAAACCATTTTCTATTTTTTGAGAAATCGATAACTCAATGATTTTGATACATGATATAGGAGGAAGCTATTTTCAAATGTAAAAAAAAAACATGAAATTATAATCTTATTTTATTTTTGATAAATTTTCCCTTCATCATATTCTTTTCATTGTCTCCCCCTTCGTTTGCAGTTACAATTAGAAATCTGAGCAATCAATATGGAGATAACAGTCATTTGTACCAAATTCTAATTTTTATACATTTATATAATTCTTTGAATATGCCAAATGCTTTTTTTCTAATTCAACACTAAATAATCATATTTTCAAGTAATTTGCAGTGCCAAATTCAAGTTATCTACAAAATCAAAAAGAAAGGCTCTCAAGAGGTTCTGTACGGCAGTCAATAGAATTAATGAGAATGACATTTCCAAGTATGATTTCTAGAATATAGGCCAAGATCACATGAAAGGGTATAAATGGAATTGAACGCAAAGTTAATTTTACCTTCAACAGTACAGGAATCTGGGAAGTTTCCTTTGAAATGATTTGTATCCACTTCAATCTGTTAAGAAAATCATAAAGAAAATTAAAAACCATGAAAAACAAAAACAAGCAAAGAATCTAAAGGGAACCAAGACCCAAGAGAAAATGAGAAGAGTAATCTACAAGTTTCACCAAATTTGGTTATAAAATACGAAGGTAATGACTCATTTTGTGGACAACTTTCAATTTGTTTTGTACACAAATTTTCCCTGTATTTTACATACTTTTCAACTGTCTCCTCCTGGCCTTGACATATAGGATGTGAATTATATTTTCCCATGATATATGTTTTATTCAGAAGAGGGGTAAGATGCCATTTGAAAAATAATAAGAAAATATGAAAAGAAATGGAAGACTTGTCTATAAAATTAGTCACTTTGAGGCATGTTTGCCAATTTCAGGATTCTCACGGCAAAAACAACAAGACTATTCAAACTTCCATAACTTGCTTAATAATAATAATAAGACATTTATAATGCGCAAAATATATCCACCCTATTAGGGTGCTCAAGGCACTTATAATAAACTTAACTCACTACTGGTACAACTTACAATTTGGCCATTAGATTATTCTATATGATGAAACTTGTTTTAAATTGTTCATATGATTTTACTCTTTCAAATATGACTGATTCTTACCTTGGGTTTTGGTTTCTTTTAAGAAAATAAAAAAGACTTTCAAAATTCAAAATTCAAATTTTAAATCAAATCATCATCTAATTGAATAAACAATCAGACTGCTCTGTTAATTTTTCTCACATAACATCAAGAAAATACATGTATCATGACACATAAATGCAAAAGGCAATATTTACATAAAAACATGCTGTACAACAACAACAACTACAAATTTGAAGGTAATTTCCAGTTGTCCCACATGTATATGCCATAAATTTCAGAAAAACTTGGGCGGTATTTTCAACACTGTCTTATAATATTCTATGTTTTCTTTGAGATATGACAAATTCAGTAGAGATGCCATGACTTGGCATAAATATTGTCAGAGCTTGTGTCTCATCTGTTTAGCATACACAAAAAACATGCAGTTTTATAAATGTCTTTCATTCTCGTTATATACAAAACATGTGACAGTTCCTACCATATTATAGGTTGGCATGCAACTATCGTATGACTTTGTATAGATTCACAATCATCAATATCATGAATTTATTTGTTTAGTGCAGAGTGACACAATTTTGTTTATAAATCATAGAGGCCCTTAAACACATCATAGGGAATCATATGATCGACGCAGGACCATCGTACATCAGCATAATGTCATTATTGTATGATCGGCATAAAGGCACTGCACTATTCCCATTCAGAAATTATACAATAAAGGAAATCGTGCATTTAGCGAAATACATAATAATAATCATAATAGGCATTCATAGCGCCATCTATCTAGAAATATTCTATTCTGAGGCGCGTTATTACTATTATTACCCCGGCTTTAGCTCGAGCTGCCTTTCAGTGCTCATGCATTCAAGGAACTAATCCTGCCGGGTACCCATTCACCTCAATTGGGTAGAGTGCAGCACAGTGTGGAAAAATTTCTTGCTGAAGGAAATTACGCTATGGCTGGGATTCGAACCCACGACCCTATTTCAAAGTTGGAAGATTGATCCATTGTGTCACAATGCTCCACTTCAGACATCCTGTGATATTAGACCAAATGTATTATGTAACACCTGGGTGGAGGTCAGCAACTATTGTACAACGCCTATTTAGCTTGTTGTACGCGATCAAATGGGAGGCTGAATGTCACACATTCGTACCGTTGCACGCAAGACGTACCATCCAAAATGTACCATTGCACGGCATTAGGAGGTGACGTCACAATACAATTTCATTGAATAAGGTGACAATGCGCATACTTCCCGCTGGCTAAATGTGCAATGCTGTCCAAGATCGTGTGCGCTTGTGGGCCTGGTTTGTGGAATTTTGCTTTTCGCTTTCAATATTTTTGCTCCCTTTTCATAGATTACTGGAGGGAAAAACTCTGTTTTTTCATATTTTCGCTAGATTCCGAGGCGTTGTACAACACAAATAGCGAATATTCTTATTCTTGCAATGGTGCGATATTTCGCATTCGGTGAAAGAAAGAAACCCTCTATTCAACTCGGCTAACGCCTCGTTGAATAGATCATCTTTCTTTCACCTCATGCGAAATCTCGCACCATCGCACCATTCGCTATTTCTATACAGGTTAATGTCTCCTTGAAACGATGTTATTTCCTGACTTACCCTTTCAATGATCCCCTTAGTCCCAAGACGAAACACTGCCCAATCTCTGCTGGTGAATTCTAGGACACCATTTCGACCCATCTCCAGGATTGCCGGTCTGTCACGCTGAAGTGAAAAGAGACACTGAGGATAGTATCAATTATAGTTTTGGAATGTTTAACTATAGTTATAGTCAGTTAGAAACCTAGTGATTCAACTCCATATCATGAGGTTTCCTGTAATCATTTCACAATATTTACATTGTCATACTATAAATTGATCACAAAATCCTTATCTGTAGGATTCGTTACGAGCATTAAAATGATTTTATTTTTTAGTAACAAGAGGACTAAATTAAATAAGTTAAAGGCAGTTTAACCATGGTTTTAGTCAGTAGGTCAACTAGGCGTTGCAAAATGATACACCGATCAATCAATTTGTTTGAATCCTTATCATGTTTTCTTCAACTATTTTCTACATAGATGTCATACTAGTATTAATCATAAACTACTTCATCTGTGACACTAGTCTACTGATTCTGGTGCGCACAGCTTTTTGAGGAATTCCTTCCTGTCAGTACCAATTTACCTCACCTGGGTTGAGTGCAGCATGATGTGGATAAATTTCTTGCTGAAGGAAAACACACCATGGCTTGGAATCAAACATATGTCCTTCAGATTGAAAGACGGGAGTCTTAACCACTAGACCACAATTATTGTTAGGACAATAACTTGCATAGGTGGCCATTGCAATGCATATATGTTTTGTGGCAACCGATGCTTTAGCTTGCATATTTCAACAAGCTTCATAACATTAACATCCACGAAAGAGTCATCTGTTTTTATCTGTTTTTTATATTTGACAAGGACTACCTAGAACAGATGCAGTGTGCACCTTGTCTACGGTTTGTTTCCAATTTGTCTAATGCCAATTCGTCCAATTGCCAACTCGTCTACTATCATTTGGTCTACCATCAGTTCGTCCATTCACCACATTGTCTACTTTCATTTAGTCTTATAACCAGTTGGTCCAATAACCATTTAGTCCATATACCAATTGATCTAATTGGACTAAGTGTTAAATGGTGCAAAATGAATGAAAATGAAATGGATATTAGACCAACTTGTTACAAGACGAAATGGTCATACAGGAAATGATGATTAGACGAAGTGATAATTGGACCAAATGGTTGTTAGACGAAATGTTGATGGACGGAGTGGCATTAGACTACCTGTAAATGAAAGTAGACCATGTGATGAGTGGAGGACTTGGCAGTAGACGAAATGGCAATTTACCCTTGTCTACCTGTGTTCATTCTTGCATGGGTGTGAGGCTAAGCGTTAAAAAATCACAATATTCATGAGTTGTGAATCGTTTTCTTCAAATGACCTTATGACCTTTGTTTCCATACCTTCCTTGCCGTCTCCCACCCATCAGCCATCGTCACCGATCTTTCCTTAGTGATCAAGTTCTTAGGGTAGCAGAACTTAGCATCGCTGAATCCTACACAGACTCCACCATTCTCCACAGCTACCAAATCAATCAGCTAACAAAGAAAAAGATTCAAAATTTGGATAAAAAGGAAAGAAAGATAAATATAAGATGTAGGTTAACAGTACAGAGGGTTTTCAAAAGAAATACTCAATGTTGATGTGCGTTGGATTTTGTACTGTTAATTAGGATTAACACACAAAAAACTTGTGCCTGCCAACACTTTCAAGATATCTCTCACTGAAAATCATTTTATTTCTTTTTCGGGAAAGGATTGGGTTAACCCTGGGTTCATCCAATTCGGTCTACTATCGATTTGGTCTAATTGCTGTTTGGTCTTCACTACACTTGGTCTAGTATCCACTTAGTCTAATTCTTATTTAGTGTAATACCCACTTGGTCTAAATTCCACTTTGCCTACCTATTAATTTACACATTTTCAAATGAAAATTGAAGTCATAAATGGTTTATCTAATCACTTAGAGCCTTTCTCATTACAATCGTAAAACTAATTTCGGTGGAAACTGGTGCAGGAAACCAGTTTGGCAGATCTCCAGTTTGGCAGATCTCTTTGCTAGTATTCCCATCTGATTACCTGTAAGATGTTTTCAAAACCACTTTAAGTAAAACGGTCATCGCTACGGGAACGTCCTCAGTGGGGTGGCATGTTTTGCACATAATTTCAAACATGCATTGTGTGGAGTAGTGCACGCAAAATGTGCAAGGATCGCTTTACGAAGAACGGTTATACCCTCATCTATACTTAAACTTGTTTAACGAGGCAAAGCGGTCTTCTAAACCACAATTTGCTTTTCCAAACTGGTTTGAAACACCACTTACACTGTAGAGCATTTCCAATACTTATACCAATTTCCATTTTCCACTAGTTTTAGGAATAAGAACGGGATCATAGACCAAGTATAAACCAAGAAGATATTAGATGTAATGATTATAGCCTAATTGAAAATTTGACAAATTTGTAAATTGGCTAAATTGCAAATTGATCATATGGGGCCCGTAACACAAAACTTAGCAATGATCATAGAACATTTTTCTACGATTGATTTCATTGACTACAATGTACAATAGACAAAGTGGTTAAAGACCAGGGGCCCGTTTCATAAAGGACTTACAACTGTTGTAACTTGGCAAGTGCCATGGTTACAGTGCTCAGCAGCCAATCATAATCAAGGTTTCCATGGTAGTTGCCACAATGACAAAGTTACAACAGTTGTAAGTCCTTTATGAAACAAGCCCCAGGTGCCAATTTACCACCTACAATCCTTATATTGCTATTAAAAGAGAGAAACTATATCTGGTTATTAATTAATATTGGAAAAGCATAGTTGGATGATAAATAAAGTAGATATACATCACAGTATTTACCTATGACAATGAAAAGCAAAAAATATGATCCTAATAATTAACCTGAGCGGCTTGGGAGGGGGAAATACATTTCAAACACTTACAGAATTTTGGTTAATTTGTGACCAGTCTGGTTTCGCATCACCATAGATCCTCAGACGTCCTATGCCACCATCTATTCAATAAACAGAATGCAAATTGAAAATTAAACCAAAACCAATGACGGAGGAGGGGGTGAACCTAAAAAGGTGGCGAAAATTGTTCAATCCGAAAATTAAACTTTGTTCTGAAAAAACTCAGTCTATGTTTTTATAAAATTAACCAATAATCAATACAAGTAAGAAAGACGACATAAAGCTATGTATTTATATTCTTAAAGTGAACTATGAGCCATGATCAGTACAGAAATTACTTAGTGTATGAAGATTTAATGAATAAATGAATATAACTTGATTCAAAACCAAGCATACATATATGAACCAAAATAATGTAAATCACATTTTATACACGAATAGTCGTTTCACTGGCATCCATGATCCCTACACAAACAAGGCTTGTGAGTCGAGCCCTTGATTACAGAGCCTTGTATGCAAGAGTTTGTGATAAATATCATATAATGCAATTTACGTGCATTAATAGAAATTACTATCGTTTGGCGACACCTGTGCCTGGGACGCGAAAAGTGAACTGAATCTATGTGACCCGCAGGTCTCTCTTCCTAATATACTGATTGGGGGAGTGTAGGTGGACCACTACACAGGGGTTTCCCCCTACTCTTAAATTAGTGCAGTGGGTTATCAACATGTCTACAAAGGGCCTCCATTCAACATCCTATCCGAGGGACGAAATACAAGCAGCTGAGCTAAAATGCTTAGTTACCTGGATACATGTTCAATCTGATATGGGTCCATCTTTTCTTGCTGTTGACCTGGAAGTAGTTATGACACGTTTCCTCTGTACCTGACCTGAGTGACGATCTAGGAACTATCTCTTCCCATGTCTTTTTAAGAAAAACACACAATGCAATATGTTAGATCATCAACCGTGTATAATTTTCAAATAAATGTTAGGAACAATGCAAAAAATTTCTTAATCCCCATTGTTTTCTGATCCAAATAAACCAATTTGCATATTGCAATCCAGAAGCTGATCGTATGAATCAACATTTTTAAAGATAAATTCCAGTTTTGGTAACGATCTCAAAATGACTTTTTACAGAATCTGATATAATGACCACCCAAGTGTCTGTTTGTATGAATAAAAAATATGTGCCAAAGGATCCTGGAAGAAATTGTGTAATTGCTGAGAAATAAGCAAAATAAGCGCGGATTCGGTCACTTCCGTCGGGTCTTTATTCCAGCAATAATAATACACTGTCCCACGTGTGCCTATCTGTGTTGGTAATCTTCAGTGTGAACGTTTTTCAGCGTAGATTTCAAGATTTCACAAAGTTCAGTTTATGTAACTGTACCAGATCTAGATCCTCGATGATATTCTGACAATTAAGCCTGGTTTTACAGACTTTCTCATGAAATCAGTGTTTACTGCAACTACTGGAATTTCTCTTTGATATACCCATATGCATGAGTATATGCAAACAAAGGTGATAACAAATCTTGGGTATTATGAACTTATGTAATCAAATTCCTGTGCGATAAGGTATTTATAAAACTTGATGAAACCATCGTATATTATAAACAGTGCGAAAGAATGTAATAAAATTATTAGACATAATAGACAAAACATGATTTACCACATCATTTCAGGGCTCAGAATTGAAGTAAGCAAGTCAATGATTTCTTTTTATATACAATAGCCAAAAGGTAAATTTTTTGCCCATTCTGAAGTAAATACATGTACTAGTAGTATAAAGCCTCTACTCAAAGCAGTTTCAGAAATTCCACAAAAGAGGTGATAAAATGTCAACCTGGAATTTTTATGTAGAAAATTAACTAACCTCTGTTTGCAATTTCCTCATCTCCTCAAACTGTTCTTCTGTTGCTTTAGATCCCATTGCACTAGATCGGTCTGGGAATTCAACATCTGTACATGAAAACCCCAGAATTTTATCAATTTAATTTTAAGTCCAAGTCAAATTGTTTTTTTCTCCATTAGCCAATAAAGATGAGTTTTGCTCACTAGAAGATTCTTTTTTTAGTCATGATCATATTTTGAAACAAAAATTAAAAAAAAATCCCAGTATAGAGCATGAAGTAAAAAAGTGCTTTGTTCTCAGCAGCCCCCCCCCCTAAAAAAATAAAAAATTACAAAAGTGCAAAAATTCACAAAGATGACACCCCTCTTAGATATCTTTTCAAATCTGAGCCAATTACATGAAAGTTCTTAAACCAAAGTGTCAAGAGAATTTTATGCTATGCAGCATTTCTATATTTCTGTTTACTGTCTGTTTCAACATACCTTCCGAGAACTCTCTTGATTTAAGTATGTATATTTCTCTTTGGAGCACACATGGCCAATTTGTGCATTTCTAAATACCGCTATATGCACTTTAGTGTGACATCACTCATCAGTGTTGCTCTTCAGAGGTTGATTGACTTAAGTCTTTTCACCACCATGCATCCATCACAGTGCTTCTCTTTCAAAGAGATTACCATCCTGAAAATGGTCATTTAACATTATTTTACTGGGATTTAACTTATAGTTCTCCTGACTTATAGTTATTCTTCCCTCTGCTTGGGATTAATCATTTAACTTAAATATCACTTTAATTTCTTTTTCATTTCTCCTATGTGGCCTGTGCCATCTTAAAAAGTCTCAGGAAAAAGTGTTTGACTCACAAGCTTCTCATGATAATGAAAGTTAGTAGTGCATGTATAATGAAATACACATATTCAACATTTGCTTTTTAAAGCAAAAAAAAATATTTGTTTAAAAAAAAATGGGTAGAGATTTAAACTCCAGTTGAATCTCTAACCCCTTTTTGTAACTTAAACCCAATGTATAACTACCTGGTGTCAAACAAGCAGCCTGGATGGATATTTTTGGTGTATAGTTGCCTGTGAAGTGTCGGGTGTTAGCATCGACACCACGGATAACACCTGGGATGCCTAGTTTGATGATACACCAATCATGACCAGGGATGCGTTTGCGTCTTGTCTCCCATCCATCCATCTTCTTTCCAAAGTCTGTGAATTCCCCTTCCCACCAAACAGGTTCATCCTCCTACAAAAAAATAAGAAAATATAAGATATATAAAATATAATATATATAAAAGATATTTGGAGGCAAGGCCTCTCACTTAAAACAAATTTTATAGCACAAATAAAAAAGAATGAAAAGTAGCACAACAAATCTCCAACTAATGAGTCCATTCTTCAAACAGTGGACTCATGAATAAAATAGCGTACTTAACCATGGCAACAAGCACCAATTGGGTCCACTGTGACAAAAGTGTGCATCGGCATTGGACATTTTGTAATATATGCGGTAAATAAGCATAATTTATACAGGAAATCTGCATAAACGATGGGTTCAACCGATGGTTTTAAAACCTACCTTTGTGAATTTGGGCTTTAAAGTCTTCAAATAACTTAAATCTGTCCAGCTTCCTAAACTAATAATGCAACATTCTCGTCTTTTAACAAAGGAGTGAGAGGACCATTTCAATTATAACATAACCTCACCTAATACATTAATACTACAAATATGTTGCCAAGTAAAACAAGTACTTTTACGCTAAAAAAATTTCAGTTTCAACTACACAAATAGGCTAATTCATTCTCTGCATTATTGATAGCTTTCATAAAAGTTATATTTTGAGACCAAACACACAGGTAATGTGATTGTTGACCAGTTCACTCCCCCCTTTAAAAGAAAACATCCCACCTTGAGAAGATTTTCAGCAACGGCAAACCAGTCATCTGTGGCAAAAAGGATCTCTCCACCAACCTAGAGTAAAGCAGAAGAATTTGTAAACAATAATTCCTCTCATCATATCACATATAGGCCTTGATAGCTGTACAATGTTATTTTTATCCCATATTTTCCCTTTTCAGGGTGGGGAGTTTTGCTACTTGGGTGCATGTCATAAGGTGGTCCAATTTCGCGAACAGGGTAAAAATGGTCAAAAATCTTATTTTTTGATATGTTATAGCTATTACCATTCTCTAAATAATGAAAAAGTTTGAAGTCTCGAATACCGTTACTTTTCCTTAAAATGACTAATTAACAGCTAATTATTACATAGATGTCAATGTAAATGTGAATTTTGAAATGTGTTTTTCTCAAATTGGACCTGCTGCACATAAAATGATGTCAGAAGTTAATGCAACATTGGATCACCCTAGTATTTTGCAGTTATAATCTTGAAACATCAATGATTAAATCTGTACCAAAAATTGAATAATCATCTATTATTTTATGCATGTTAATTATACTAATTAATTAACAGTATTTAATTTCACATTTTTGCCCCCAAAATACCTGTCACTGTATTTGTATGCTTGGCAAAATGACAACATCATGGGTAGAAATGTTTGTTGCAATGATACACAACATTTGTACTAAAAATTAAGATTACAAATTAGATAATTAACCAAATCTGTCCGGTTTACTAATTGATAAGGTTGCAGATCAGAGCTGACATACACATGTATTCCATTGCTGCATATTTTCAAAATTGTCAAATTTTTATGACATTTAGTTGTTCCCTGCTTTAAAACGCCCAGAAATATGAGGATATCAGTCATATTACATATTATAGTAAGTTGTTAATTAGGTTTAATTAATATTTCATCATTTACCGCATCCACCGGCTCCACCACCCCTGTTACTTCATACTTAATGTGCTATAGTTTTTGTTCCTGATATTGTATTGATCTAATTCATAGTAATATATTTAGCCTATAGTTCTAGCTTCAAAATGAGATATTACTCAATAAATTTGGTCAAGATGCTGTGATGTAGCAACAATTTATCCATGGCACCGTGTGGAAAATTGTTCATACGCCACCCTTTTTGCATACCCAACTTATGAAATGCGACCACTTATAACTTTATAATGAAAATAATAACAAATGATGAAGATGGTGATGACGTTGACGACGATGATGATCATGGTGATGATGACGTTGACGACGATGATGATGATGATGGTGATGTTGTTGACGATGATGGTGGTGACGATGATGATATGATGATGATGATGATGGTGGTGGTGATGATGATGATGGTGGTGATGATGATGATGATGGTGGTGGTGATGATGATGATGATGATGATAACAATGATGATAACGATGATGGGAACAACTCTAAAGTAGATAAACATACCTTGCGAGAGACGAGGTCTGTAAGGTTAACGAAACTGGGTAAGTTTGCCATCTTCTTGATTTCTGAAATTTCAACTTTCACAGGAAAATTACTGACATGCACAGCAAACTATTCCTTGACCTGTAGGGACAGAAAAAATGGCACATTATCACTCAAAATGAGCACGTAGTTATATTGAGCCCTAGGTTTGACATAATGACATCAATTAATCAAATATTGTTGAACAGATTAAGAAAGTTTTATTCTAGAGCAAGAGGGAATACAGCTAAAAATGACAATCAAATTTTTATAAGATTTTAGTGTTTGTGATATCCAGCTCAGCAGAAGAGGCAAACAGCCACTCTCATAAATGGGAGAGCATCTGAAGTATCAGAGAGTTGTGTGAATTTTAGTATTAAATTCTAGAGATAGTCTTCAGTTTGGAAAACCATATTTCTTTGTTTACATCTGCTAAGGATGTAGCTTAGTTAAAAGTTTCAATACTTTTTAGAATATTTCAGGCATTTTTGACAACGCCAATGAATTTATCAGCCAAGTAAACATACACATGTAGATAGACACCATAATCAGCTCAATAGTCCTTCAAATAAGACAAGTGGAATGCCTCTGGCCGACTGACCTGCATCACGCGGTTCAATATAGCAGCAGTGCTGACTTTGAAAACTACTCTAACTCGTACATGATGTTCAGTGATACATGGTTACTCTTATGTCCACTTTTTATGAACTAGACCAATAAACTTACAGAGATATGATGGTTATTCAACAAAAAAAACCCAACATGGCCAAAGTTCATTGACCTTACATGACCTTTGACCTTGATCATGTGACCTGAAACTCGCACAGGATGTTCAGTGATACTTGATTAACCTTATGTCCAAGTTTCATGAACTAGGTCCATATATTTTCTAAGTTATGATGACATTTCAAAAACTTAACCTCAGGTTAAGATTTTTATGTTGATTCCTCCAACATGGTCTAAGTTCATTGACCCTAAATGACCTTTGACCTTGGTCATGTGACATGAAACTCATGCAGGATGTTCAGTGATACTTGATTAATCTTATGTCCAAGTTTCATGAACTAGGTCCATATATTTTCTAAGTTATGATGACATTTCAAAAACTTAACCTCAGGTTAAGATTTTGATGTTGATTCCTCCAACATGGTCTAAGTTCATTGACCCTAAATGACCTTTGACCTTGGTCATGTGACATGACACTCTAATAGGATGTTTAGTAATACTTGATTAACCTTATGGCCAAGTTTCATGAACTAAATCCATAAACTTTATAAGTTATGATGTCATTTCAAAAACTTAACCTCAGGTTAAGATTTGATGTTGACGCCGCCGCCGTCGGAAAAGCGGCGCCTATAGTCTCACTCTGCTATGCAGGTGAGACAAAAATGAGGATTTTTTTCATTCTCAAGAGATGATGACTCGGCATTTTTAGGCCACGCCCTCCAAATTTTTTTCTTTTGGCCCGCACTGTTCCATTTTCAAACAATTTTCTTTAAAATGGTGTCATATCGATCAGAACAACAATCTGCTTCAAATAAGAAATATCAGCAGTTACTTTAGGTTGTGTTCCCAGGCAAGAGCCAATATGAGATGAAAGTGATGCCAGCCCCCATAAATAACTTGGCGCTATCCCAGATAAAGTGCATCAGCATGCAATCATATAAAATGACACTGACAAATGACATTTTGTACTAACCTAAAGGCAAAGCATAATTTCTATCTACACCTCTATTAGACCAAAAGCTTCGGTCTCTGTTATGTTGGTTGTTCAGCTGAACTCTGTTGGCTTCACTCATCAAATACAGAGACCGAAGTTCTAGCGCGATCTGTACAGGGGACTTAATGGCCATATGTGTACTAAGTTCGGATAAAACAGGGAGGTGAAGTTGCGCAACAGCCGAGGTAAGTCACTGTTTTTGTTCCTTTTAACTTGATTTTTTTCTCGTTATTTGGCGATTAATACCAACAGGGAATATCAATTTGTATTTCGGTCGCTTTAATTTTCAAAAGTTTAATTCATTAAACTTTTTTAAAGACAAAAATTGAAGAGGGATTTTGCATTGTAAGTCCCCTAATGGTTGCTGCACGATAGCAAGCCGTCTGTATGAGGAGAAATTTTAAAATTTTATATTTTTTTTTTAAACTCCTCGAAACAGATGGCTGCCAGCTGTCTAGACCTCTATTTACTTTATGTAAGTATGACGATCGCTAACATTCAGTCTTCATGATACTTCACATGCGGGTTGGACCCGATCTCCGAACCAAGCGGAGGGATGAGAACAGAAAGATTGATTGGATCAATCGTAACTCTTGTCTCTTCGACTTTGTTTGATTGGGCCCCGAGTAGACAGGAAAAACCGTCGTTTCTGGGGATTTTATTCAACAATTTCTGACATTCACCGACGGTAGTGTTAGTGCGAGCCTGCATGTGTAATCTGGGTCGACAATTCGAAGGACGGGTTTTGTCCAGATTTTAATTTCTTTTAGATTCTAAATGACATTATATTATCTTGAACGAAGGCCCACTATTTTCAGTAAGTTCTATAAAATATTGAAAATATACATTACCGATGAGTTATTCCCCGGGTTATTCCTTATTTATTTGATTTTCTGCCAGAGAGGAAAATATGGCAACCGTCAACGAGTTGTACTTTTATCAAGGCTTTCCGATTACATTTTCGATATGCGAGCGACAAGTTCCGAACGCACGCACATCTACAGCTCAAAGCAGCGGCAAAATCGCGATATATGGCGGCTGATAAATACGTCTGTAAGGATGATGACGTCATCCAAGATGGCAACTTAAGTTGACCAACGAAAGGATCGAAGATGACGATGTTTTGATCATCATTTGAAAGGAATTAACAGTAACTGCGGTCTAAGGTATGATATTTCTGAATTTTAAAAATTTCTTCGTAAATATGAATGCGAATTCTTTTTCATAATGTGACATTTTATGTATGGTATGGGGTCCTAAAGCTGCGCACCACTCATCGCGCATGCAGTTTTTATGGCAAATGCGCACTCTGTGTGTGGAGCTGTGACTGCAGAGTGACGAACGATTCCTATTCGATTTTTTCTACAGAGGCTGCAATAAATCTCTAAATGCTGAGAAAACCAACAACTGTTTGGAATTTTTATTCGCTTCAATTTCATTTTATCCTATAATGATATGAATATATTTTAATAATTGAGGCACAGGAAATACTATTTTTTTGCATGAAAAATCGAGTGCGTAGGCGGAGCATTAGGACCCCTTCTACATCGGGCGGCGAAATCAAGAGGGTTCGGAAAATACGACGGGATTTTCGTATTAGTGAGTTTTGCGATATTTTCTTTTTGTTGGTTAATGATCTTAAGAATATTTGCCACAAATTAGTGAAAGATTTTTGTTGAAATATGGGATAGTTGTTATTGTTTGAAAACAAAGTGCGTAGCTTTAGATCCCCCCATCATACAAAAAAACGATAGGAAAATCGGGTTTCCGCCGAATGTTAGATCTCGTCATCATATGATTTGGTATACATGGTATACGGGAGTGAGGTAAAAATATCTCCTGTTGTCAACAAAGTCATAATGGTAATGGATAACAAATTGCAAAAGTGATACATGATGCATGATGCGTGTGTGCGTGGATATCGTCATGGTACATAGAAGTTTAGAACTGTTTGCTTTGCCTTGGGCTTGGCTTTGCCAGAGTCGATTTCCAAGCCATCAATGAAACTTCTCAAGCGACAATTTTACGGTACGTGCATTACTGAATACTGGCCCTGCTAATACGTTTTCTGTACGTACGGGCCTCCAAGCTCTTCAGTCTATGTGAGCCAACGCAGTTCAGCGGAACAACCAAAATACAGAGACTGAAGCTTTTGCCAGTTTTGGTCTAGGCTAGTTAGGCGCTGAGCTGCCTGACCTGGCGCATGGCATGCCATAGCGCAGCGGACCCGACCCTGGAGCTAGGCGAGCTAACCTGGCCTGGAACTACTAAATGCAGCGCCGCAGCGGTCGCCAGCATTTAATCCAAGATCTAGAAGTAGGCAGCTACTGTATCACCTTTAACATTTACTTTACTTTCACTCAACATCCTCTACAATCTAACAGTAACATTCAACACATTTTAATTTTATCAGTAACATTATTGTACAAAATTTTCACCTGTCCCTTTTCTTGACTGCAATTCTGATCACGTCAATCGAACATACTCCTCCGGATCCAGTGCAGACTGAAACTCGGATAACACGGTACCGTACCGGTAGCTAGTCAGATTCTATCGATGTCGGATATTTCGGGGGGGGGGGGGGGGGGGGGTTAGGATCATAACTTTCTCAAATTATTTGTATTTATGGTATTGTAAATTTTAGGGCCAAAAAATAAGACACGTTCAACTTTAGATTACGTTGGTGTTTCATGTATTTAGATTTCTAACATGCAGGGGCTAGAAGATACGGCATGCAATATGTAATTCGAATTATTGAAATTGTTTTTATATATATTCAGATGTAATTTATTCTAATGATTTTGTGTTATTCATTAACCTTCACATGTTGTGTAATGAGAAAAAATAAATATGATCTTAAAACGAGAAATATATAACCACAACGCTAAAAATGGCAGGGGCATCTCGATACCCCCCCCCCCCCGTTGGCTATACTATTCGCAAAATTCTGAGTAGAAGGTAAAGAAATATAGGAGGGAAAGAGGAGGGTGGGCAGAAACAGGTACAGGTCGACAGGCCGTCTAGCCATGAGGGGGCCTTTCAACCAATTTCCCCAGGGGGGGGCAGCTATATTGCTGTATACACACGAATGACCATGTAATTTCCAAACAACCCCTAAACGAGTCGCTGTGTGCAAAATAACCCCCTAAACAAGTTTTTTTCGCGGGCTCTATTTACACATTTTGGCCCATAAACAAGTTGTCGCCAAAATTGGACCTCGGCCGGGATCTTTACGAAATAAAAACTGAGATTCAGGGTACTTATTACTCCCGTGCTGAAAATAGGCCTTTTGAACAGATATAAAAATCAGATAAACAACGCTGAAAATCATCTAGCTGGCAAAGAATAACACTTGTCTTCTGACATTTTATTACAGTTTCGCATTATTTCTGAGAAACAGCTATGCCATGGACATTATGTTTGATGTATATAGGCCCTATATGTTTCCATCCAGTGGCGTACCGTGGGTCATGGCATTGGGGGGGGGCACCATAAAAAAAAATTGGAGTCACGTAGTGAGCGCGCCCAATTGCCAGGTATACTGACCTAATGGAATACATTTTAAGGACAGTGCCATTAAACGGATAGGTATTTTACTGGTCAAATAATGCGAGCGCGAAGTGCGAGCTTAAAATTTTTGATATTCAGACCTAAAAAGGGACACTATAATTAATCTTTTGTAATCATGATACGTACCTGTCTCGCTAAATAATGCGAGCGCGAAGCGCGAGCTGAAATTTTTGTAAATATTGACCCCCAAACAGGAAGATTTTAAGGACTATATTTTAGGAATCCATTAAGAGTATACACATCTCACTATAGTCATCTAATGCGAGTGCCAATAAGCGCTTGCTGATTTTGTTAGAATTACATCTAAACATGCACATAAAGCACTTGTAATCATGATTAACATACCCATCTCACTAATCAAATCTTGCGAGCGCGAAGCGCGAGCTGAAAATTTAGGAAATTCAGACCTGAAGAGGGGCTTTGTTTGTAGGAATTCACGAAGACCATACGTAGTTCACTAACCATATGATGCGAGCGCGAAGCGCGAGCTGAAAATTTTTGATATTCAGATCAGAAAAGGGGGCATTTTTAAGGACTTATTCTAGGAATCAGTGGCGGACCGTGACCCGGAGGAGACAAAGCATGGGGGGCACAGCATTGTTCGCAGACAATGCAGTGCCTCCCCCCCATGCTTTGTCTCGTCCGGGTCCGGGCTACTGCTAGGAATTCATGGAGAGCAGACATATTTCACCAATCCACTACTGCGAAGGAAATGTTTTATATTAAGACCTTAAAATGGGGCAATCGCTTTAGAAGTCATGAAAAAAGAAGTATACTATTGTACAAAAAACAATAATAACACGAAGTGCGAGGAAAATATGTTTGGCAGTATGTTGTATATTGACTTGAAAACGGGAGGATTTAGTATAACAAGGTTATATATCTCGTTAAACAGACAATGCGAGCACCAGGAACAATGAAGACATAGGCCCTGAGCAAATTATGTTTCGTAAAATTATGAAAAAAATGTTTCTTATTTAATATAACATAATTATGATATAATATAACACAGTGGCGTACCGTGGGTCACGGCATTGGGGGGGGGCACCAGCAAAAATTTTGAGTCACTTAGGGAGCGCGCGCGAAGCGCGCTCATTTGCCAGGTATATTGACCTAATAGAGACATTTTAAGGACATGCAGTGCCATTAAACGGATATGTATCTCACTGATTAAATAATGCGAGCGCGAAGCCCGAGCCGAAAATTTTTGATATTCAGACCTAAAAAGGGACAATACAAGCAATTTGTTTGTAATCACGATACGTACCTCTCGCTAAACTAGCAATGCGAGCGCGAAGCGCGAGCTGAAATTTTTGTATATATTGACCCCAAACAGGGACATTTTAAGGACTATATTTTAGGAATCCATTAAGAGTATACATATCTCATCATAGTCATCTTATGCTATAATGCCATCCTTTGCTGATTTTGTTAGAATTACATCTAAACACATGAAGCACATTTTGTAGTCATAGTCATACGCATCTCACTAATAAAATACTGCGAGCGCGAAGGAAATTCAGACCTGAAGAGGCTTGTTTGCAGGGATTCACTAAGACCGTACTTACTTCACTTACCAAATGATGCGAGCGCGAAGCGCGAGCTGAAAATTTTTAATATTGAGATCAGAAAAGTTGAAATTTTAAGGACTGATTTTAGGAATTTATGAAGAGCAGACATCTCACCAATCAACTAATGTGAACGTTAGCACGGACAGAAAATTTTTTATATTAAGACCTTAAATCACTTTAAGTGGTCATTAAAAGAAGCAAATGTTACTACATAAAACAATAACTCGAATTGCGAGGAAATTATATTTGGCGTACAGTATATTGATATGAAAACGGGAGGTTTTAGTACAACAGGGTTGTAGATCTCGTTAAACAGTCTATGCGAGCACCACGAACAATGAAGACATAGGCCCTGAGCAAATAATGTTTCATAAAGTGATGAAAAATGCTTTTTTATGATATAACATGACATATTGTAATATAACATATTGTAATGAACAAAAATTTCTTCTTTCACCACTACGTTTCTCTACCTTTCTCCCTCTTTTTTTCTCTTCTTCCTCGGTTTTTTTTTTTTTGGTCAGCCGATTGGGGGGGGGGGGGCACGTGCCCCCCCATGCCCTCCCGTAGTTACGCCACTGATATAACATTATAATGAACAATAATATCTTCTTTCCCTCTACGTTTATCTTCCTTTCTCCCTCTTTTTCTCCTTTTCCCCGTTTTTATTTTGGTCAGACGATTGGGGGGGGGGGGTCACGTGCCCCCCATGCCCCCCCTCCCCCGTAGTTACGCCACTGTCTCCATCATGTCCACCTTCAAGAATGACCAAAAAAGAATGATTGCAAGATAATTGATGCATCTTATCTTGTTACTAGGGAGACGAATTTCCCGTATGAAAATCGGAAATTATTGGGTAATAATTTAAGAAAATGGAAAGTGTGGATATGGCATTATCGGCCCACCTATTGCATATTCATCATGTGCATACAAGTGTTTTCACAAAATATTGCTTGAAATTCAATATACTCTATAACTTTGTTTGTTATCCGGATTTTGATGAAATTTTCAACATTTTTGCTAGGTGGATTTTATTCTATTTATTTAGATAAATTTATTTTCAGCCCGAAACTCAAATTGATGAAATAGATTCGCTGCAATAAATAACTAATGCATTTAATCAGGAAGTTGTCAATCCATTTTTTTTCTAGTTCTTTATGGTAGAACATTTTTTGATAAACCTAATTTCATATAATAAAATACAAAAAGTAAGTGGGGATATGACATCATCAGCCCACCTAGTGAATATTCATTAAGACATTCCTATAGAACTGTCCTACCGGAACAATGCAATTTTTTAATTCAATAACTCCCCTATATTTATTATCCGATTTTGATCGAATTTTCAGCATGCTGTGAATTTTACTCTACAGTGTGTCCAATAAAAACTATACACTTTTTAAACGGCTGCCAAATATTTTTTTTTGGGGGGGAGACTTTGTATATGGAAAGCCAATAAAGTCAACTTTCAAATTACACCAAAAAGTTGGAAAACTTTTCATGCTTGAGCGAGCGCTGCCCATAAAACAAAGGGTATGAAAATAAGGTGGGGCCGGATTAACTGGCTTCCAATTTCCTTCAGGTTTGTTCTTGTTTTGAACTTGCAAAGTTGAGGGTTTTGTGAGGAATTGATGATCAATTGTGATCAGTTTGTTGTCTGAGAAAATTTTATGCGTTATTAAATTGAAATTTAATGCATGAGTGATCATGCATTGCAATTTTTAGTGCAGCATTTGTCTTTATCATGTGGATCTCAGCAGTGTGTTAATGAGAGTCAGGAGAATAGGGGATAAGATAGGACTTAAGTAGGTGAAGAACGTTGATGGGATAAAGGTCAACAGGACATTTAGCAACCCCTCCCTCCATCTCTACCCCCCCCCCACTTTTCTCCTCCTGGGAGACTAAACTCGGCTAGGAATTAGCCTTACACTTTTTTGAGTGGTTATTCCTGGAACTTGCAAAGCTAAGGGTATTATGCTAAATCAATGAGTGAGATAAGTTTTGTTTTCTTAAGCAAATTTCAGGAGTTACATAGGCAGATCCAGGGGGGGGGGCAGAGTGGCCCGCCCCTCCCCCCCCCATTGGCGGAGCAAAAAAGAGGGAAAAAAAGGGGGAAGGAAAAGAGAGGAGAAAAAAAGAAAATGAGGAAGACGAGTGAAAAAATAAGATGAGGGGAAGACTTGGAAAATAAAAAGAATATTTCATGTCACTATAGCTATTTAAAATTTTCGCTCGCGCTCGCATTGCCTGTTAGATGATTTTCATATCTTGTTCAATATGGAGTTAAATATAAAGTTTGGAATTAGTCAATATGCAAAACATATTTCACCTCGGAAATCGAACTTTCATTATTTTGTGTGATTTACAAATTTATTTTTAAAAGTGCTCTGTAAAAATGTCAGTTTTATTTTCTGAATATTAACATTTCTGCTCGCCCTGCGCGCTTGCAAATTTTGTTTATCAGGTACCTATTATTTTCGTGTTTTCCATAAAGTTTTCAAAATACCTTTTTCAGGTCTGATTGTCAAAACGTATCAGCTAGCACTGCACGCTCGCATTTTGATTGGTAAGTTATGTTTCAGGGCGGATCCAGCGTCCGCCAATAGGGGGGGGGGGCGAAATTTTTTCTCACCCATATTTTTCCCAATTGGCCGCTCAAAGTTGATTTTTGTTTGTTTCTTTGAAAGGTATAGTCTCAGTGGCGTAATGAGCCAAATATTTAGAGGGGGCTTGATACGGCATATCGCGTAAAATTAATAAAAAGTTGCGAGCGAGCAAAAATTTTGATATTTTAATCACAAAAATCAAAGTTTGTGATAGATTTCGACATGACATTTGAAAAATTGTAGGCCTATATTTCACACTAAGTCTTTTCCTTTTGTCCCTTTTTCTTGGTAGTGAAAAAATTGGGAGGAGGGGGGGGGGGGGCAAAACGCCGATGTCCTAACAGTCATTCTTAGCTTTATTCTTATAAAATAACATTAAAAAAATGTAATAATCTCATTTATAAGCACTATTTGAAAAGTGTCAGCGCGAAGCGCAAGCTGAAATTTTTTTTGAATTTCATGTATTTTGTCCTGAAAATTGAATATCCTGGGCAATGTTTGTGAATCTGAACAAGATGTGTATGTGACTAGATAATAGATAATAACTGCGAGCGCGAAGCGCGAGCAGAAATTTTTAATATGGCTTCTGGCTTGATCGAAAAGGGACCTGTTAAGGACGATTTGCAGTTAGCCATTAAGACAATACATATATTTCAAATTTTAGATAATGCGAGCGCGAAGCGCGAGCTGATTTTTTTTTTACATTCCGACCTAAAAAATGACATTCTAAGCACTTTTTGAAATAAACGGTTTAGGTATAAAACTAAACAATTTATTGATGCGAGCGGGAAAAAATTGAGATTTCAGACTTAAAAATGGGACCCTTTATTCATGTTTTGTCAATCATGAAAAGGAAGTTCCTACATTAATAATGCGAGCGCAAACTGGATAATTTTAGCACGTTTTGAATAAAGATCAAGCTGCGTATTTCAATAAACATGTGTGTGCGTGTTTCAGAATCTGGGCATTCTGAATTCATTCGCGCTCGCATCAATTGTTTTGTTATATCCTGGAGGATGTTTCATAAAGCTGTTCGTAGAGTTACGCATGACTTTACGCACGACTGGAACATGTTCTTAGGTCATGATTCATTTACATTGGGATATCACATAGCACAAGAAAGGATCACCAGTCGTGCGTAAAGTCACTCGTATCTTATGAACAGCTTTATGAAACACCCCCCTGTTCACGATTACAAAAATTTATTAAAATTTTACATTCTTTAGGTAGAAATGTCAAAATATTTCAACAAACAACAAAATATTTCAGCGCGCTCGCATTATTTGATGGCTAAGTGCAAGCAGTCCTTAACAGGTACCTTTCGATCAGTTCAAAACGTATATATACAAAGTTTCTGCTCGCGCTCTGCACTTGCATTAATATAAGGAAGATCCCCAATTAATCATCCTTTTCATGATTTACAAAACTTGAATAGAGTGTCTCGTTCAGTAGGTCTAAATCTCGAAATTTTCCGCTCGCACTTCGCACTCGCATCAATTGTTTAATTATAAACCTGTTTAAATTTAAAAAAAAATCATTCCTTAGGTAAAAATTTCAAAAAATTTCAGCTCGCGCTTCGCGCTCGCATCATTTGATTTTTAAAACATGTAACGTCTTCATGGCCAACTGCAAGTTTTAACGGATGCTTTTTCCATCAGTTCATTTCTGCTCGCGCTTCATGTTCGAAATAATTATTCATGTACATACACATCTTTTTTCAGGATATCAAACATTGCCCAGAATGTTCAAAATTTTAGGAAAAAATACATAATATGCTCGCATTATATAAATAAGGATTATAATATTATATATTTATGTTTCTTCATAAGATTCATAAGAATAAAGCTAATAAGTGTCTATAAGGACTACCCCTTCAAAGAAACCAAAAATCATCTTCGAGCGGCCGATCGGGGAAAATAAGGCTGAAAAAATCCCCCCCCCCCTAACGGCGAAGGCTGGATCTGCCCCTTGAGTTACTAAATTGAAAACTGATGCATCAGTGAACAGAAATTGTAATTTTAGTGTATCACATTCATCTTGTTGACCTCAGCAGTTTGTTTGTGAGAGTCAGAGTAATGTGATGGTACCCGTTACAAGGCGAGATATGACTTGGTTAAAAGGGCAATCCTCTTCTTTGTGTTCTTCTACAAATTAAAAGTCATGCGTCTCACTTCCTGGATTGTAGTCTATTCAAAACTTAACTGCCAAGTGACCGGTAGCTGATGGTCAGTCTTTTTTTCATTGAAAGATATTACCAAGAAATTGACTGATTATGTGAAATAATTTATTGAAAAAAAGAAATGAATGTTTGATTGATCACAACTCACATTGAATTAGTTGATTTATTGATAAATGGTTGTTTAAATATGACAGATAAGAAAAAGTTGATGCCCCAATTCAGAATTTATCATTAAATCAACATTCTGCTCTGGACTTCACGCGTACAACATGGCAATGACAATCAGTCTCTCAACAGGAGGGGAAGGGGAGGGCGGGGGGCTAAATGTTACTGTTGACCCTTATTCCATAAACTGACTTCTCCCACCTATCTTCTCCCGACTCACATATGAACACATTGCTGAGATCCACATTAAAAAAGTGAAATGCTGCCCCAAAAAGTGTAATTTGTGTTCACTCCTGCATTAAAGTTCATTTTAAACAACTAAACTGGTCACGGATAACCATTAATTTATCACAATTCAACCATAGGCGGCGGAAGCGGGGGGGGGGGCAATTTGAGATGGGGGACAGACCCCCCTAAGTTTATTGTTGATAACCTTTTATTCCGGCCCAGCATATACCCTTTGATTCAGTGGGCAGTGCTCGCTCAAGCATGAATGGTTTTCCAACCCAGGCTTTTTGGTGACATTTGAAAGTTGATTTTATTGGTTTCCATAAATGTAATAGTTTTTCCCCAATAGTGATATATTTTGTTATTTGGCAGCCATTTCAAAAGTGTATAGTTTTTTTTGGGGGGGGGGCGCACTGTATTTATCTTCAGCCTGGAACATCCCTTTAAGATTAGCTCCGATTATCGGTCTTCAAAAATAGGCTTTTATTAACGTAATTGTTTCATCAACCCGTGACGTCATGTTGTTTTAGGAGTGTTGTGATAGATTTTCAGCTTTACTGATAACGCATTTTTACTTATGGATACATAGCACTACATAATTTTATCTTTTCATGGAGTATACATAATTTTTATTTGTTTTTGCCATGCCCCCGCCCCCCCCCCCGCTTATTGTGCAGCTTTCCAATTTTATCATGTATTTAGAATATTGTGTGTAATAATTTTTCCTGACATAGCAATAGGTCCAATGACAGCGAAACAATGAAATTACAAAAACATCGCGAAAAGTTATATCTTTCCATGTCCATCTATTCGCCGAGCAGTGAATGATTGACAGTGCCATTTTGATTAATTACCGACTGTTGGAGGTGTCATGGCCGAGTGGTCTAAGGCGCCTGGCTATAATATGATGTCCGGCACCTAAGCCCATATAATCGACAATACTCTTTAATCCTGCTTTAAAATGCTATACGCATTATCTAGGTTTGCACTTGTTAAAAAAAGTAATTAAAAAATAATAAAACAGGCCCAACCATTGTAGAGTGAATGGCCCAGAGTCATTATAAAGTTTGACTTTTCTGTCAAATGGATTTAGACATTAAAACGGTAGGCCCTACACTATGAATTTCAGACAGACCGGAGCTAAAGTTAAATTCACAAAATTATGCGAGCAGCTTTTCTATATATCGTATGGTATAAAAAAAAATCTATGAAATGTCATTTTCTCAGAATAATGAAAAATTTACATATAGTATAGTACCAAAATTTGAAATCTTTATGACTAAGTTATGCATTCTATATTCCATAACGTATGGGGCAGCTGCTCGTTTATGACGTCACAAATCCAAAACTTGAAATTCTAATAGCTATCTGAATATTTGATAGATTTACCCCAAACCTTCACCAATATTTTAAAAAAAATTTGACAATGGAAATGACAATTTTTAGGCAGAAAAGTGCCTTCATCGTTTACTTTTGTCCTTAAACATGTTAAATAATTTATCATTTTTCTACTGGGGGGGGAATCTCGTTTTGCCCCCCAAAATTTTATTGCCCCCCCCCTCTTCCGGCGCCTATGATATTTTCTAAGAATAAAAAGTAAATGCAGGGGCCTACCAGAGGTCATGATAAAAAATTGTACATTCCGAGGTCAGTAACTGAGAAACGTAAGAATTCCTTTTACATAAGAATGAGGAAACCTTGGAATAGCCTAAGTAATGAATTAGTAAATGCACCCAGTGTCCACAGCTTCGAGAATGGATTGGATAAGTATTGGAGATGTGAACCTGTGAAGTTCAAGTTTGATGCTGACCCACCAGGACATGACCCGGCCAACCTCTAAAAAGGAGACAGAATTTGGAACTGAATATAGAGTCTTATACCCTTTTTAGACAGGCTAAAATTTCCATAACCCCGTACTATTGGTGGGGCTAAATGGCAATTTAGCCCCACCTATAGTACGGGGTTAAGCTTAGCCCACTTTCGTTTTACACAGCGTTTTTGCAAAGTGGGCTAACCCCACCTATAGTACGGGATTATTTGGCCCTGCAAAAAAGCAGGGTTATCCCACCAATTGCGGTGCTAAGAGCAATAGTACGGGGTTAAGATCGCATGTGTAAAACGAAAGTGGGCTAAGCTTAATCCCATACTATAGGTGGGGCTAAATGGCAATTTGGCCCCACCTATAGTACGGGGTTAAGGAAATTGTAGCGTGTGTAAAAAGTGTACGAGTGAAGCACTTGTACTACGAATGATCAACAAAAACCACTAGTCCGGGGTTAGCGAGTTTCGTGTGTAAAAAGCAAGCATTCCTTATCCGGGGTTAGCAATAACAATTTGGCATGTGTGAAAAGGAAAAAAAAAATAGTACGTGGTTAAGGATAGTACGGGGTTAGCGATAGTCCAGGGTTAAGAAAATCCTGTGTCAAGGGCATTAGTAACTTAGACTGCGTTCAGAAGCATCCGTAGGTATCCATAGGTAGGTAATAAATTTTAGGCCCGTGCATATGGCACAGAGATACAGATGGTCTCACAGGCCTAATTCATTCCCCATAGACTCATGTGTTAAATTGGCACTTTAAAAAATTCATAAAAAATAAGGATGAAATTCGGGGGTCGAATGTTTACTACCAGTGGATAGGATTTATATCTGGCAATCCATATCTGACCAGAAAAGGGTCCCTCGACCGGCTCATTTTAAAAATAAATTGGCGTGTTTGAAGAGACCGTCGGGGGGAGCAGATTCATCAACTCAAGCAGCAAAATAGCCGTAATCCTTCCGCCAGTCAAAATATAGTCCAAAATTGGTGATATTTCTTCCCAATTAGGGAAAAGGAAGTTCAGTAATTACCAAAAATAGAATCAGTGTTAGATGGACAATCATATGCATACACTTTGTCAATCAGCCATATCAAAATAAACAAAATAGCAAAGGGTTGGCTCGAATGAATATCTAGGGCCTGCCACTAGTGATTAGGCCACTGATCTCTCCCATAACTGGATATGCGGGGAGGGTCCTTTGTTTGAAGCCCGCGAGTTCTATTGTCCGCCATACCAGTTCCCCCAAAAGGAACGCGATCGCTCCATTAGCATGTGCATTGTGAGCGATACGCTAGCTGTCTGCACACTGAAGCAATCATTGCTTTTATAAAAAACTTCATATATTTAAGGTGCCAGAATTCGCAATTATCTTGAAACCATGGTACTTTCCCAGTATACAATTCGGAAACATAATTTTGAAGGGATGGTGTTTTTCTCACCTACGGAAGAATGGATGAATGACTTGTCTATAGGTATTTTGGAGGTTTTCCAAATATTAAACCATCTTAGGATCGATATGGCGAGGACTTTCTAGGTTATGAAGGCTTATAACACTGGGCTTGACCCCACCCCCCTTAATTTAAGTCTACCCCACCCCCCAAAAAAAATCAAACCTGAAGTGTAACGCCGAAAAATTCATCGCTTAAGTGAAACTTTAAAATATAACTTTTATATTTTATTTCTGATTTTGATTAAATTTTGAGCATTATTGTGTATTTTTCTCTCTATTCAAATAATCATTTTCATGAGGTGGACTCGCCCTTTAAAGAACAAGTCCACCCAACAAAAACTTGATTTGAATAAAAAGAAAAAAATTCAACAAGCATAACCCTGAAAATTTCATCAAAATTGGATGTAATATGAAAGTTATGGCATTTTAAAGTTTCGCTTCATTTCACAAAACAGTTGTATGCACATCTCGGTTGCTATTCCATTATTTTAACATTTTGTGCTTCCGGCAAGGAGGTCCTAAACGTCAAATTCGTACAAATTGAAATATTGTATAATTCAAACTATAAAACACAAAAACAGTGAGTAAAATCATTGACTCTCTCATTTGGATGTAACTGGCTCGTTCATATCACTATTTTTTTCAATAAGCGAAACTTTGAAATGTCATAACTTTTTATTTTACATCCGATTTTAATGAAATTTTCAGCATTGTGCTTGCCTGATTTTTTTTCTATTGATTCAAATCAACATTTTTTTTGAGGTGGACTTGACCTTCTCTCTCTCTCTTTCCTTCTGTCACATCGCTTCTTAAGGGGTCCACACCTTATGTATCAATGCCTAATTTAATTGTACATTTTGATTTGTAAATATATGTTTTATTGTTTTTACACATGAAGGTGAAATAAATGAAATGAAAATCGATCAACACTCTTCAATTATCCTCTACCCAGTTTGTTCATATACACTGTAGGCAGCGGAAGCGGGGGGGGGGGGGGTCCTGTACCCCTAAATTTTAGCCTGGGGACAGACCCCCAAAATTTATGTTGACAACTTTTATTTTGTTCTTTTTGCTTGTCAATTTTTTTTCTGCATCCCCCTAAATTCAGGTAGACTCCCCTAAAATCGTTGTGGTCCGACCTGAAATTCTGGTTGATAACCCTATTCATGCTTGTCAGATTATTTCTTTTGTTTTGCATCCCTTCCTAAATTTTGGGTTGATAACCTTTTTTGCTTGTCAGATTATTTTTATTGCGTCACCCCCTAAATTTCTGGTTGATAACCCCCCTTTTTTTTGCTCCACCGAGACATTTTTTCTTTGAAGACATTCGGCATCTCAAAATAAGTTCTGTGAAATTTCTGAAGTCTGTAAATCCGTCTCTGTAGCTTAATGTCTTTTTTACGTACTTAAAAAAAAAAAGAGTTCTCGGAAAAAATAATTTGATCTATTGTTGACAGAGAAATATCACAAATTTACATGCCACAAGTTATATAAGCCCCCTAAAGTCCTAGTCCTATACCGGGGTCACCTATACCGTACATGTACCTATAGCTTGTAAATTTTATTGTGCTTTCACAAATAAAAGATAAATAATTTTCAGAATAAAAAATTGTAGATCCAGCCCTTGTTCCAAAAATCAGTCTATTTCAGTCAGGATATATGCTTTGCAAAAAATATATTTTTTTAACTCCTCCGAAACGGCAGATTTTCACAAAATATATGCTATACACGGTCAGTATTTTCGTGTCTCAGTCGTGATATTCTTCTGTCCAAACATGATTGATAAACTCATAAAACTTGGTGACATTTGTGAATATTAATAAACTGAATATTTATTTGAATCATGGTTTGATTCATCACGCTTCCAGAGAAATCACAACAATCGATAACCCCCCCCCCCCCCGGAGTTTTAAAGTTTTGGAAACTTGCTCTGGTAATTTAGAATTACCGCACATGTATTTGAGCACATGGGACTACATAAAGTCTACAACTATGCAGTTCACCAGCTTGTCTTATCTGTAAAAAGTAATCCCGTTTTCTCTGTTTCTACGGTCGTCACAATAAGTGCAATTATACGTGGCACAGGACGACATCTTAAACTTTGTATCAGGCATAAATTCACATTGAAAAGTGCTGTTATAAGAGTTGATTTGGTAAGTATAATTAAGAATTGACACTATTGCCGTGTACTAGACTCTACTCCAATTTTGGCTTTTTTGGGGGAACTCGGCGTGCGGAGGTACCAACTTCCGGTGCTTCAACACGGAATAGGCCAATCAGCGTTATTGTTCCCATCCAGGTAGGGGAGAGATCAGTGGACCAGGCCCGTGAGACCAGATACAGATACGTTGCCGCTGCCCTCTACGTTCATTTGTACTTATAATATAATGACGAGCGCTAGCGTGAAGCTAAGAGTTAGAAATGAATATTCATTATGAATGACGTATTCTGTTGAATCCCGGGGGTGTTGAATTTCGGGAATTGAAGAGTCATAGCAGTGTCATATAGCGTGCGTAATTATAGCGTTGTAGAGACGTAGAAACTAGTCTATTATGTGGTGCCAAAGAGAACTCGTTTGGAGAACGGTGTAGAGAACTTATGTTGGTTACCAGACCCGGTTACCATACTTATTTTAATTTGTCTTCTCGATCTCGGTAGGTAGGTAAATATTTTAATCTGGGTATCCTTGAGCTGAGGGTCAAGTTTGAGAGATAGGCCTAAACAGCAGCTAGACTTAGCTGGCTAGCTAGACCTACTTAGTAGGCTACTGAGCCAGAACTAGTCTTAGCCTTAGGTATCAGAGCCTGAGCTGAGGTAGCTACCTAGACGGTATTCTAGTGAGCTATATACCTCAGCTCAGGCTCTGCTAAGCTAGGCTAGACTGCTAAGCTAGACTAGTTCTGGCTCAGTAGCCTACTAAGTAGGTCTAGCTAGCTAGCCAGCTAAGTCTAGCTGATATTTAGCCTTATTTTAGGCCTAGCTCTCAAACTTGACCCTCAGCTCAAGGGTATACCCAGATTAAAATATTTTACCTACCTACCGAGATCGAGAAGAAAATAAGTCTGGTAACCAACATAAGTTCTCTACACCGTTCTCCAACGAGTTCTCTTTGGCACCACATAATAGTTTGTACGAACGTCTCTAGCTCTACAACGCTATCAAATTACGCGCGCTATGACGCTGCTATAGGGGCTAGGACTCTTCAATTCCCGAAATTCAACACCCCCGGGATTCAACAGAATACGTCATTCATAATGAATATTCATTTCTAACTCCGGTCATTGGAATTCATGGCTTACCGCACAGGAGTGCCGTGAATGGAGCAGCTATAAAGTTGAACCTGAAGAAAATCCCTTCTACTACGGACTTTTAGTCGTTGGTTGTTTTGAAATTTGTGCATATTTGTTTTAAAGAAGGCATGTACGACCAAGATGAAGGTAATGACAGACAAGGCCTTTGTTTTATTAACCGCGTTTCTTATACAACGTACATTTGATTCGCAAAGAAAGAAGCGCTACACAATGACTATGTATGACTTACCGTATGTTCACCTCGGTCCCGCATACAAAAATTTTGTTGCCAAAATTTCAGTCTAAATTTTGTTTTGAATTTGCTGCGATCTCAGTTTTGTTTCCATGAATAGGCAAAATAGAAGTTTTAATTATGATTTCGTGACAAGATTTGATTCACATAGATATCTAATTATAATTATTGCACAAACTAAAGACTGAATTTAATATCCCTAGTAAGTATCGCAAGTGCAAGAGAGCTGATGGCGTGGCCGTGGGCCGGTGAACATTTGTTATGTGTTATGAGCACTCTAGGCGACAACGCAATACTTACCCGTGTTAAGAAACTGGGACTCCACTCACGCGCATTTGGGCCGCCCTAGCTTAGAACTAAGCTTTGTTTCACGAAAAATTGAATATTCTTAACTTATAATTCAATACATGTAACTAATTAGATTAGTACTGTTAAATCGGTACTCACCGGTTCTTTTCTTGAATTTTCTTGAAAATTCCCACGCTTCTGGCTTCAATTCTGCGATAGATTCTGTTGCCATAGACAGCTACACATGCAACTTTATTTATAAATGGAGCGCCCCTTACGAGAGTCGCTAATGCCGCGGAAAAATTGTTAGGCATTTTGGCCTGTGGTCAAGGCGTTCTTCTGTTCTATTTTTTTTATAGGTATGAGATCGAAATCACAGCGACTATTCACACTGTTCCATAATGATTCCGAAAGGAGGTGCAACACCCCCCACCCACATGGGCGCAAATCCAAGGGGGACACTTCCCCCTAACCCAAAATAGGGGCACATTATCAAATGTCCCCCTACTATTTTTGTTCTTTTATATATGATGGAAAGAAATAGGCCTACATCATTTAAATCGAAGTAAAACATGTATTTTGGACGAGACGACCTTCTTTTGGGGGTGATAAACCTTCCTTTTTGTTTTTTTTTGTTAGTTTTTTTTTTTTTTGCCTGTTTTCCAGCCCCTGGTCCCCTACCTTAGATTTCCACCCTTGCCTCCCACTACTCTTGATATTGTTTGCGAATCTGTTTTGTAAATTAAAGGGGAATTTCACCCTGATAAAAAGATGATGAAAATATGAGAAAAATCATTTCAAAATATCGATGAAGGTGTTATTTGACAAAAAATTGGGGGGGATAGAATTTAGAATGCTTGATTTATTGTGACGTCTATAACGAGCAGTTGCTCTATCCTAAATATAAAATGCCCAAATTTCCCATTTTTAATGGTCCGTAACGACCCACTTTTTTCTTTTTGATAACAAGTATGAACTGATATAGGCCTACTAAAATGTACCATAAAAATCATTATCATGTATTTCTTGACATTTCATTTACTTTTTTACCATAATAATAGCTGCTTGCAAAGGCCTACGCCATCACAAAAAAACCCGGGGGGGGGGGGGGCCACTTACATTGACGAGTGGATACCATGCGCGACCAAAAAAAAAACGTAAAAAGGATGTCCTTTTCACGATAGGGCACGTTACCTACGTAACGTGATAAGGGTGTCAAAAACACAAAAATAACGAAAAAAGGGTATCTATTAATTCGCTAGGAAAACCGTCGTGTTTAGGGTCTAATTTGCGGGGATGATAAAACAAAATCAAAATGTTTTATAAAGGATGTCCTTTTTGCTCCAACACTTCGTGTTTAGAGTCCGATTTGCGCGAGGTGTAGAAGGTGGGGTCGTACTAAACCAAATAAGGTAAAGCCGACGACCGAAGGACCCGTAACAATAAAACATTCCTGTACTTGTTTAGGGGTTCATTTCAGGGAATATTTGCCAAGAGTATCGTTTTGCGTTTTGTTTCCAATACTTGTTAAGGGTAGGGTTTCACACGCCAATACTTGTTAAGGGGTGCATTTTCAGAATATGGAAATTACGTGTTTAGGGTGCTTTTCGAGACCCCATGGTCGCGCATGGTATCCACTCGTGAATGGAAGTGGCCCCCCCCCGGGCAAAAAAAAAATCTTACCTTTGAAAAAGATTGGTGGGGGATGGATTTTCCTCGAACGCATACCAATTTTTTTTCTGCTATTTTCATAATAAACTTTAAATGAATTCAACTTTGCACTACTTAATTTTTTCAAAGACAAAATAACAAAATTACATCTCGTCATCATCATCATCACCACTATCATTAGCATCACCATCATCATCACCACAACCGTCACCACAACCATCATCATCACCAAGATAATTTTCATCATCGTCATTGCCATCATCATCTTTTTTTTTCTTTATTTTTTCCCATCCCTTCTTCTTTTTTTTTTCTTCCAATATTCCTCCTTTTTTTTAGAGCGGCACACCGTCATGCTCCCTCACTGATTATCCGCCTCTATATGCTTGGTGTTGTATAAATTGGCGGATACCTGAATGAAATACTGAAGAGAAAATAAGGAAAGGGAAAAAGTAAGAAGAAAAAGATGAGAAGAAAAAAAGAAAGCCAAACAAATGAAACAAAACAATGTCAAAATTTCGTAATAAAGTCTTCTACGTCAGTTTAATAATGATGTTTTCATTGAAATGAGAACAAAAAAAGAATTGAAACCATAGGCGGCGGAAGCGGGGACGTTCCCCCCTAAATTTGTTGTTGACCTTTTTTTTTTTTTTGCTTGTCAATTTATTTTCCTACGTCCCCCCTAAAATGTTTGGGTTGAGAGCCTTTTTTTTTTGCTTGTCAAAATTTTTTAGGTTGTCCCCTCCTAAAATTTGGGGCTTCCGCCGCCAATGATTGAAACAATGAGGTAAAAAGGACTACATTATATAGTGTAAAGAAATAGAGGGAAGCTCCGAGACAATAAAAAGGTTGAAAAAGAAAAAAATGTGAAAACACAAAGCTCTCACAACATGAGCATAATAACAAATAATAACAAATAAGCGAGGACAAGTAGCTGAGGGACCCCCCCAACTCTCTCTCTCTAGTTATCTATCTATCTATCCGACTCGATTATATAAGAGAAGAATTTACTAATCAAAATATGAGCAAAAAGCACGAGCTGATATTTTTTATGAATATTCAAAACTGATAGAGAGACGCAATCGAATTATTCGATTGCGACAAAATTGATGATCTGAGAATTTATTGTGTTTAGGAATTCATTAAAAGCATAAAGTTGATCAGCATTAAAATATGGCAGGCGCAACGCATGAGCTAAAGCTTTATAGGCATACACCGATAAAAAATTTTAAGTATTTTTGGTAATCATGAAAAAAATTGATATTTCATGAAAGAAAGCTCAAATCCCGAGGAGGAATATTCTTATGAATTGACTTTAAAAAAAACTGTGGTAAGCCCCATTTAATATTTGATTATAAGTCGAATAAAACAGTAAAAGCTGAAAAACGTTCGCGTGATATTTGGCAACCTCCCCCCCAAAAAAAAATTAATAAATAAATAAAAAATAAAAAAAAGTTTTTAACTATAATAATGATCGAAGGTAATTTTGTCTCACGTAGAACTGGACAAATGAAAAAAAGATTGTCACTAAAAAAATGAAGGTAATTTTGACCCACGTAAAATTTGGCGAGCCCCCCCCCAAAAAAAAAAGGAAAAAAGGTTTTAACAAGCAAAAAAAAGGCTAAAAAAGAGAAAGAAGAGACAAGAATAATTATGAACGAAATATCCCCATTACAAATAATGCTGTGATCATCATAAGGGAGGGGTCGCATAACTAGTATGAACAACGTATTTAATTCCAAAATATTTACTACAAATCTCAATAGGGGGATCGGGCAGAAATGCTCACCCCCGTAAGTTTGTGATGATGAGATTGCTTACATGTACCAGTATATAAGATTACATTGTGTCTGAAGCTCTGAGCTGTATGCTGAGTGTGCTTTTTGTTGTTGGTGATTTCTCGTTAGTCTTAAGTTTAGACTGGATTCTTCATTTGACAACCAGCCCGAGATTCGAGCGCTTTTATGTTAAATCAAAGGCTTTCTCAATTTCTGCATTTTTTTTTGCTTTTAATTTTTTCATATACTATTAAATTTGAATTTTTGAGACATGACATGTAATTGTGATTATCTTTTTTTTTCAAATTGAGATAGATGTACATTTTTGTCTGCCAAAAGACTCATTAGAAATCTATCCTTTCTTTCATTTAGCTTTACTTATGCATGAATGAAGCATGAATAGGCAAATAATCTGAATACAATAGGCAAAATAGTCTGAATCTGAATACAATAGGCAAAATAGAAGTTTTAATTATGATTTTCTGACAAGATTTGATTCACATAGATATCTAATTATAATTATTGCACAAACTAAAGACTGAATTATCCCCAGTATCGCAAGGGCAAGAGAGCTGATGCAGATGGACGTGGCCGTGGGCCAGTGAACATTTGTTTTGTGTTGTGAGAGTGAGACATGACTTCATAAGTTTGTGATGATGAGATTGCTTACATGTACCAGTATATAAGATTACATTGTGTCTGAAGCTCTTAGCTGTATGCGGAGTGTGCTTTTTGTTGTTGGTGATTTCTCGTTAGTCTTAAGTTTAGACTGGATTCTTCATTTGACAACCAGCCCGAGATTCGAGCGCTTATTTATGTTAAATCAAAGGCTTTCTCAATTTCTGCAATTTTTTTGCTTTGAATTTTTTCATAAACTATTAAATTTGAGTTTTTGAGACATGACATGTACAGCGCGTCCCCCCAAATATGTCCCTCTGATATGCGGCTTAATAACTTCAAAAAATAAAAATTATTCTCAATGAAATGTATGGATATAGGAAGCTCATCTTATGTTCTAACTTCTATAAAAAATTTCATTGGTCTCGCTTCAGTGGTTTTGAATACACAGCCTATTTTGTAACAGTGGTGCTTTTCAATCCATTCCAAGTTTTAATATATGCATGCAACACTGCTTTGTGTTCTGCACTTTCTTGCATATCAACCCCCTTTGATCATATGAGCTAACCCAGGGAGCTGTTGACACTAAAGAGTTTCCTCTTTCATGATCTGATTCAGCTCATATGTAACCCTGGGAGCTTACAGTGTATTTGACCATACTCACGGGACTAGCGTGATTTATGGTCTAAATATTTCTCCAAATGAATTGTGAAAAGAGAAATTATGCACTTACATGTACCATGATTGTATGGATGAAGGTCTAACGAGTGGCAGTTTTCCTGACATCTGGGCACAGACTGGAACCTCAAAAAACGAAAAGTTCTCTCCTACCCCGTCTCTATCGGCCATTTTTGTCAAGAATTGCAACAAAATGGCCAATCGAAACGGGGATTACATATGAGCTGAATCAGATCATGAAAGAGGAAACTCTTTAGTGTCAACAATATGTAATTTGTTAATATTGAATTACAGTCCGACCTCTCTTATCCGGACACGTTGGGACCAGCACCAATCCGGATAAGGATTTATCCGGATCTGGGAGACCCAATATTAAATACACACAGCTGCGCTGCCGACTGCCTCCCCAGGCCACCGGCGGTAGCTACCGGTACACTATTGTAGTGGGCGTACGGTAAAGACAATATCCACTGCAGAGTCAGTGCAAGTTATAGGCATTGTTTTTATGGAAATTAAATCGATCGATGGCCAAAACTCTTGGATAATTTACCTGCTAAAATGACTGAGGTATACATCGAGCATACCTCGAAAGAAAGAGAATGACTCGATGAAACCAAGTTTTAAAATTAGATCATCGCGGCGGGTATCGCAGCTTCGCGATGTCAGCCATTGTTACACTGACTGTAGGCTCAAACATGCTAGATGGCGCTGTCCGTATTGAGGCCTAAAGTTAGCTAGCAAGAGATGTGTTGTTTTTCCCGCGAAAGCAAAAAGACAAACGTGATGAAATGTTTGCGCTGCACCCTGATTTACTGGAAATTATTATTCCTAAAGTTCTTTTAGTGATTTGGGTGAGATATATTCATGAAAAATATGTTTGGTGTAGGGTGACTATGTTGGGAAATATATGTAATCAAAGTGAGTTTACGTATAGGATTGAGTTTAGATTGAGATCTCATTTCCTCACGTACCGATACTAGATTAAAAAAAATAAATAAAAAAAAATCTCGGCAAGCGTGCGTCCGGATAATAGAGAGATCCGGATAAGGGGAGGCCGGATAAGAGAGGTCGGACTGTATCATAGAACTGGGATTATACATTGAGATGTTGTCTTCCAGCATTTTATTTTTACCCTCTCTGCAAATTAAAAAGGGAAGTTCAAACAGTTTATTGTAAAAATAACAAGAAAAGTAATTAAAAAATATTGGTAAAGGTTTGAGGAAAATCCAGTAGAGATTTGAAAAGTTATAGAATTTGAAGTAGGCCTATTTTGATTTGTGACAACATTATGCAAGTAGCATACCATGTATCACAATCTTTTTAAAAAAAGATCAATGAAATGTCCTTTTTCTCCAAGAATTAAAAATATGTTTTATTGTTCCTTCTGTTAGATCTATATAAACTTACAAATTATAGTATTTTACACCTGCTCCTGAAGACCTGAAAGAAATAAAGTTTTTCTTTTCATGAACCATTAAATTTCTTTTTGAAATTTATGCATTTCATTTGACATAACCTATGGGGCAGCTGCTCGTATATGACATTGTGATTCTAAAATTTAAAATTCTAATAACTTACTTGATCTCAGTGGATTTTACTCAAATCTGCAACACTATCTTTTACTATTTTTTCTGGTATTTTTACAACAAACTTTTCTTCAGTGTAAACTTTCCCTTCGATTGTAATATACTCCTTGTCAGAATTAGTGACTTTAAATGAAATGCCGGGAGACTAAGATTAAAATATCAAACCAAAGATCAATTTATCATATAATGATGGAAATCAGCAAAAGAACAATTTCGGTTTCGTTGTCAACTTGACAATCATACATTTTTCATTTCAAACAATTTTACTGACAACCTGGGTAAGCCTCTTGCCTTATAAATGAACATCGGTACAATTGGAGCGAACAGCTTTACCAGATTTATCTCCTTGCAAATACAATGAAATGGTACAATATAATTTATTTTAAGAAATGGAAGCCAATTTGAATATATAAAAAAATGATCATTTACAACTAGCCTCTAAATGGTTAACGTCTAATACCCTTGCGTATTAGCAAATCATCAATTGTGACAGCGTCAATTAGAATGCTGTAGTATAACAAGATGCAGTTTTTTTTCCCATTAATTTTGTCAAAGTTTGCTAGTCTGATCAAAATTCACATATCAATACTCAAATTTCGAAATACTAGATGGTATTTGTTATTCCGTCATACCAGTAATTATAATACCAAACTAACTTTGGGAAAATGTACGTACTTGTCAATAATCAATGTCAAAGAGTGCCGATACCATAAAGTTTAATTTCTTATTACATCAATTGGATCATATGGAGAGGTTTATCATCACCAAGATCAACTTACACCAATCCTCTTGTCACTGAGACATAACTATACCAATTCAACTGATCACCAAGATCATTAGAAACTTCGTTATCATCCTCAAGAATCAAACATGGAAGTGGAAAGATGACCACCAAGAACAATATTTCTTTTGTTTTGTCAAATCTCACTTCTACTACCCATTTTACATACATTGCAAAAGATCACCAAGATCAATTGTTCACTAGTGCAGTGGTAGTACTCCCTCTTATCTCTGTCTATCTGAATTTTCCTTCTTCCTCGATTCTCTGTTTCATCGTGTTCCTTATCATTGCTCCATGCTGCTAATCGTGCCAGTTCTAACGACGACCGACATCAAAAACAAAAGGGCCTACTTCTCTCACCTGGTAGGGTAGCTCTATCGGAAATCCGCCCAAGGAGTTACCTGAAAAATACTATATACTGTAACATCAACTACCCAGTCCTAATACCCCACTCTCATTAAGAATGTTTCCTGGTTTTGATCACTATTAATTAAACTTAAAAGACTAACATAAATCAATAAATTATACATTGCTCTAAAGTTTCATTTAAACCTGATTTCACCTGCAATTTAAATTACTCGGTGAGAAATGATATTACTCAGTAATGTCCAATATTTACAATATCTTAGTTACTCCATGTATTTTGCATTTTATATATATCTGCACTGAAGCTGATTTTTATTGATAATTTCAGTTACATTATGGTTGAGACAAATGAAAATGCACAAATTGGTTAACTTACATTTCCTCACAGGATGAAACTGCCCAGATCCAATCACAGAATTTGCCTGTCCATACAATCCAGCTACAGGTCAAAATTTGCTAAAATGAGGCCATATAATGCCCTATAATTGTAGGGTTGCATGGCAGAAAACAAGTTTCAAGTCCAAAATGACAGGCTCTCATGGCTAGAAGCAATAGTGGAACTTGGGCGTGCCTCTCTCACTCCTTACACACCTTGCTCCAGCTTCTCACCACATACACTAACACACACCTCTCCTCTCAATGAATTCACTCAAGCATACATGTATATCTCAATACTAGTTCAATTAGCATTAGCCTAACAACCTGCACAAAGGAATGTTGTAATGCCCTGGATGCACTGAGAATTTCTGACTGCACCTGTAGGTCATTGCTTAAGATCCTATTTACCTCTGACACTCCTATTGTCTTTGTACCTGCAGAAGTTTATGGTGAGGAGGAGACTGATGACCTGACACCCGATCAGTGGCAGGAGGCCTGCTGGATTGTCATCAGCTCTTACTTTGATGAGAAGGGTCTCGTCCGTCAGCAGTTGGACTCCTTTGATGAGTTCATCCAGATGTCGGTTCAGAGAATCGTGGAGGACTCACCAGCTGTTGATCTACAGGCCGAGGCTCAGCATTTAACCACAGAACAAGAAGTGCCTGTAAGTTCACCTACATGTAGGCTGTTGAAATGGGGGTCTTCCCTGTAGGCTGAGGGTCCACAATGCAGAGGATTATGCTTGTCTACATCAAAGTTATTTTCTTCTTAGCTAAATCTAATAAACTTCTAGATGGCTGCAGATGTTCAGAATTTTGCACCCCCCCCATAAAAAACCTTGATTGCTTTGAATCCATCTATTATAAAAAATTTTTAGAGAATGTCCTGTGGCCATTTCCATATAATAAATAGCTTTTTTAGTAGGATCAACCTCTGTCTATCTTCATTCATACATATTCTTCACTCTATGAAGTACTTGAACCATGATAATATATGAGCATCACAATTTCTCACAGGCTTTCAGTTCCAATATCTTACAGTGAAGGCACTTTTCCATTGGCCACAATTCTACATTACAGCGCAAATGGAAAATGTAAAGAAGAGTGCAATAAATCCTGAAAGTAAGATAGGCACTGAGGACAATCAACAGGGCATCCTTGGCCATTGATCTTGAAGGTCTTGGATGAATGTATAGGGGGGAGCAAACTGACTAACACTTTGTGTGGTCTATCATTGACTGTTATAAACAACAAAACCTAAAAATAAACATTAAATCTTGAGATAAACATGAATAATACAGAGAATGAATTAGCCCATAGTGTTATTCATGAACAGAGAAACTAAAATTTGAGAGGAAAGTACTTTTTTTGCTACTTGGGAACATAATATTTATGGTATGAATTTATTTAGTTGTGAAGAAGTACCGGTATGTTATTATTCATGTGGGCCTATACAAGTCTACAAATTGCAGAATGTTAATATATAGCATTTATGAGGTGCTGATTTATCTTGTTTTCTATTCAATAGCGCACTAAATATTACATCGTATTTAACTCCAGCTGCTAAAGGCACTTGGTGCATTCAAGGAATTAATCCTGCCACATTGCATTATGTTGGCCACATGTGAGTAGTTGAGGACTACTGAGGCTACTAGTTTGTTGCTGTTTTAAGCTCTTTTTTCATTTGAGCTAGAAATCATTTTAGATTGTTCCTACAATAGGGGGAGGGAACTACATTAAAAAATGATTTAAAATATCATTCATTTCACACAAATGTTGTTGTCTACAGACAAGATACCTTCTGAAGTTTGAGCAGATCTATCTCTCCAAGCCAACTCATTGGGAGAAGGATGGCTCACCGAGTCCTATGATGCCAAATGAAGCTCGTCTCAGAAATCTCACGTAAGTCTACTACACCCCCAGACAAAAAAGTCATTTTTCGGGGGCTACTTTTCTGCCTAACATTGCAGTGAATTCAGATTTTTTTTTTATTTTCCCAGGCTCTTTTGGGTATTTTTGGGCAGAATCACCCCATGCCCCATGTGATATTTTCCCTGTGACACCCGTGCCCCCACGATATCTTTCTAGGTAGACCCTACATTCTCATCATTTAATTTTCTTTCATGATATTAAATGGAAATCTTTTTTTAACAGTTTACAGTTCTGTGATTCCATGTATTCAATGTTTTTTTTTTCACTTTTGAAAATTCTTACAAATATATATATATCATACATTGATGAATTCAAAAAAAAAATATTTACCAGTATTTATGTATTCCAATGAATAATTGTGAAACATTTGTTCGTAATTTCATGAAAGGCAGTATGGTGGACCCAAATATCATCTATTGATTGAAGTTCTTATGCCACAGCATTTGGGTATTGTCATCATATCTTGCAGTCATGCCTTCTACTATTCCTAATACATTTGTCCTCAATTGTAGGTATTCTGCTCCATTGTATGTTGACATCACAAAGACAGTACTCAAGGATGGAGAGGATCCACAAGAAACTATCCATCAGAAAACCTTCATTGGGAAGATTCCTATCATGCTTCGCTCAACGTACTGCCTCCTCAACGGACTCACAGATCGTGATCTAACAGGTACCGCCTTATCTACCTCGTTCATTTTGTCTAATTATGCGTAAATTGACCAATGATGAACGATCATAAGTAAAGTATTACTACCAGTCTTGGAGACGATGATAAGTAAAGTATTACTACCAGTCTTGGAAACGATCATAAGTAAAGTATTACTACCAGTCTTGGAAACGATCATAAGTAAAGTATTACTACCAGTCTTGGAAACGATCATAAGTAAAGTATTACTACCAGTCTTGGAAACGATCATAAGTAAAGTATTACTACCAGTCTTGGAAACGATCATAAGTAAAGTATTACTACCAGTCTTGGAAACGATCATAAGTAAAGTATTACTACCAGTCTTGGAAACGATCATAAGTAAAGTATTACTACCAGTCTTGGAAACGATCATAAGTAAAGTATTACTACCAGTCTTGGAAACGATCATAAGTAAAGTATTACTACCAGTCTTGGAAACGATCATAAGTAAAGTATTACTACCAGTCTTGGAAACGATCATAAGTAAAGTATTACTACCAGTCTTGGAAACGATCATAAGTAAAGTATTACTACCAGTCTTGGAAACGATCATAAGTAAAGTATTACTACCAGTCTTGGAAACGATCATAAGTAAAGTATTACTACCAGTCTTGGAAACGATCATAAGTAAAGTATTACTACCAGTCTTGGAAACGATCATAAGTAAAGTATTACTACCAGTCTTGGAAACGATCATAAGTAAAGTATTACTACCAGTCTTGGAAACGATCATAAGTAAAGTATTACTACCAGTCTTGGAAACGATCATAAGTAAAGTATTACTACCAGTCTTGGAGACGATGATAAGTAAAGTATTACTACCAGTCTTGGAATAAGGATCCACATATTACAGGGTTACCACAGTCATGGAAAATCCTGGAAAAATTTGTGGTCGTGGAAAGTCAGGTAATTTAGAAAATTTGTGAAAAGTCATGGAATTGCATTTACCTCTTGGCTATGGCAGCTTTCCAGTTTGTCATGTCTCACAACTCTCATGGTACCCTCGGGCTGATTGCACGAAAGGGTCTTTGCAAGGACCGTCTTTCGTATCGCCCATCTTTTATGATAAGCTGTATGCGGGGAATTTCCGAAACGTATGATAAACAAATAAAATTCAATAGCTAGCATTTAAATCGAGTTGTATACGATTTCATGATATATCACATCATTTTATAAACAACTATTTTGTTTACTTCAACGGATGAAGAAAATATGTTTGCAGGTAGTTTATTTAAAATGCATTTCACATGGCGCATCATAATAAATGGGCGACATGAAAGACGGTTCTTGCAAAGACCCTTTCGTGCAATCGGCCCCTGGTCAGAAACGACCCATGTACTAATGATTACATGTACATATCATGAGCAAGATGTGGAATGGATGGCTGTAAGGGGAGGTGGAGGCCATCATAACATGTCTGATTTGGGAAACTGCCTGAAAGGAAGTCATGGAAAGCAGCAATATAGTCATGGAAAAGTCATGGAATTCTGTTTTTAAATTTCTATGGGAACCCTGATATTATCAAACAAGGTCAGTGAAACCTGTCTGTAGTGACTACCAAAGAAAGATACAAATTGTTGCCTCTAAAGACAGGTTCTTATACACATGATCTACCTCAATGGAAATCTGTTTTAGTGGTGGTGATAGGCAGGTGGCTGCTATAGACAGGTGGTCAATAGCACAGGTTTGAGTGAGTTAGAAATAAAAAGAAACCTTTTGCATGTAACTCTTACTAATGCCCTCAAGGGTGTTTATTATTCCAAGCAGTGGCTTGTTTTCCTTCAAGAAATGTATCCACATTGTGCTGCACTCAACCCAGGTGAGGTGAATGGGTACCTGGTAGGAATTTATTACTTGAAACGAAGTGCACATAACCGCCACTCTACTAAAGCCAGGGTAATTATGCTGCATTACCGTAGAGCGCTTACGACTTCTGATAAAGTAAGTGCAAGTGTAATAGTAATAAACAGATTTGGTTTGAAAGAGGTCAAGTGATATCAAGGAGGAAATCATTGTATTTTTACAATTACCATCAACTTTTTCCCCCATAATTCTTTACAGAATTGAATGAGTGTCCCCTCGATCCCGGAGGCTACTTCATCATCAACGGCTCTGAGAAGGTTCTCATTGCCCAGGAGAAGATGTCCACCAACTCAGTGTATGTCTTTGCCAAGAAAGACTCCAAGTATGCCTTCACTGCAGAGTGCAGATCATGCCTTGAGCATTCCTCACGTCCTACCAGTACCCTCTGGGTTCATATGATGGCCAAGGGAGGACAGGTAAGGAAACCTGGTCCTACTGTGACCAGAAGGAAGCAGTTGATAGTGCTGGGCGATATTTCTGTATTATCAAAATCATGCTATATTGAACAAAAATATTGGAATATTCAACAATGGTTTATGATTATGTTGGTATATCACAGTAACACAATATGCCAAAAATATTGTTCATTTTGAAAAGTTTAATCACTGTTTATTGACCGCAAATACTGCTCTGTTTTCCTTTAAACCATTGCAGAAATTTTGTAATTTGGTACCCAAATGCCAATTTTTCATAAACAAGCACATATGAAAATTGCACTTACATTCCCCCTTCCCTGCTCTCATGGCATTGCAGCTCATAATGAACATACAATGACAGACTCGACAGATATTTTGCTGGCAGTAATCAAACATTGAAATCAAATATCGACCAGCACTAGCAGTCGACTCTGTTGAGTATATAGGGCCTTCTCCTTGGGGTTAAAAATGCTTTACAATCTGCTCCACTAGCCATACATGCTTGCCACAAGAGTGATAACATTTAAATACAATATTTATTTTGTCTTCGCAAACATGATTACAAAGAAATTTGTTTTCCACTGGTGTAATATACATTTGACATGCATGAACAAAATCAAACAAAGAAACAAATAAGTTACACAGATATGAGGCAAATACAACAAAACATTTGCAAAGTTTGAGTCATCCAGAATACTTATCATAATTATTAGCATTCAAATATTGTTATAATTATTATTGACATTATTATTGTTATTATTATTGTTGCCATCATCATCACTGCTATTGCTTTTATATGACTATTATCATTATCATGAAACTTTCCGGGATATCAGTACATACGTTCATCATTTCACTGGGAATAGAAGTTTATTTAACGTAACGTTGAGCTTGTGAATTGAATTTGTGGATAGAGTCGGGTATGAATGAATTTCTAAAACGGGAAAGGCAGGTTGGAGTGGGATGAAGTCTTATGCCAGAACGATTGAATGAGTAGTAATGATTAAGTGGATGAGAAGTGTCTTTCATAATTAAGGGGACTTTTCCTAAGATCTGATCGGTACAGTGGGATTTGATAGAGGCCACATCTACTCCTAGTATTCTTTGCGCTACTTTACGGAAATGAGACTAATTGAGCAATAAAAACAGTCAAAGTTCATTAACAAAGTAAAGAGCTTCTTGAACTGTCCATGGATGTAAGACAACAATAAATAAAAAACAATAGAAGCAACAGAGATATTTCCAGTTAAAGAGCGTAATATTTCTGTGATTTACATGAATGTCAGTGCATTGAAAGCATGTTGGTAAATCACTCATAGCAGGATCAGTGGGGGGGGGAGGGTTGATGAAAATTGGTATGATAAGGACATTTCTGCCATACTTTGTCAAAAGGACGCAAGTAACGATGAAAGAACATCCTGTAAAAATAGCAAAGTTTGATTGCCATTTATAGTAGATAAACGGTTTAAAAACTCCAATTTCTTGATAATATTAAATGTTTTTAGAGAAATATCATTGATATTTAAATGCCCCAATAAATTAACCATACCATAAAATAGATGATATGGTAACACCATGTCATTGACAGTCATTCCTATACATTAGTGGATTATTCTACATATTCTTTGCAGATACATGTAAGGTCTATACTTGATTCTAACATTTTTCTTGGTTGTAGGGTGCTAGGAAGAGTGCCATTGGTCAGAGAATGATATCAGTACTACCCTACATCAGACAGGAAGTACCGATCATGGTGGTCTTCAGAGCTCTTGGATTTGTGGCTGATCGTGACATCCTGGAACATATCATCTATGACTTTGATGATCCAGAAATGATGGAAATGGTGAGTTTATCATTGCTTACGTTGTCGGGATTAAAGGCTCTGACACATTGTTCTGTGCACGCCTTGTGGATGAGTTGTGGGTAACAGCCTGCAACAATTTTGAGTATGTTTGAAACTTTTCTGCGTGCAAATCACACTTTGGTGCAATCCTGCCGGCAACTGCATGCAAGATATATGCGAGATACTGTCAATGAGGACGACCTGCAGGCATCCTGCAGGTAGCCAAATAGTAGCCTCATCCAATTACTTAGACTTCAAAGATTGAAATTGAGTTTACTTCTCTTATTTCCTCCAAAATCATGTTTACACATGGTTATCTTAAAATTTTATCTTTTCTCACTGAAATCTTCTTGGGATGGTTAGTGACAACGATGACAAATTTATCATGGTAACATGGGAGATGGTAGCAGAGAATACAATTTCCTTTATGCACATGTGGGAATGCTACCACATACCATCTAAATTAGTTTCCATTGCATAATTTAGACAAAATAGCATTGGTTCCGAGAAAATAATGAGTTGATCATCAGTGCAGGCAATATTTCACTGGGTTGTACTATAGCTAATTTTAAATTTGATGATGGAAGCATGATTTAGATTGCCTTCCTTAGGTTCAACATACAAAATGATCCAAGTCATATTATTGATATCTCAACACAGAAAGAGATTCATTTCAGGACCAGCTTCATTTTAAGTTTGATGCTGTGTTGATGCAAAAATCAATGTAGGAATTATCAGAAATACTCAAACATTGTACTACATCACTTAATGTTTTCGATATCGCAATTTGCTTAACTTTTTTTATAAAACAATAATAAATGTCATATTTTACCCAGGGAAGCCACTTCACATCTGAAAACTGTTTTTTCTAGAGGTCCCTGCTTAACATGATAATGTTATTATTACCCCGGCTGCTTCACAAAAAGTCTTTAATGTAGCAGATTTGTTTACGTAGGACTGTACAGAACATAGTTGAGAGATTTTCTTTCATGAGTAAAAATGCGAATTGAATTTGGTGAGAAGCATTGTTCCACATACTCTTAACGGTATGTCTTTTTGCGGTAGGTCAAACCTTCTTTGGACGAGGCATTTGTCATCCAGGAACAGAGTGTTGCTCTGAACTTCATTGGAGCCCGTGGAGCACGACCCGGTGTCACCAAGGAAAGACGTATCAAGTACGCTAGGGAGATCCTGCAGAAAGAAATGTTGCCTCACGTTGGTGTCAGCGACTTCTGTGAAACGAAGAAAGCATACTTCCTTGGGTAAGTCTGCGCGGATAATGTCCATGAAGGAATATACCTGTGATCTTGCTGCCATATATGTTCATAAATGGTGTACTAAGAAGCAAGTGGTATGACTGGATTTCTAAAAACCAAAACCTAATCCAAAGATCATACAACGAAGATGTAGGAAACACTCACACTAACAGTGTTGATCAGAAGATGTTTTGATTCACATATCTTTCACAGTGCATTTCTTAATGATATTCCTGAATGATTGTTCAGTAAAACATGCTTGCTATCTCAACTCCCAGGATAGCATCCAATCATTATCATTCAACATCTTTCCTAAATTCCCAGTCAATTGGAAATTTCAAAGAGTATTTGGTTTCTGATTGGTTGTGAATTTGCATTTAAACACTGCAAATATGATTGGCCTTTGCTAGATTGTGATTAATCAATACTTTCATGTTATAGAGCCCAGAACTAGATTTCATCACTAATGGGGTATTGCAAGAATTGATTTCATGTCTATTTGGGTCACCAGATCAGTCAGATATTTTAACAATTAGTGCAACAAGGATCATCAAGTGATTTGCTATGTTAATGATATTTTAACAATTAGTGCAACAAGGATCATCAAGTGATTTGCTATGTTAATGATATTTTAATTGTAAATTAGCAAATATTGTCTTGCAACAAATTGAAAAGTATGAAACATTTGGTTATTTTTTTTATTTCTCTTGTATCTTGCTCAGATATTGTGTACATAGATTACTTCTGGCTACGATTGGTCGTCGGGAGGTAGATGATCGTGATCACTATGGTAACAAGCGATTGGATCTTGCGGGTCCACTCCTAGCTTTCCTCTTCAGAGGGCTCTTCAAGAATCTTCTCAAAGAAGTCCGCATGTATGCTCAGAAATTCATTGACAAGGGCAAGGTAAGTAGGCTAGGGATGAATACCCTTTTTGCCATTTGATTGTTTGCCGTGGTAAACAAACAGACGCTTTACAATTAGTGTGTCTCTACAGAATCATTAAACAGTATTACCTGTGAAAGAATCAAGAATTCCGGAAAACTTCCTGTAGAAACCGCATCTTGCAAAATAAGATTGCTGGTTAATAAGTTTGGTATGTGAGTTAATCAGATTATTTGCTCTGTAGACACGGGTTGGTTTAAGGGCGATACAGATTTTGATTCCAGAAAAAGATAAACTCTTTTTAACGATTCTCTGTAGAAACTCAAATTTAGTGGTAAAAGAGATGGTAAAATACCATAATGAATAGATGATCTGAAGTATATTCATGTCACATATTCAATTTTTTTGTGCCCATCTTTTTTATTTGGACAGTATATTGAAAATAAGAGATCTAGCAATCCTCAAAGCTGACTTTTATGTAATTGTCATACTGTACTCAAATTTATCCATTAGTGTTGTAGCTGCGCTTGACGATGCCTGGCTTGCCCATCCAGTGCTCTGAATTCAAGCATGGCACTTGTAAAAATCACTTCGCTGCCCGTCAAAAATCCCCCTAAATTGCTTGAGAAATGTAAATAAAAATTAACTCAATCAGCTTATTTAATTTATTTCAAAATGTATCCCTCATTTGATGATTTTAGCTCATATGAACCTTCTTAAAGTTGTAAAACCCTGGAACCCCGGCCATGGGGAGGGGGGGGGGTGAGTGCTTCACTCCTTGCTCGTAACAGCACTGATAATGGTCTAGCTACAACACTATTCTCCATGTTTGTTTATCAGGACTTCAACATGGAGCTTGCCATTAAGACTAGGATCATCACAGACGGTCTCAAGTATTCCTTGGCCACCGGTAATTGGGGCGACCAGAAGAAGGCCCATCAGGCCAGGGCTGGTGTTTCACAGGTTTGTAATAAAATCCACTTCCTAAAAGGAAAGGTTTTTAATCCATTTGGTTATTTTATAAACAGAAATTTGTTTTTAATTTGTCTACAATAGTACAACACATGCAACTGCTGTGAAAGAATATATCAATTGAGCATGGAAGGGATTTGAACCCAAGAACTACTAGACCAAGATTACTAGACCAATGTCATAGACCACCCAACCATTGGAGTGCCAATGTAGTCATGACGTTGATTTGCAGAACTGGAATCATTTTACTAAACAGATGCAAAATTACAAAAGTTGGATGTCAGTGATACTTTACATAGCAATATGTTTCCACTTTAGTCAGTTTTATGCCAACAAACATACAGCTACAACTGCTTATTTGATCTAAACCTTAAAAAAACATGTTTATTAAAGTTTTGTCCATTGTCCTTGGAAGAACCATACAGTGTAAATCTAGGAGTAAGTGTGCTCTAAACTGAACATTCAGGACAAATGGCACCATATAACAACTTTTGATAGCACATATTAATGGTAAGGAAAAGCAGTGTGTCATCAGATATTTCTAAAAACATAGTTGAATTGTTAAGAAATAAAATCCAGATAAGTAGTACAATCAATTTATATTGCACTTTTTAAATTTTTTTGAAAATTTAGGATTGTGATACTTCTTAAAAAATTACCAAGAATTCTAATATTGATTAAAATTCATAATTGGTTAATTCTCCTTTCATTTTGTGTAGGTGTTGAATAGATTAACATTCGTATCCACTCTCTCTCATCTGAGGCGTCTCAACTCTCCCGTTGGACGTGATGGAAAGTTAGCCCGCCCTCGTCAGCTTCACAACACACAATGGGGTATGGTGTGCCCTGCAGAGACCCCAGAGGTAGGTTTGCTTTGATGATGATGTACAGCATTTGTATAGCGCCATATATCTGTCATAGACATTCAAAGGCGCAATTTTGGAGGAGCCAGCCAATCTAGAAGGGCGTGCACACAGAACTCCTCCCGATATAACTGGTTGGGGGAAGGCAGGTGGACCACTACACCAGGGTTTCCCCCTACTCTTACTCAAATAGTGCAGTGGGTTCTTAATCTGCAAAGGTGGTGATTCTCCTCTACACAGGGCCTCCATGTAACGTCCTATCTGAGGGACGTAGTGTTTTCCATTGTAACATAGCCTGCACCTATGAAACGGGAGAGATGTTTACACACAACGCACTGGCTTCAGTCATCCGCCCAGGATGGACACGAACCCGAGATCTTTGGTTCGAAGGGCAGGTGCTTTACTGACTGAGCCAAATTCGCTCTTTGATCTATTGCACATGATGTTGCATAAAGAAATCCAGTTAAAGGCGAATACAACCTAGGTCATAAAATGCTGTGTGAGAGGGGATGAAAATACGTAAATAAGAATGGGGAATGTTTGAAAGAAAGCAGACAAGCAATAAGAAAATTATGTAAATTTTAGCATGTTTTTTGGAGGTAAGGCAACAAGTTGATTCCATATTTAAAAAAGAAATATTTCAAAGTTAAGAAGAATGAAAAAACATTATGACTTTTAATGAATGTGAACAGACATTGCTTTTTAATATGCATTGCATGAGTATTCACTTTTTTGAACATGTAAGATTTTTAACTACCCATGTGAAATATTGGATATTAAAATCTCCCACTCGTATCATTTCATGTTTGTTATTACTAGGGTCATGCTGTAGGTCTAGTAAAGAACCTTGCTTTAATGGCCTACATCTCTGTGGGATCACAACCCAGTCCTATCCTGGAATTCTTAGAAGAGTGGAGCATGGAAAACTTGGAAGAAATAGCCCCCTCTGCCATCAACGAGTAAGATTATTGTCAAGATCTTTATTTTTCTATATATAAGTGATAAAATTGAATTTATTTGTATAAATTAAATTAGAAAGTTTGGAGAGTGTAAATCATAAGTATATAGTTGAATGCACAAACAGAAAAAGCAACATGATTAAATAGCTGAATTGTCATTAATATTTCCAATCGTAATTCAGAAGCAAACAAAGTAAGATTTTTCATGAGGTTCAGGTTTAGTGAAGTTTAAACATGTTTATTAATATCAAGGATAAAACAAAACATTACTTTGTAATATATACTATGCAAAAGGGCAAATCTAAATACCGAACAAAAACAGGAGATAAAAGAATTATAAAGACTTGAGCAAGGTAGTTCCCAGCAAACCAGAAAACATAGTATATGTTGGTCAGCAATTTGTATCTGAATTACAAATGAAAGTACATGTAGACGATTTGAGAATACCTAAAACACTGAACGACAGCAATCATATGATGTAGGGGGCATGATTAATGTTAGCTTACAGGACAAGTCCACCCCAACAAAAACTTGATTTGAATAAAAAGAGAAAATTTCAACAAGCATAACACTGAAAATTTCATCAAAATCGGATGTAAAATAAGAAAGTTATGACATTTCTAAATTTTGCTTCATTTCACAAAAACAGTTATATGAACGAGCCAGCTACATCCAAATGAGAGAGTCGATGATGTCATTCACTCACTATTTCTTTTGTTTTTTATTGTTTGAAATATGAAATATTTTGATTTTCTCGTCATTGTCATGTGAAATGAAGTTTCATTCCTCCCTGAACACGTGGAATTCCATTATTTTAACATTTTGTGCTTCAGGCAAGGAGGTCCTAATCGTCAAATTCGTAAAAATTGAAATATTGTATAATTCAAACAATAAAAAACAAAAGAAATAGTGAGTGAGTGACATCATCAACTCTCTCATTTGGATGTAACTGGCTCGTTCATATAACTATTTCGTTAAAAATAAGCGAAACTTTGAAATGTCATAACTTTCTTATTTTACATCCGATTTTGATGAAATCTTCAGCATTGTGCTTGTCTGATTTTTCTCTATTGATTCAAATCAACATTTTTCTGAGTTGGACTTGACCTTTAATGAGTTACTTTGAATTTTCATCAATATATATCCTTTTCAATTTGTCTTTGAGATCATTAGCTAATGATCAAAATTAATGATATAAAATTAACTGGCCTTGAGGGAATATCAAATATATTGCCTGCAACAGAATCATAAACGCTGAGTCTTTAGACAAGGGCAATATGGTTCTATGAAGGGCAGTATAGTTGATATTCCCGGAGAAAAGCCAGTCAATATTTCAATCACGATCCAAATCAGACATCTAGACTCTCATGATTGTGACATAATCATAAGGTCACATCCCTGGAGATGCACATCCAGAGCTGTCTATTGTTGTTAACATTATGATGTATATTGTTGCTGCTAGGATTAATATGACGTGTAGGTCTTTCCAGCATCCAAAGGTGCCAGGATGCACCTCTGCATACAAAGTCAAAACCTGCAGATAGACCAAGCAAATTACAAATGATATACCCGACTCCTTAAAGATATTTTCATGAAAACACAGGAAATGCAGTTTGGTAAATGACCAGCTCAGATGCTTATATGGGTAATGATGATTTTTATTTGTTGTTTCTTTTTTAGAGCAACTAAGATCTTTGTAAATGGCTGCTGGGTTGGTATCCATAGAGACCCTGAACAGCTGATGAATACCCTGAAGAAACTTCGTAGACAGATGGATATCATCGTATCAGAGGTAAGTTACAGGGGAAGTTCACCCTGACGAGACAGTTTGTTATAAAATACCAGGAAAATTGATGAAAATATTGTTGAAAGTGTGAGGAAGAAAAAGCCTAACGGTATCACCACTACCCTGTACACTAAACCCACAGATACCCACCAGTACCTCCACTCATCCAGCTGCCACCCCCGTCACTGCAAAACTGGCATTGCTTACAGTCAAGCCCTCAGACTTTGCCGTATTTGCTCCGAGGACCCTGATTTTTCCTTCCATACCAGGAATTTGCAGAAACATCTCTGTGCCAGGGGCTACGGGGCCAGGGCAGTCCAACTGGCAATCAACAAAGTTCGTTCTCTCCCTAGATCTGAAGTTCTCAAACCTAAAAGTGACAAGAAGACCACCGACAGAATACCGCTTGTGACCACCTTCCATCCCAATCTACCCCCTCTCCGCAAAATCCTGTGTGATAACCACCACATTTTACACACTTCTGATCGTCTCCAACAGGCCGTTCCCGATACTCCCCTTCTAGCATATCGACGCCCACTGAATCTCAGGGACCTCATTGTTTGTGCTGAATTGCCCTCCCTCACTAACCATTCTTCTCCCATACAGCATGGCACCTTCAAATGCACCAGCAACAGGTGTATTATATGTGAAATACACATTCACGAGAGCGACACTTTCACCAGCAACTCTACCAGCTTTCCTCACCAAACCAAGGGCAACATCTCATGCACTACCACTAATGTTGTATATCTCATCACTTGCAGAGTTTGTAGGGTACAATACGTAGGGGAAACCAAGACCACACTCAAGAAACGATTCTACGGGCACAGATCAACCGTCAACACAGCAAAGCTGGACACTCCAGTTGGCCGCCATTTTAACCTTCCCAACCACTCCATCACTGACATGATGCTACAGGGCATCAAATCTTTAGGTACCCGTCCTGACTCAGTCCGTACTAGCAGAGAGAAGTTCTGGATGAGACGACTTCGCACCATCCAACCTCATGGCCTGAACATCCAAGAGGGGAACGACTGATCAATCCTTCTTACCCACTTTCCATCTGTACACACATATTTTTCCCCCCTCAGCTCTTTTAGATTAGTTACATCATAGTTTTTGCCTCTACTTTCCTCCTATATCTCATATAAGCTCAGCTTCAATTTTTCCTCTCTTATTCGGGTGATATAATAATTATTATATATATATATATATATTTTCTCTCCCTTCATCTCTTAGATTTACCACTTATTTATTTTGCTTATTTTCATGTTTACTATGTTTTTTTCTTAATACACCCCCTTCCTCATACAGCATCAGTTTCCTTATTTGCTTTTACCCTTTTAGGCTATTGCTTCCCTTCCATATAATATACAGGGTTTTTTTTCTACTGTATAGTCTTCTGTTTTTTCCCCTCACACCCAGCGGATTACAATATCAGTTACACCATTTCCTTTTTGGATATGTTTATATAATTTTATACTTACAGATTTATTTTTACACTTTCTTCTCTTAGTTTGTTTAATGCTCTTACATACATACTCATGTCTTTTGCACATTATCAGTTGTTCTCCATTCTTTCCCTTTTTCCCCCACTCTTATGCACCAGTTTACCAGTTTATTATGCCTTTCTTTGTTACCTGTTTGACCCACCTCTCACTAATTCTCTTGTTATTCATCTCTTCCTCACACCCTCTATCACTGTTTTGTTCCAGATCCTGTTTGATGTTGCCTGCCTCATATCTTAATCCCTCTAGGCTTGAGGTCTTTCTTTGGCCTTACTTACAGTACACTAACTTCCCTTTGTGTCTGCATACTCCTTTTCTTTCATCCCCTTCATTAACCTGATTGGTCATCTCTTCTCACTAATGCCCCTTTTGTCTCCCTGTTTTCAGTGTTGCTGTTGAATGTCTGTGGTCTATATTATGGTTGTTCCACTTTATATGTTTGTCATTTTGCCTCCGAAGAAGATTCTGCTAGGATCGAAAGCTTAGGCCCCTTTTGACTCTCGAAAATCCAAATACAAAGAAAGTTATTAGAATTTTATTATTTGTGACATTTACAAGCAGTTCCCCCCATATGTTATGTAATATTACATGCATATATATCAATATTTTTATAGTTCATCATGATGACCCAAAAAAAATTCTTTCACGAGCGGATGTGAAATTATTTATCTGTTGATATACTAAAGGTACAATATTAGACATTTAAGTTTTTTTGAGAAAATAACATAATATTTTTTTACTGGAAGCTGCTTGCATATGACGTCACAAATAAATAATAAAAATTCTATTAACTTTCTTTATCTTAGGTGGATTTTCCTCAAACTTTTATCAATCATTTTTCTGCTATTTTTATAATGAATTTTTGTAAGTATGAACTATCCCTTAAATTGGATTGGCTGGAGATGTTGTAAAATTAAAACTGGGTTCTGTTAGAAATAATATAAGATTTGTATAGCACACGTATCCACCTTGCTAGGTGCTCAAGGTGCTCCTATATTACCCCGGCTAAGCTAGTCTACCGATTCCAATGCTCAAATCTTTTTCAGGAATTCCTGCCGGTACCAATTTACCTCATGTGGGTTGAGTGCAGCACAATTTGGGTAAATTTGTTGCTGAAGGGAAACATGCCATGGCTGGGAATCGAACCCTTGTCCCTCAGATTGGAAGATGAGAATCTTAACCACGTTGCCCCCTGCAAAATTTGATATTGTTTAATGAAGCTGTTTGTAAAGCTACAAAAGACCTTACAAGTGACTTGAATATGAAGTACTACAATATGAGCCCAATTTTTTCTCAGACACTTTACTATGGCAGCTCTGAAGATAATCATGTTTAATCCTAATTTAAATGGGCTCTTTCATACTAAGTTTTGTGGATTGAGGAATGTAAAGGATGTCACTATTCATGGTTTTGTGATTTATTATACTAAATTTTTATGTTTGTAATTGTTTTGTTATATGTATGAATGTCAAAATCATTTGCTTAAGTTTGGTAGAAAGCATTTTGAACATAGTCTACAAGCACAAAAATGTATACTTGAATTTATTCTCTTATTCATTGCTTAATTAATATCTTTGTACATTTCATATTATTTCATTCTTCCATATTTTATTGTTTTCATGACCAAATGTGTTACAACTAAGCTTTGATCAAATTTATAGTATAAAGTATCATGCAAATGGCTTAAGATGTCAAATTTGTAGTACTTTGTAGCAGTATATTAAGAACTAATATTTCCTTTTGTTTGTACACAAAATCCTGAACAATGCTGATATCTTTAAGTGAAATCACAAAAAATTGTTCTGACCTCATGATGACCCCTTTTTTCCAAGATTTGAAAAGACTTAAAAAGAAATGCACATAGTTACCAAGATTGCATAGAGCATTTCCATTAATTTGAATGTAGGACAAAAAGGGCACTGTTGATTAATTGACTTGCTCATAGGCATAAATAAGTGCCTTGGCTGCTGAGGATTGAACCTCAGACTTTCAAGTTTCTAGTCTCACGCCATTTGACCACTTAACCATGGCACTCCACTTGATAGAAAAAACTTGTCTGACAGCATGTCACAAAGTAAGATAGTTGCCCGACTCAGGCTGCCTTAGGTTTTGCATAGGGAATTTCTTTTCATTGTGGAAACCATCATTTTTTATTCTTTTTATTTTGATTTAGGTATCCATGGTAAGAGACATCAGGGAGAGAGAGATCCGCATCTTCACTGATGCTGGCAGGATTTGTCGCCCTCTCTTGATCGTCGAGAACCAGAAGTTATTGCTCAAGAAACGCCATGTTAGCATGCTGAAAGAGAGAGAATACAACAATTACAGGTACGAAAGTCATACTAGATCCTGGACCAACTAACAATGCTAGAAATATAGCAGGTTAAAGTTTAGGATGCTGATTGAGAATCAGGCATCTTGGATCATATTTACAATGTAATGCAAAAGTACCAAGGTGTTGATTTATTTTACAAAACAGGTTAAAGGATAAAGCCTGTAGTGAATGTGTATTCAAGACGTGTTTATGCACCCATTTTATGCAACCAACCCTGCTATGCATTTTGAATGCACCATTATTTCTCCTATAGCACATGAATCTTGACAGCCACAATGAATGCATGGTCTTTCATGGACTTTGTGTTCACTATAAAGGTATGTATCGTACTTTATGCCATCCCTAGGCTTGTGATATTGTATTAGATAGCAGATGTTGGCCTCCTTGTCTGTACGATCCATGAAAGTCGGAAGGGTTTAAAAAAATATATATTTATACTGCTGGCCTGTTTGATGAAGCATATAAGGCACAGGTAACATGTAGTTATTAATGGGAGTGGTGACATCTTGGATTTTTAGAATGTTACGCAAAAGCACTCTGCACTTGTTCTTCTCATTTAATGTAAACTTAAAGGTATGCATGAACATTTTTGAGTGTCAAGTTTTAATCAACATTAATTTTTGGTTAACCTTGTAGTGGTTTCCCAGATGTGGTCAACCTGGTGCAAACCATGTTATGATGGAATATAAATGAAATCGTTCTTCGTATTTCCCCATACAGTTGGCAGGATCTAGTGGCTAGCGGTGTGGTGGAGTACATCGACACCATGGAGGAGGAGACTGTCATGTTGGCGATGACACCTGATGATCTTCAGGAGAAAGGCATGGGGTACTGTTCAACCTACACCCATTGTGAGATTCATCCATCTATGATCTTAGGTGTCTGCGCTTCTATCATTCCATTCCCTGATCATAATCAGGTAGGTCAACTTTGATAAATAAGATTATTCTTTTATAGATACAATCAATCTTATGATCTAATGGGGTATTGTGCAACCCACATCAATCGTTCATCTATGATCCTGGGTGTATGTGCTTCTATCATTCCATTCCCTGATCATAATCAGGTAGGTTCCTTTTACGTTTAATAGAGACAATCAATCTTATGATCGAATGGGATAATGAGTAACCTCTGCCCCCTGTGAGATCGAGTAGATCTCTTTGTTCATGTGCATCCCTTTGTGTGCCAATTCTATTTTACATGAATTTGCAAATAGGCCCCATTGTGCATCTCCAGATCTATACCACTTCAAAGAAATTTAGATCTATAATAGATGTACAGCATGGTGTGTATGAAATTACTCTTTGTATCTAAAAATTAGGATTTTTTAGCTTCTGGATTACTCTTTTTACTTCCAAAGGTTGGCAGCTCTGCAAATGCATTTTTCTATTAGCATTTGGTTTCTTGTAACTTATAAATTTCAATTACTATCCCACCTGTGACTCATTCCTCTCAGTCTCCCCGTAACACCTACCAGTCTGCTATGGGTAAGCAAGCGATGGGTGTCTACATCACCAACTATCACGTACGTATGGATACCCTGGCTCACGTGCTCTACTACCCCCAGAAGCCGCTCACCACCACCCGATCCATGGAGTACCTTCGCTTCAGGGAACTGCCTGCTGGGATCAACTCGGTGGTTGCCATTGCCTCCTATACAGGATACAACCAGGAAGATTCTGTCATCCTGAATGCCAGCGCCATCGATAGAGGCTTCTTCAGGTGAGGTCATTTGACCTTCATTACGAAACTTTGTGTTTAAAAATGGATCTCATCTGACACCCCAATTTCAAATTCCAAGCTACTTTAACTCGCCCCCCCCCCCCCCCCGATATCAACAAGGAATGGTTATCCTTAAGGAAACAACCACACACTCTCCCAGATAATCCACCTTCCCCCAAGGAGAAGTGACCTTCATAAGGCCTGGCAGAGAGAGAGAGAGAGGGTGATTTTTTAAACTTATTGTTATTTCGGCAATTGTGGGTCATTTTGCATCGTTCAAAATTTCATGTCGATCTTCATCTAAATTCCGAATTGTTTTTAGATATGCTAATGTCCTAAAACAAATAGAATACAAATTCATTCTTTCAAGATTAATGTCAGCCAGGAAGCTCTGAAGAGTTTGTTTATACTATTACGTAACAAGGACAGCTGCAATCCCACTCCATGCTGTTCATCAGCCTGTTGTGGTGGCAGGCATCGGTTGTGGTGGCAGGCATCGGCTCTTATCAGCAGCAGCAGTCACTAAATCGACCCCGCCCCAGTTTAAACGCGAGAAATGCAACTTTCCCAAAAAACTGAAATTGGGGTGTCAATACCCCACTTGAGATCCCATTGACTAACACGCAAGGCATTATCAGCAGTCAGATGAACCCCACCCCAGTTTAAACGAGAGCTCTCCCAAAATCTGAAATTGGGGTTTCAAATACCCCACCTGAGGTCCCATTGACACAGCACGCAAGGCAATGGAGTTCCTGTGTTATAAGCTGGTGGGGTATTTTTTAAATACAGGATTCGCGTAATGTTTAGATGGTCAAGCTGTATTACATGTGTGGTATAAAAGTACACTAGTTGACTAATTTCCATCAATCTTCAGTCTTTGAATGTGCAAGAACATAGGTAAAGTACCATCCTAAAGTAAGAGCCACTAATATGCTTTTCACACTGCATTTTTTTTCCTTAACCCCTGGAAATAGGTGGGGCTAAGGGGGTTCTGAGCCCCACCAATTTCTCAGGGTTTAGCTTAGCCCACTTTGGTTTCACACTATGTTTTAGCAAAGTGGTCTAGCACAGTAAATATTACAGTACTATCTGGCCCTGCTAAAAAGCAAGGTTAGCTGGCTTATTGTGGTGCTAGCACCTCAATTGCAGTGCTAAGAGATGCAGTGTGAAACGAAACTGGGCTAAGAAAATGTGGGTTAAGCTTTGGCCAATCACAGAAGTCGAAATTGCACGTTCATCATGTGGTACGTGGCAAAAATCATCATTATTCGTGGGCTGTGTAAAAGTCCAGGATTCAGGCATTAACCCCAGCTAAGAAAATAGTATTGGGTTAAGAAAGACAGTGTGAAACCAAAAAAGAAGATAGTTTGTGGTTAAAGATAGTCTGGGTGAAGGATAGTATGGGGTTCAGGAAATGCAGTGTGAAAAGCTAGAATCCATTCTTATTGCTTTTATAGAATTTGAGAATTAGTAAGAGTACATGATAACTTAAATTTATAGACACTTTTAGCTGTTTATTTTACGACAGGGAGTCATTCTAATTGCAGTCATGTTTGACTTGAATGTTTTGAATTTGCTTTTGTTCCAGATCTGTTTTCTATCGGTCTTACAAAGATTCTGAATCCAAGTCGGTTGACAAAGATGAGCTGTTTGAGAAACCATCTCGGGAAACATGCCAAGGTAAGGTCTTTCTGATTTATTGCATTCAGTGCACTAGATGAAATGGTTTCAATGTAACAAGAGAATCTGCAAAATACTTGTGATAAAACTAAATATTCGTGCATATCACTAAAATTGTTAAAGATATGGAGATCTATGGATGGACATTTATTCTATATCTTTTGTTTTAGGAATGCGGAATGCAGTTTATGACAAGCTAGAAGAAGATGGAATCATTCCTCCAGGTACCAGGGTGTCTGGTGATGATGTCATCATTGGCAAGACGTGCACATTACCGGAGAATGAAGATGAGGTATGATAAGAATGTGATGTGGAGGCGGGTTGTAATGGTGGTCCTGCTTGAGGACATTAGAAGTAATAGTGGTAGTGATAATGATGATGGTGATGATCATGGTGATGATGGTGGTGTTGATGGTTATGATGATAGTGGTGATGATGGTGATGATGATGTTGATGATGATGATGGTTATGACTGTGATAGTGATAAAGTTGTTGTAGTGGTTTATAAAAATGATGATTGTGGTGCTGATTAGATGATTATGATGAATGTAATGATGATCTTCATAGTGATTTTGATGAAAATGATGATGCTACTGATGATGATAATATGAAGAAGGCGGAGGGCGCTGATTATCATGAAGATGCTATTACTGCTGTTGAAAGTGGTAGTACTCAGCTATGATTATGGAATGAATTAAAATAGTGCTATTTTTCAAAACAAAGCAAAGCACGTGCTCTCTTTCCTAAAAACATATTTTACTCCATTTTCTCTGTAATTTACCTCAGCTTGAAGGTACGAGTCGACGTTTCACCAAGCGAGATTGCAGTACTTTCATGAGATCTAGTGAGACTGGCATCATTGATCAGGTCATGGTCAGCATCAATCAAGATGGCTACAAGTTCTGTAAGATCAAGGTCAGTATTTTAAGCTGTTGTGTGTAGCAGTATTTTCAGCTTTTCCCATATAACTTAGATTGCAACTGATATGATTTCATTGTATGTAATACAGTAAAAAAAAAAGTGAAATATGATAATACAAATTAATTCTTCAGATAGAGTGTTATTTTGGGGGTGAAATTTGCATTACCAGTTGAGATGTAATAATATGAATTTTAACTAGACATTTAGCCTAGATCAGTACTTTCCAGAGCATATGTGGAGGGCTTCATGGTGTAGTGGATCTGACTCCCATCCTTTAATCAGAGGGACATGGGTTCAAATCCTACTGTATAAGTTAAGTTTCTTCAATAAGAAATTTATCCATATTGTGCTACACTCAACCCTATTGAGGCAAATGGAAACCTGGTGGAAATTTATTCCTTAACCCTATCTAGGCCGGGTATTTTGGGAGTTCCTATGCCCGGGGGGGGGGGGCCTCCCAGGCCCCCCCAAGATCTCGGCCGTCGACCGCGCGATCGCGTCGAAAATTGGCACGCGGGTTGTCTTGGACATAATCTCCAAGATTGTATAGTAATTTATTTCATGCGAATCGCTATTAAGTGATTATGTTAATTTGTGCGTATCTAGTATGCGAAATCATACTTTTTTATTTGAAATCAGGATAAAAGAGCATTGTAGATTAAATGCCTTGCTCACTTCCTAAATAAAGCTCCAAATGTACTAATTTTTGGTATAGAAACTCTTTGTGGTGTCCTTAGCAAGAATACATGAAAAAAATTGTGATATCAAATCATTTTCTTATGTATTATATTGTTTTTTGCAATTTCTTATGTATTTCTTTGTTTTTTTGACCTTTTGTTTTTCATTGTTTTTTCAATGAAATTTGTTAGGGACTCTTCTGTGATCATAAAAATCATAACATGAATAAATTTAGACTAGCAAAACTAAAAATAATCATACATTTATGAAGTTTGGTTGAAAACACAATTTGCATTGACTTTGTACATGAAATCACGTTTTTGAGCAATTTTCGGTCTGACATGCACTTACATAATGTTGCGTAATTTCGGAACCACGTACCCGGGTGACGCAAAATTGGTCTCAAAAGTTGCGCAAGACTTGAAAGTAAAAACTCAGCGAGCAGCGCGGTCAAAAAATTTCGCACGGCAAAAATATCGCGCAATTCGTTGGGGGGGGCCTCCGAGCCCCCCCCCCCCCCCCGGCCTAGATAGGGCCAAGACACAGATACGCCAAACAGCTGCCTTGCTAAAGCTAGGTGATATGCTGCATTATTGTTGAGTGCTTGGAGTCTTCTCCTTGTGTGCTTGACTCAGTTGGTAGAACATCCTTTTCTCAACCGGAAGGTCGGGAGTTCAAGCCTTGCGGTTAGTCAGAGAAAAAGATGGGAGTTGCTTCTACCCTGTTTTGCGTCCAGCAATTGAAGGGATAGAGCAACGTCAATCTGACGCGTGCTAAGTTTCTGCCGGGCCCACGATCAGTTGGGCAAAATGAATTTTTGGAGGATTTCTATTTCTGATTTCAGATTTGAACAATGAAAATGTGAATTTTCATTTTATCTTGTTTTCATCATGTTGTAGGTAAGATCTGTGAGAACACCTCAAATCGGAGATAAGTTTGCTAGTCGTCATGGTCAGAAAGGAACATGTGGAATCAAGTATAGAGTAGAGGTGAGTAGGGATACAACATATAAACCCAGTCAGGATTCTTTGAAAGTAGATTACTCTCTTCCTTACTCTCAACAGCCAAAACACAAAGAAATGATCCAGTAAGCCCTTTGTTCTGGCATGGTCATTGTATGGTTCTGGATCAGAAAGTAAAGTTGAGTGTAAACTGATGAAGAAGAATGCGACAGACACTGTACTCCCTCAAGTAGATATTACCATGAATCAATATTATTTCTCACTTGTATGGCCCGTATTCTGAACTCCAATTCATTTTAAAATTGTAGATTTTGACACCAATCTCTATGAATATAAGTTTGATTCATCGCATTGATACTCCAATCAATGATCACAAAAATGGATTCTCTCTTTATATTAAAGCATGAGGAAATCGCACAACAAACATAAGAAATAAAATTTGTGACATGCCATGAGCAAAGAAACATTCACCAATGATTTTATCAGAGATTGGAGAAACAATTTGGAAATTCTAATGTGATCGAGGATGTAGATTTGGCTTTTACACAGTTAACAGAGAAAATAACCAATGTACAGCCAATTTGGAACATGCCATAAATTATTGTTGGATTGTATCCTATTAATCTGTAGGATATGCCATTCACCTGTGAGGGTATCACTCCAGACATCATCATCAATCCCCACGCTATCCCGTCCCGTATGACCATTGGTCATTTAATCGAGTGCCTACAGGGTAAGGTGTCATCCAACAAGGGTGAGATAGGAGATGCCACGCCCTTCAACGACTCCGTCAACGTCCAGAAGATCTCAAATCTCCTCCACGAGTATGGCTACCACCAAAGAGGAAATGAGGTAGGAATATGGAAAGAATAGAGTGGGGGGGGTCCACAAAGATTTAAGAGTGACTTGAAGTCATACTTAAATGTTGATGGTCACATGAGTGATAATACAGTTCAATCTCATTGATTAAAGGTCAAGTCCACCCAGAAAAATGTTGATTTGAATCAATAGAGAAAAATGCATAACACTGAAAATTTCTTCAAAATCGGATGTAAAATAAGAAAGTTATGACATTTTAAAGTTTGATTTATTTTTCACGAAACAGTTATATACACAACTCAGTGATATGCAAATGAGAGAGTCGATGATGTCCATCACTATTTTTTGTTCTGTTCTTTATTGTTTGATTAGTATTGCGGTATTTACTAGTAATTTACCCAATTTATGGCCAGTACAAATACAAATCTGAGAAAGGACGCTTTTGTCTTATTTCTGTCAATGAAAATCCATTCTGTTTGGTTTTGCGGTATTCACAAGTAATTTATCCAATTGATTGCTTTCCTGCCGATAAATTAGTTAGCTTGTGTTTTTTATTGTTTCTTGTGTAGGTTCTCTTCTGTGGATTCACTGGACGTAAGATCAGCACACAGATCTTCCTTGGTCCCACCTATTACCAACGATTGAAACATATGGTTGATGACAAGATACACTCCAGAGCAAGAGGACCTGTACAGATCCTTAACAGACAGCCCATGGAAGGAAGATCACGGTGAGTGGATGGATGTTTACTTGAAAGGATATGGTATCCTCAAGATGGCAAAAAGATACTTGCTGAAATGTAGAGTTTAGGCAATCATTTCCAGGACCACAGGTCAAAGAGAGATAAATGATTATCTGCACACATTGGATCAATACTAATCAGGATAGGGAATTGGTCAGATATCGAGGGCCCAATGTTAAATACACACAGGATTTTTATAAAAAAATTCATGTGGTTGTATGTTGATTATATTAGAAAATATTTGTCATTTATGTGAGGTTGTGAAGGAATGTTGATTTTAGGTTGAAATCCCATTTCCCCATGTAATTATTGTATTAAAAGAAACTATTGGCAAGTGCGCCTGGACAATATAGAGATTGAGATAAAGGGTGGCCAATAAAAGTTGGCCTGTATATTGAATCCTCTACATAGGCACTTCTCTTCCACGAAAACTTCCATAATATGGTTTATAGAATAGACTTATTTAGGTTATGGAATTGATGAATGAGTAGACAAATATGTGAAAGGATAGAAAGATGAATGGATAAATGTATAAAAAGATATATAATTGCATTGGAGGATGATTAAATTGATGAATGAATAGATAACTGGTAATGAATATATATAAAAAAATTTGAGGCTTTGATTACATATTCATTTATTCTGTAGTATTACCATGCAGTAGAGCCAATTATGGGAAGAAATATGTAGATATATCAGTTTCATGATGTAACTTTCTATTTTCTATTCAGTGATGGCGGTCTTCGATTCGGTGAGATGGAACGTGATTGCCAGATCTCCCATGGTGCCGCTCAGTTCCTGCGTGAACGTCTGTTTGAGGTTTCAGATCCTTATCGGGTTCACGTCTGTAATTTCTGTGGTCTCATGGCCATTGCCAATTTGAGGAACAACACCTTCGAGTGCAGAGGGTGCAAGAACAAAACACAGGTACGCAAATAGGACATAAACAAAATGTCTTTGTTTTCACCTTTTCAACTTACCGGTACCCTTTTTCTGATGAAAATCCCAAATGTACAGAAGGGGAAGAGGAGGGGGGGGGGGATAAAGATCAATGATCACTCTTGACAACCTTTTCTTCAGTTCATACTAATATTTCAGAAATTCAGAAATACCCCTTTTTTGAAGAAAAAAAAATATTTTCCCTATTTTTTTATTTCAGGAGTTGGCAGTTATTTTGTGAGAGAAAGTTCCATTAATCAGACAATATTATCAATATTTTTTAATCTGAGATGTCATACACTATTTGCATATACATGTAGAACATGTAATTTGGTTGGACATTGAAATACTAAAAAAAGTCCTGTCTAGATGGTCATAAATGCCTCATATCTCAAAAGATTTATCTGCCTTCAACCTCCATTATTGATTGCTGGAGGCATTATGTGTTCAGGTTGTCTGTACGTTCATCCCTTTTTCATTATCATGATAACTATAAAACGTCATTTTGTCCAAGTATGCATCAGGCTTGACATTGATTTTTATATTTAGATGTAAGTATGTAAGTCAAAGTTCAAGGTAAAGTAATAACATAGCTGCAAACATTTTCTGTCTACAGCAAGGATAGCTTTCATGAAAATTCTTTCTTCCTTTCCATTTCAGATCTCTCAAGTCCGTTTGCCCTATGCCTGCAAGCTTCTCTTCCAAGAGCTCATGTCAATGTGCATCGCCCCTCGCATGATGGTCCTTCCTGCATAAGCTCACTGGCCTATATTCTGAATAAAGGTTTACCATTGTTTACATCCAGGATCAAACACGATTTACACCGCATGTTTACTATGATTCACATCAAAGTTTTACCACAGTTTACAGCCAGGCTTACCATGCGTTACATTCACATTTTTTATCCAGGATTAAATGTGGTTTTATGTTTACATCCTAGTTTTGCAATGTGTTTACATCTGAGTTGTACAACAAATTTACATCCAAATACAGGTACATGATAACCTTTGATAACGTACCAGTAGATAGAACAGTCCAAGTTCATTACTAATGGCATTCTAAAAAGCAATCTGAGGCCTGTATCACAAAGCTTAACATTTTTCTACAATTGATTGCATGGACTACAATCGTGAAAATCAAGCTTACGATTAATTGCTAACTTTTGTGTTTTGGGACCCTGAGGCCCAGTATCATAAAACGTTTTGTGATAACAAAGCTGATTGGCTGATAATAAATTTGATATAGAAATTGTGAATTGGTTATTATAACAAGTCTTTATGAAATGGGATCCTGATCTATGTGATAGAAGTTTGTAAAAAATATGATACAGTTAAGCAGGCTCTGTTGATAACCTTTGGTTACATACCAGTAGATAGAACAGTCCAAAGGCATTACTAATGCCATTCTGAACAGCAGTGCACAATATCTATAACAAGTTTGCTATCAGCCAATCAGATTGAAGCATTTCAGTAGCTTTTAACTGTTATTGCATATTTGTTATTATAATAGGCTTTATGAAACGGACCCCTGATCTTTGTGTAGAATTTGTAGAGTGTATTGATTGGATGCAACGTCTGTGGTATCTTCTCTCAATTGTTACAGATTTTTATGAAAAATGATTAAAATGTTGAATGTTCCATGAAATAGAAAGTGATTAAGCATCCACAGTTTTATTCATTTCAAGAAAATGCCTTTAGGATACCACACACCTTACAATTGATCTTGGATGTCATTCTGGAATAAAACTTAATAAAATTTAATTCAAATATTGAGACATAGATCATGTATCTTTTTCAAAGTTGTAAATCTCTCTATGAATACTATTGTTCAAGTTTCTGACTATCCTCACAATTCTTATTAGAATAAAAGCAAATAGAATATCTAGTTGTAATGATGTCATAGCAATTGTAAGATTGGCTACGATATGAAAGCTACTTTGCCTTTACTCTGAAATAAAGGTTTGCAATCACCTGATTGTTATACTAGTATTCTTACAGCTGATTTGAACCTCAAATAACAAGATCCTTTTCAATCAGATTTTTTCAGAAAATAAGGAAAATACAATTTTTGTTCCAAAATTAGATTGTGGACCAATCATAAGGTTTGTCTTGATCAGATCCCCATAGCATGAAACTTACTGTAATAGTACATTTTTCATCATTGGTAATTCCATGCAGACTTTGATTTTCATGAATGATTAATGTTATGTACCAAGCATGTAGGTTTGTGGGCAATATCATATTGGGAGTTTTCAGAAGCAGTATGAATCACCAGCATCTTTTAAAGAATGTGAATTATTATTTTTCCATTATGTTAAAAAATAAGCATGGATATAGATGTATGGTGCCCTTGAACAATAATTGTATTTATTTTCTTCTTTTAATTTATAATTTTGATAATAAATATCTTCATGGGTGACTGTGTGGGGGGCACCCCCCCCCCCCCCCACTTGAATTTGAATAGGAGAGCTTTGTCTCATCCCTGCCAAGTGAAAATTTTTTTGAAAAAAATCATTGTGCATGGATTTCTTTAATTGTATCGTTCAGAAATATGCTTTTCAAGTGTCTCTGAAGAGCGAGAGAAGAAAGGAAGGAATAATACTTACGGTCTTATGCTTGAAACATCCATAAATATATGATATTTTTCAGAAATTGTAAATACTGTTTTGTGTTTCAGTTCACCATTTCATTTTATTGCTATTAAGTGAAAAGTGAATTCAATTAAAGTGATGCTTTGTAAAAAAAATATATGTATTCACTTTTCTTGTGTTTATGATATCAGAGTCATGATCAGGGATATAATGTTTTCATTTGAATGTTTATGTGATCAGGGGCAGTGCAAGGAAGGTTTGATAGAGGGGACAAAATGACCTAAATGAGACGTCATAATTTTCTCAGTTAAATTATCGGTGGTTACAGAGTTACACAACGTGGAACTCATTTTTATACTACTCTTGGAACTTTCTTCCCTTTCCTCCTGTTTTTTCTTTCTCCCTTTTTTATCGTTTCTTATAAAATTATAGGGGGGCAGTCACAGGCACCGATCCAGGAGGGGGCCGAGCCGGCCACGGCCCCCCTATGTTTCAATAAACCTGCAGAAAAAAGTGTACTCTTTATCTTGATAGATACTATGAAAAAAAGAAAGATAAGAAAGAGGTATTATACCCATGATGTGTTATTTACAGCCTTGTAACGCCCGGCCCGACCCCGAAAGGAAACAAGAAAAAGGTGAGGGGAAGAATTGGAAAATAGACTTTATATATAGATTTTGGCTCTCGCATTGCCTGTGTAATAAATCCCATTCAAAAGGATTAAATGACACTTCATATATCCAGTTCTGAAATCAATTTGCACACAATATTTTAGCGCACACATCAAGCTTTCATTATTTTGTTTGATTTACACAAATTTTGTTATATCAAAATTTTCAGCTCGCGCTGCGCTCTCGTTTGATTTGTGAGATACCTATCCTCTTTGGAAATTCTTCCAAAATTTGTCAAAGTGCTCCTTTATCATGTCAGTATATCAAAAAATTAAGCTCGTGCTCGCATTTAATTGTTTGAGACACACAGCTTGTTCTTTTTATAAAAAACACGCTTAGACTCCAGTTTTCAGGTCGGCATATAAAAAAAATTGAGCTCACGCCTCGCACTCTCATTATTTAATTGGTGATACTTGTATCCTCTTCATTAATCACTAAAAACAGTCCCAATCGAGTCCCTTTTTACGTTACTAATAAAATTTCGGCTCGCGCTTTGCGCTTGCATTATTTAGTTGGTTACTTATCTTTGCTTATGATTATAAAAACTGCTCAGAATCTTCAGTTCTAAGGACATAAAATATCAAAGTATTTGATATTTACTTACTTAAAACTTAAGTCTTTAGTTAGGACTATCCATAAAAAAAAATCAAATTATAGCGGCCAATCGAGAAAATTGGTGATGAAAATATTTTCGCCCCCCCCCCATTGGTGAAAGCTGGATCCTCCCCTGCATCCATGCCCATTTCCTGTGGTGCTGCACCTGTATGTGGCACGTCATGAGGAACAGAAATTAAAGGAGATGTGAAAACGTGAATAAGAATATTATTTGTCAAGTTGCCCACTACAAGAGAGATTTTATCAAATATCTGAAGTGTATGTGCAGTACTAATATTTGATAGTAAGAATGTTAACAAATCTGCCACCAGTGATCTTTCATGCAATTTTTGGAAAGAGTTCCTCTTGCGACAGTCACCCAATTGAAATAAAAGATTGTCAAGACTTCCGGTTCACTCAACCTGCTTGCTGTCGCTAAAGGAACTCTTCCCTAATTTTCTTTCAACCCAAAAAGGATTTTCCTTTCAAACCTGACAAATCTTTAATACAAAATTTGCCACATCAAGACATGCTGTTCGGAATTTATGCAAAAGAAATTGGGGGCTGATTCAAGAATCTTAAAGCATAAAAAAGAATCCTCCCCCAAAATGAAAAGAAGAATTATCATAAAGCTCTATTATCAAAGAATAATGGAAGTAAGTGCCCTTTCCCCCTCACTATGTAGAAGTCATCAAATGCAGCATGGATTATAATAATGTGCTTCACTTCCTGGAAGTGTTAATTTTGATCACATCATAAATGTTTGGATCTGATATTTCTTTAATTGCCAATAAGTCTACACCCATTTCATCTAATTGTCTCATCTCACATGGTCCAATACTATTTCGTCTACATCAATTTTTCTACTAAACATTTGGTCTAATTGCAATTTAGGCAATTAAATTACATTTCTGTCTAATATACACTTCTACTAATACCACTTAGTTTAGGCTTTTGAAGCGATATGGGGTGTCTCTATCGGATCTGAAATTGGTATACATGGGCTTCATTCGTCCTTTTATGGAATATTGCACCCGATTTTTTAATGGTGGGCTTACAAAGAAACATGTAAGAAGTTAAGAGCAAATTAAAATAAGAGCTTGTAGAATCATGTTGGGCCCAAACTACACAGATTATGCCAGAGCTTGACTATCATGTGAAATTCCTACTCTGGAATACAGAAGGGAGAAACTCAGCCTGGATTTCGCAATGTCTTTAACCAAACATCCAACATTCAGTACCTGCTTACCTCCTCAAAAAAACTTAACCATCTATCTCCGACATACTCCTAGATATCAGCAATACAAATATAAGACAAATCGATTTCGCAATAGCCCCACACTATATTTCATAGATCTCCTGAATAAAGACATGCCCAATCAATAAACCCATTGCTCATTTGAAAGCAATACCAGCCTACTTGCAATGTCAAGTTATTTCATGAATGAGGAAATCAACTCTTATTTAATATCCATATATTTTTCTTGATCTTTTACAACTTATCTTGATCTTTTACAATCTTATTTTGATTTTATTATTCTTAATTTACCTTTTCCTCATTATCTTATGTACATGTATATAAAATTTCATTGCCTAGGTATTCTTGCCTATACACATATTTCTCATGTCAGTTTTTTTTACAAAGGTTACTGCTTTTTAATGTTTGAAATATGTAATGAGTCTTTTAATCGTTTTTTACTTTGTATACATGACCAATTCAGCAATTTGGCTGTGACTCATGTTTTTAATAAACCTTGAATTGAATTGAATAGTTGATATGAGGAAATGTTTATGAACCAAATTTTCATTTAGTAAGTCGAAGTATAAAGTAAGTAGACACTAGACCAACTGAGTATTAGACTAAATGAGAATTAGACTATTAGACCAAATGTAGTGTAGTCCAAATGGCAATTAGACCAACTCGATAGTAGCCCATGGGGTAATAGAGAAGTATAGAACAATGTCTATAGACCAAGTACATACATGTTACCCCTGCTGCAATGGAGAGAACAGTAAGGTCATAGCTGGCACACCTTGAGGAACCTTTATGTAAATTAAAAAAAAAAAAACCTTAATATATATTTTGATATGGCTAAATGAATGATTATATCCATGTATTTCCATATGATTTTGTTTCATTTTTTATTTCTAATGAGCAACCTCCATACTTGAAATATAATAGGCATGCATGCACCTTGGGCGAGCGCACTATTATCGGGGCACTTAATTACTATACTTCTGGTTATTTGAAAATCCATTTACAGGGCAGCTAGTGCATGATCATATTCTCTTGAAGCCTACCAAAAACATATATGCCCTATTCTTTTTTTTCAAGCTCTGTAATTTTTTTTTTATAATTGCATATTTTTTGTTTGCTTAATTGTTTTGTTTTAATTTTGCGCATTTGGCCATGAACTAAACCAGTCGTTTGACCTTATAGCTTATATGCCAAGGCCAGGCCCCCTTTTTTGTAAATTATTGTTGACTTCATCTCGGAACTCCATAGGTCATAGGTCATTTATGCCCAAATAGCTCTCCCATTAAAAAAAGAGATAAAAAATCATTGCATGGTCATGAATACTGCATGGCCGGGCGGCGTATTAATTCATGCAGGCCTAGAAATCAATAAATGTTGCCTCACGCGTAAAAAAAAATTCTAAATGAAGCAACTTAAGGACATATGCCTAAGACAAAGTGAAAAAAAATCCCTTCATGCCCCCCTCCCCTTCAAACCGGACCAATCTGCATGTTGCATTGCGCAATGCACTGTGCATTCGACCGTGTGCACAATACTTGAGAGAGTCCGACGAAACTTTCAGCCTGTCTCGCTTGGCAAACAGGCATTGAGCGGGATTCCAAACAACACTTCCCCTTAACATCCGGCCGAGCACGCGTCCTGGATTTGGATGGACGTCCGGTGATACGGCTAATCTCTTCATTCAACCTCGAATTAAGTCTGAACGAAACAGAACCGATTTAGACTCAATTTCTGACTGTCACATTGAAGACCGTTTGAAATATCTCCAAATTGGTTTTTCTTACACTTGTTAGGTAAGTTTATGGCACTTAACTCTCTGCATGATTACGAAAAAAGGCTGTTTCACAGGCACAGCCTCAGGGCGATTTTTTTTCTAGTTCTAGATTTAGATCTATGCTGAAAAATGTGATCGCCATCAATTTGATCTCTTGTGCCTGTGGGAGGAAAAGAAAAAGAAAGTTCAGGGGCCGATGGCCGCATGAGTAACAGACAATTAAAAAGGACAAGTTTGTAGATGCCAATAAAAAAAGAAAACATTTGCATATGATTAATAATACCGGTACATGGTAAGAATTGGCAAGCTAAACAAGATGCGATAACCTGTTTAAATGCCAAAATGGACTAGGCCTAGTCTGAGTGCAGTCAAAAGAGTCACACATTGACTTGCTAATGATTTTCATGTGTTTTTCATGGAATTTTTTGCTGTCCACAATACCCCTGCCACCCTTCCCTGTCAACGCAAGTAATGCATCTAATTTTGTGTGAAGCCAGGAGCAGCAATAGACATTCTATGGCAAGTTCCCCCAAGTCTGCAGTCCCCCTTGTCTGCACGATCCTAGTAAACTAAAGTCAGATACGCAATGATTGCAGACTTTACACATGCAATACAAAACTCAAAATGGTGGAAAAATAATGAATTTGGGGCTTTTTAATTTAACAGCCTCAAAATGCAGACATTCTCATCAAAATCCCTGAATCATGTGCAAAGTGAATTGGTACGCAGACATGGGATGCCATATTTTTTTAAATCTTAGAATGGCTGCCCAAAGTTTTTTTTAAAGAAAATCCTATATTTCTTTCATATTTGGTACACTTGCATTATGTTAGCGTGGATGTTTCTCCCAATGACATTTTGCTGACCTAACTATTCAGATTAACTGAAAGATTTTGAGAAATAAAAAAAGCTTAATTTATATCATTAGGTGGGCAGACTTGGTCTTTTGGGGATATCATCATACTTTGTTTGATCAATGAACAGGCTTAGTCCTACAACATCGTTGGAGTAAACTAAACTATAGGTCGTATACCGAAGTGGATTGCACCAGTGCGACAAGGGTGAGGGGTGTCCTTCTAGTAACCCCAAATGAATTGACTGGAAATCTTCTGTTTTGAATCTGTTAATAATGAGCGTACACTGCTGAGAGAAGGAGATCATGTCACTGTCATCAGCATGGCAGTGGTGTATCCAGCATCAACTTTGACAAAAAAATGTATGGGCCCATGCACAAGCATATTATTATTTACAGTCACAGATTGTCCCAAGACAATTGGGCCCATGAAATGCTCTAGTAGGATCTGATGCTGGATACGTGCCTGTTATGAAGTCCTATTGCCTGGCTTAGCTAGGGTCCTTTTTTTAAGTTTAAAGTTAATTTTTGTTGGATCTTAACTAATGCCTGCGTAAATGAAATTTCTGTTTGGGCTGGTCATATCATGCTGGTATAAATTTGGCCAATTTTTTTTCTTCACTTTATCGAAATGGTGCATTATGATTTTATATCTAAATCTTTGAAAATAATTTCACCTTTTACCCGAGATTCTGGACTAGTGCTGATGATTCTAGCAGTCGTGGTTCAAGTTCCAGGCCCCCATCCTCATTAGTTTGGTATCTTCATAGAAGTCTAGCTTGGATCAATAGAAAACAAGAAGAATTCTAAATTTATTAATAGATCTGTGCTTTTTTGTTGACAGGTTTTTAGCAGATCTTACCCAAAATTTGAACACAATTAGGATCTACAGTAAAGTCAAGCGTCTATTTCTGGCAAAATTCATTTGGCCTAATTTTATGCCCAACTACCTTCTATCTGTTGTTAAATGTGCCAAGTGCGAACTATAAGTGAACGTTTAGTCAAGTTTCTTGTATTTATTGGTGAAATTGACATCTGATTTTAATGGAATAAATGTTATTTTTTAATTTTGAACTGAAAAAGAAATTGATAATGATATCACATGTATATGATACTAGTCATTGAGACAAGTGAGGGATTCAAACCTGTGCCATTATGACAGTGAAGCAGAGAGGTTTCACCCAATGCCTTGATTAGACCACTCAACCAGCAACCGGAGCAATCGACGGCAGAATTAAGTGTTCTATAAAATGCAAAGGCTTTCTAGGAAATGTCTATATCATATATATTGCTAGTCAATCCATTGAGAAAAAAAAATGTTGGGGGACATGCAGTCACATGATCTGTATCAAGTTCAATGCCTACATTGCAGTTTTGCAGTTCCCAATGTCTATATTAAATATCTTTATTCCTTGTAACAAGGGCACCTTCAACAATGGCTCGTCTCGACCAGTGGCATGAAGACCGAGAGTTGGCAGTCGAGGTCTACGCATCTCTGTGCCATGAGGAGACCCGTATCCTACCCTTCCAAGCTAAATCTCCGCAGCTGAATCTTCGCCGTTTCCTGGTCGATTGGCTTGCCATTGTAAGCGAGAATTTGGATATCGAAAGCCCGGCTCGTCATCTAGCCGTTTATCTTCTGGATCGCACCATGGATAGGTTTACTGTCAGCGGTGAAGCATATTTACAGAGACTGGCTCTTGTCTGCCTTCTAATAGCAAGTATGTTTCCTCTGTGATAAGCATGGTTGTTCTCTTAATGAAAATAATTTTAACATCAGATACAGAGTATTCACCATGAGAGCATCTGATCCAAATTTATATGTCAATTTGGTGCAAAGGTTTACATCCAAACTCAAACATATCTTTTATCCAGTGTACACTCTTGATTCAAAGGTAAATAGTTCTCTGATCCAAAGTTTCAACTTTGATTCAGAGTTGAATATAATTTGAAAACTATGTGAAACTATCTCTCTCATTAAATTTCGTAGAGAGCTTTTTAATAGCGTTAAAGCTGATACATTTCTCAACTTTTAATTGCAGCAAGGAGTTTAATAGTTTCTTGAGATTTGACCGGATCCCCAAATTCCATGACAGAACGCATTTTAGGCAATGGAAGGTTGCCATCAACATCATAATGAGAAAATACATTTTTTCTGAGCTTCTTTCATTGTATTTTAAAGTGTGAGAGGTGAGGGTTTTTGGAACTCACCAATAATATAGTTCCTAATGGCAATGAAATATATTTTCAATCTTGAAAAAGTGCAGTGAGAAAGGTTTAGCCCACCTTGAAATTATCCTCCCAATAATCATATTTGTTTCATTTATCACACAAAGCCAAATTTGAAGAGAAGGAAGTCAAAGTGGTAAAACTGACCAATCTTGCCAACCAGATCAACACCGATGAAACGGCCAAGAAGGAATTCTTCCAAATGGAACTCCTGCTTCTGGATTTCTTTGATTGGAATGTCTCGGTCCCGACGGCACTCCACTTTGTAGACTACTTCTTAATGGATTCTATAGGCCCAAATGATCTTCATGGAGGCAAACCTCTCACAAACTTTGATGCCTTGATTTATCTGGAGAGATATGCACAATACTTCCTTGAGATTAGTTTACAAGGTAATCAAGATATATATTTTTTCATTGTAATCGAGCATTGAGCTGTAATACCAAATGCTCCCTTAGCGATGACATAGCAATCTTCTCTCTCTCTGCTGAAAACCTGTGTCTACCTTTCTTGTCATATATTTTCAGCAAGATTTTCCTTTTTCAAGAAATTATTAAGGCCAAAGTCTGAGTTGTGTAGTGTGACAATAACTCTTATAATTTGAATGTACTGCCAAGGGCGCCGGAAGCGGGGGGGGCAGGGGGGCACTTGCCCCCCAAAGAAAATTTTGGGGGGGCAAAACGAGATTTTGCCCACCCAATGTGCCCCCCTAAAAGTAGAAAAATTATATTATTTAAGGACAAAAGTAAACGATGAAGGCACTTTTCTGCCTAAGGATTGTCATTTCTTTTGTCAAAAATGAAAAAATTTCGCCCCTGACGGGGCACATCTTAGTAAGCCTTGCGTCTTTTGACGAACATGTCCCTCTGTGAAACATACCTTTGATAAGCCCCTTTTCCATCTTATTACAGTGTGATAACGTTTAACCTTTTAAACCCCCATTCCACAGAGAACAAGACCGCTGGAAGACCTTTGAAAGACCATGAATTTTAGTTGATCTTTCAGAGGTCTCTCAATGAACCTACAATAGTCTTTGAGGTCTTACACGAGTCCTGACCAATCTTTCAGTGGTCTTCGTGGTCTTCATGGGCTCCAAAACTTTTTGAAACGGTTCAAAACAGTCTTACAACGGTCTTACAGGAAAATTGTTTTTCAGTGGTCTTTCAGCAGTCTTTCAGCGGTCTTTCGATGAACTTATTCAAAGGTCTTCATAGTCTTTCATTGATCTTTCGGCAGTCTCTCAAGATTTTTGCGGAGATCACTGTAAGACTCAAGAGAGATTATTGAAAGATCATTGAAAGACCAGGCAAAGTCCATGGAAAGAATTCAGAAAGATCACTTATTGCATAAAATATCTCTGAAAGACCATTGAAAGATCTCGAGAGGACTAGTCTAAGACCAGTACGACAAAAAATATCCATCAGTCTTTCAGAGTTCTTTGAGGGGTCTTTCTGAGCCATTCACAGAGATGACAAATTTCATTGATCTTGAAAACCGCTGTAAGACCTCACCAATTTTAAGTCTTTCAGTGGTCTTTCAATGGTCTCCGTTCTGTGGAATGGGGGCCTATTAATGAATACATTTGTAAAAAATTTGCATGCTGGCTGTGTCGGCTAACAAACGCGCGGTCGCCCAGAAACGCTCAGACCGAGGTGGTGTTTCATCAATATTTTCGTCCGACAAGTTGTAAGATCTGACAACTTTCCTGTATTCTGATTGGTTGAGAAGCATCGTTACCATAGTAACTGTCGGATAAAACATGACTTGTCGGATAAAACGTCCTACAAGTCCTTTCATGAAACGCTCCCCGGACCCGATATCACCAACGCGCGTGAACGCTAGTTACTCGAGCAACATATGGAATCTGGAAATAGCTGTAAAACCGAAAAGTTTAAAGAGTTATATGAGGCTTGAGTAGTTGCTTATTGGATAAATGAGAAGATGCTAGCTTGAGTCGGCGAATGGAGTGCAGAGCAGGAGTACTCATCTATCAACTTATCAAGCCTCTTCTTCAACCTTTTCTGGTTTACTGTCTTTATCAGGACTACGCTCGTTTGAACAAAAAATTACTCGACTATTTACTGTCTACTTCCTCCTATCAATTTCACTTCTTCATCTATCCACTTTTTTCGAAAACTCCACATGGTGTACCGTCAACCACATCCGCTGTTGGAATGTAATTGTTTTCTTCTAAATAATGTTACATAATGTACATTATGAACTGCCGTAGTTTGTTAGTTCATGATTATTTACAAATGAATATTTCCTGGAATTTGGTATTCATCATTTCCTAGTTATGGTCACATTTTCCCCAGAAAATATGTAAAGAAAAAAAGAAGATTTTGAAGGGGTCATCCAAAAGTGCTTCCCAGCCATACAAAACATGAAAGGAAACACATAAATCGAGTAATGTTTTAAATTTTCAGAATAGTTTTAAATTGTTAGACAATAATTAAGCAGGTCATATTTCTTTTTCCTCCAGTTACAAAATATGAAACGTGTTGCCTATGCATGGATAATCAGGGACTCTCTCCAATGCTGAGGTCAGAAATGATTTAAATAGAATGGGGATTTAAGCGCTTATCGTCGTCTGCCACGTCAGAACAGTATGGCATTTTGAATTTAAAAAGACATTCATTAGAATGTATTTTGTTTCTGTTGTTGCGCTTCTTCTGCTTAATACACCCCTTGAAACTTATGATAATTGTGCTCTCTCGCGTCGTCCGTGTATGTACATAAATATTTCTGAAAGGATATTGCATGAAAAATGTAATTTCTGGTATTTTGAGTCAATATAAGCGTATTACGTAATTTAATTGATCAGACACGAAAACCACATTCCGAATTAAGCGATCATTTTGCGCGTAGATTTCATAGGTTCTCATAAACTCTGAGTATAGTCTTTCGTAGTGAATTCTATGTTTAATTCTCAAGATATTTATTTTTGAATTCTCTTAGAAACGTAACTTTTAAACTCCATTTTTACACAAAGTCCTTACCGTGGGGGGGGGCCACGCCCTCTCCCCCTCGATCGCTTCGGTATATTGTGCCCCCTTCGGGATTTTGCCCCCCAAAAAACTGAAAGTGTTCCGGCGCGCCTGTGTACTGCATAACAATATTTTAAGAATGCTGTAAATGCTACACTCTCATTAATGCTTATTCCAAATGATAAATGGGAATGGTCATTTGAGAAAAGTTGCTCAAGAGCTCGCTTTGAACTTAGTATTTTCAAGGAGAGCACAGTCGCGGTAAAGAAAATTATCGGCTTTACTGAAACTATTCACTGGAACATTTTGAGAGAAAAAATGTTTCACTAGAAAGTTGAAGATAATTTCATTGGCTTTTTTACTCTAGATACATTAGAATATTTTGTTGGAAATAATGATCAAGTATTTGGTAGATAATGCCTAATTGTATTGATGCAATCCTGGTATATAATGTTCAAAGCCTACTGCTTAGAAAAAAAACTGCATAGCTATAATCATACTGTATTCAAATAACAAATTTCCTTTATTTGTAGAGTAGATATTCAACTTTTTATAGACAGTTTTTTTAATTTATCTCAATGGCCATGACTGTGGATGCCCTGTTGAGTGGCCTTGATGCCCCCCCCCCCCCCCCCCCCCCCCCGTCATCGGCCTTGGAGATTTGATGTGCCCTTAAATGGATTATCCTACATGTATCTATGCTGTAATATAGAAATCGGTCCTGGTAGTAATTGGCTCTCTGGAAAGTGGCCTTTCCTGAAAAATATTGAAATAAAAGACATGCATAGAAATCAAATTTGTAACATGTTCATGAAGAAAAGAGGAGTCAATGAAGAAGGAAAAAAGATGATCAGTGAGAAGGGTATCCTATTGTACTCACTTCCTGACCCCCCCCCCCCCCCCATTCAGAGTTCATGGCCTTGCTACTCAGTGGCTTATTGTGTTTATATCCTGTCTCTTTTCATTGAGAGGGGCCTTGATTGCTTTTATTGATTTTTGGGGGATCTTAAGAAGTTTACATTATACCCATATTATCATGCAAGTGTGGTATTTGCAGCTTAAAGCCTTAATTGTATAACACCTACTTGCAGACTTTTATAATCTGGGATCCAGTTGCTTCTTGATTTATCCCCATCTTATTCTAAAATATTTTTCCTCCTAAAAATCAAGAAATGTGATAAGGTGATGAATGTCAGGATAATGGGTGAAAGAGCTTTAAAAATGCCCTTGATTTTCTCTTGAATTTCCTCTTCTATGAGAAAATGATCACATCCAAAAGCCCTGCGAGTATGGAATGTAAATGTACACTGTAAAGTGAGTTTGCCACCTCAAAGAAATAAAAAGAAAAATACTATTTGAAAATACTGATGAATTTAATGAGCATGGAATGTGATGTTCATGTGAGTGCATGCATGATGGGCAGTGTTCTAGCTAGACCCATTTTTGTGGTGGTCGCTACTGTATTTCACAGCATTTTAAGTTTTTTCCAGGCCAAGTTAGTGGACTTAAAGGGCTGGTCTGGGCTGAAAGTATTTATTGCTTAATAAATGGAGTAGAGTTCACTGAGCAAAATGCTGAAAATTTCATCAAAATCGGATAACAAATAACAAACTTATTGAATTTTAAAGGTTAGCAATATCTTGTGAAAACAGTGGTCATGAATATTCATTAGGTGGCCTGATGCTGTCACATCTCCACTTGTTCTTTTGTATTTAAAATTAGGTTCATCCAAATTTTTCCTCCAAGAACTTGAAAAATTGGATTGACAACTGATTTAGTGCATTAGATATTTATTGCTGCCACTTATTTCATTACGAGGGAAACATAGTGTATTATTCACACAAGTATGATATAATGAAAAAATATGATTTCATGTAATAACATAAGAAAACGGAACTTTAGTGGAAATGTGACATCATCAGCCAACCTAATGAATATTCATGACAGCTGTTTTCACAAAATATTGCTAAATTTTAAGCTTCAATAACTTTGTTTTTTATCCAATTTTGATGAAATTTTCAGCATTTTGCTCAGTGAATTCTACTCTATCTATTAAGATATAAATCCTGGACCATCCCTTCAAAGCAAAAAGTGAAGAAACATCAATATAATACAATCTGATATCTTTGAAAATAAACTAATATTTATCAATTATAAGGAAGTTTGATGTAAATCATGCAAATAAATTAAAGGTGAAATGAATGCAAGTTTAATTCTTCTAAAGTTGCAAGGTATTTGAAACACTTTTTTATTGAAATTATAGTGGTGGACGGCCACAGCCGTCCACTGCAGCTGTAACACTGATGAGTGCGAGTGAGTTATTGGACTTTCCTTGAATGTACGGTTCCGGTATAATCCTCAAACAGCCTATGTGCATATCGATGGTGCCAGAGAAAATACATGTAGGACATCCAAGTTATTTAGAAAAGATTTGAATTATTTGAATGTCAAGTAGAATGAAAAGAATACTGATTGTCTTACATGTACTCTCAGATGGAATGTAAGCATAAAGTGTTCTACCCCCGTCACTTGTTTTGTCAGAACACTGGAATGGGAAATACATCACAAGAATCCATAAATTTGCTTCATACAGATTCTAATGTCTGGCATATAGTAGAGAATTCGTCCAGTTCTTATTATTATTCACATTACATGTAGTTCTGAAGATTAATAGTGAGTCTTCAAATGTTTAAATTGCATAATGTCAATGACATTATCATGACAGTCATTGCCTAGTTTATCTACATGTACATTGTTTCAATTTTAGTGAAGAATAATAGTGAGTTGTTAAATATATAAATGGTGCTTTGTCCTCAATTGCAATTAATTTCCCTTTCAAAATTAAAAATACAATTAAAAAAAATACTAAAATGTAATTAGTTACGTAATTGAGCCCAGTCTTGTTTTTATGATTGCGTATTGTTATCATAACAAATATCACTTGGATTTCTTCATGCTCCAGATCACACATTCTCCACATTACAACCGTCCTTGGTAGCAGCAATCTGTATAGCAGCATCTCGTATATGCCTTCAACTCTCACCAACCTGGACAAACCAACTTAAAAAACTCACCAAGTACTCCTGGGAACAGATCTCCCCTTTCATTGAGACCATGCTCAAGTAAGTACAAGGGATGTCGATAGAGTGCTTGTTAGGCATGGGACAAACACCCTTTTTGTCATTCGATTGCTGCCAGGGTAAACAATCAAATAGTTTGAACAATGAAGATTGCTAGATCATCAGAAATCATGAAATTTTTTCAAAATAACTAAAGAACTGTTTGGTGAATGAACTTAAAACCTGGTTCGTTATTGGAGAGCCGTTCTGATGAGATCCTAGGGTCAAAGATCACTGAAGTAATTAAATTTACCATTCTGGTTGTAACTAAAGAACTGTTTGAGGGGTTAACTTTAAACTATTTTAAAGGTTCCATTGCTCAATGTGCTGCTTAAACTTAATTTTTCTTGAGATTCTTGCTTCATGATATTAGATAAATCAAATCTAGAGATATTGAAGTATTAGATTATGCAACAACACATTAAGTCCAGTCCCTAGTGTCAATTGAGTTTTAAAAAAATTGAATGTGAAAACAGTGAATTGTCAGTGAGAAAACGATGAAACAATTTTCCACAAGTACATGTAAGAAATATTTCATTTTTGTTCACCTTTATTTACTATTCCATTGCTTTCAGAGCACATGAATCAGATGAAAAGGCTGCCAAACGCAACACCACAGTGAGTAAGAAGACACACCATGGGTATGTCACCAGTACCCCTGCCAGTGCTCCTACTACGAGTATACCAATACAACCAACGGCTTGTTAGCCTAGGATGCGGATGGTGTCCAGATGGCAGCCTTCTTGATAGTAGAGCGACTGTACACTGCTTGAATGCTGAGAAAGGACAACATGGTGATATCAAGGAATCGTTGTGTCACTTTACATCACACCATTGCATGTGCTGGTATTGTTTTGCTCTCGACCTGATGACACAACAATGGTCAACATGGTCCAAGCTTCTGTAGATGACCAAAGGACGAACTCTTCGAGAAGCTTCGGGATGGATGATCAACTGCTACACCTTCCTGGAGATGTGTACCTTCCAGACATACATGTACATGTAGTATAAATTTGATGGAAGTGTACTGTATGGATTAAGGTTAACATGTTCGTATAGATTATGCTATGACTGAACTTTGGAATGGATGATCATTGGCAGTACCTCTCAAGAGTCAGTCACAAACCTTCCTTTAATTTGGTAGGAGTTTGCTGTATGAAGGAAGGTTGTACCATGAAGAATTATCTAGTCTTCTTCACACATGCGTAAGGTACATGCATCTGTAGCTTTGAATGGAATCCTTGTTTATAGTGTCTTATAAAATTCTCTCATTTCACCATCAATGAATGGGTATTGGGAGATATGGTGGTAAATCCTGCCTGCGGCACAGCTGAGAACATTACTGTTAAGTATAACCATTGATTTACTCTTTATGATCAGGCTGAAACTGGCTGAAATTCATGGGAATTCTGTTGTTGCAGTTTGATCAGGTTCTGACAAAGTACTATTTTTCCTGTTAGATTATATTTTTAAGGTTATATCACTGCTAAAACCAACTCCTGTGTAACTCAGTTGGAGTCTTAACTCTTAACAGAATGTGCCATTGTTAAGGACAAACTTCTATGCAGGCATGCTGTACGTAACAATTTTAAAGTTAAACAGGGTCAGGTTTGAAAGTATGTACAACATATCATTTAAATGTTTGTGCATTGTTTAGTGGTGTACACACCATAAAAAGAGTCTTGCAGCTTTAATATTGTTGAAACCAAAGAATACATCTATTTATGCTGTAAGGTTGGCATTCCGATTGTATGCAGAAGCAACTTACACGGCTCATGTTAACGTAGATGCTTATATATGTGTTAACATAAGTATACAGATGTTTTGGTTTTCATATTGCTTTCAAAGAAAAATTGCCGTTTAATCTTGTTGATTTATTTATTTTTCTACACCCAACAATTTATGTGTGTGATATGTACCAGTCAGTGTTCAAATCATGTTTTGTTTATAATTGTCTTTCAAAAAAACGATCAAGCAGCTTGATTATATGCAAATAATATTCATGGGTGCAATGGACAAAATACTTTATGAGGTGAAAGATGAAATGTTTCATTCAATGGGGCCTAGCAGAGTTGAATGAATCATTCATTTCATCTTTCATCGAATGAAGTATTCTATCCATTGATCGAATGAACATTATTTGTTTTATATTACACCTAAAAATAGATTCTTGTCATTTGGCATTTATAAATTTGAATGTGAAAGTGCATTCAATGCGAACGCGCTCTTTTGATTGTCACAAACATACAAACACACATATTGTAAACACAAGTGTTTTTTTTTGTACTGCTGGTGGCCTTGGCGAGCACGTGCAATTGACAAAATCATATGGATCCTAAATTGCATGATAAATGGATCCAAAATGGTTTACATCATTTTAAAATCTGCTGAATGATTGACATCAAACAACCAGTCAAATGACAATGATCTATCCAGGTGTCATATAATCAAAATTATGCAATACACATTACAGGGAGTAAGACAGAGAAGCAAAGAATTGAAGGATTATATTCTTTATTCTGTTAATGAAACAAAATCTTTCATAAATGATAAGATGGACAGTATTCATACTACATGTAGGTGAAGACAGGTAATAATATTGTAATTACTTGCTAGTATTAGAAATTAAGAGCCAAGTGATGTGTGGAATGGTACTCATATGGCTCAGCAAATGATGTCAGAGATATTCCACGAGTTATGGCCAATATTCCATAAAATAAAGCTACCCCCCCAAAAAAAAAAGATATTATTATTAAGAAAATGATGTCAGTTCACACACTCAGTTGACAGAACCCCACCATCACATCACAGAAATGTGACTTTTATTCATAGATTTGTTATATCATTTAGTATTACTGCCATCGTATTTGCATTGCCTATTGCATGTGTTGTTTATTTCTCACATTTACGTTTTGTACATGTGCTTATGTCAGATACTGGTGCTACGTGCAATACGATCTCATATTGCAGAGACTCTCCGAAAGTTTTAGACACCCTATAGAGATAATATTCATCAGCAATATTGAATACTCACTGCATCAATTCTGTAAATACCCAGCTGAAGTATATGTATATATATATTTTATGCATCAGAAAACAACGATACAGTGGCAAGTAGGTTTAAGTAAGTTATTGATTATGTTATTGATTATGTTATTATATTCAGCTTTACATGACTTTCAACTGAGTTGAAATCAACAAATGCATTCATTTTCAAAACAGAACATCATTTTTGAAATAGAAAATTACTGTTCCTATAGACTCCCCATATTGCTAAATTATATGCGCTTTATATGTTCATTATCATTTCTTATTGTTTTATCAGCTTAATACTATTCTACCTCATCAACTCTACTCCAGTAATGAAATCAGCTTGCCTTAATCACCTTTATTTGGTTTGACTTGAATATAAATTATCCGTAGAGATCTTCACTATTGACTTTTGCTAACCTGAATTTGGGTCATGGTTCCTCACAATTCACATGATTTTTCTGAAATGCAAAAATATAGAGCTGCAAAATTGTATGACTTTTTCTTTGAAGTCTCACGCAACTTTTGAGATCAAATTAGCGATGTACGGGACTAGTTTTGCGATGCCGAATGATTTTTGTCTTGCCCACCAGAGGTGAAGGCGAGACTTAGGGATCCAAAGGTCGTCCGTCCGTCACAAGCATTATGTCACATAACTCCCCAACCATAGGTCACTTTTCAACCAAACTTGGATGGTAGATGAAAATAGGGGACCTGCATATTATGCTGCAGTTGAAGGTCAAGTGTTTAGGTCAAAGGTCATTTTTAGGTCAACGTTAAAGTTTACAAGCAAGATTCTTACAACATCCCAGTTATTTCACAATGAACTTTTGATACAATTCTGTTGCGTGCCCTTGCAAATCGCAATATTTCTGGTCATTTTCACAAGTGGGCAAGATACAACATTACTTATGCCATGTTTACAGGACATTGTCATGCCAAAAATGGCTCATTTTTATACTTTGTGTGTACAAATTCTATATGGGAGATGAAATTCATAAAGAAAAGAGTGATTATTTTTCATTCTAATCGGTCTGCTTAATTAATTTAGGGTGTAATTTAGTTGTTAAATGGTCTGTGATACTTGCATTGAAAAAAATGAAAAACTTAAGATGAAAACACATATAAATAAGAAATTCTAAAAACAAAGAAATACATAAGGAAATATTTGGCTTTCGCAAGTTTTCTTTGTGTCCTTTGACGAAGATTACATTCGGAGAAGAAATTAAAATTTGAAGTAAAATTTGGTGTTAAATATGCAAATAATGTTTTTCACTTATAAATTTGCATATGTTATTCATAATAAATTTTAAAATCATTTTTGGATTTTTATATGGTCAAGAATGTGCATGCCAAATTCAGACGTAATTGCGCAAACATCAGCCAAGATCAGAAAGGGGGGGGGGTATCATGGCTCCCAGTCTTCAATACATCTCAAATAGCCCAGTCCGTTGACGGTTAAACAATGAAGAGGAAAGGATTTACCAATATGTGACTGAAATGCAGTCATGTTAACCACATTATTTGTGACTTTGATTACGAAGACAGAAGTGCCCCAACAGCCCTCTATACGTATTGTTACATGTAAACTACTCTTTGAATGAAATGAAGATTACATGTACGTTAACACTTTAGCCATTAATTTATATTTTTCAGTAAATTATAGTGAAAAATTCAGCTTTGGATAAAATAGCTCAATGATTCATATGTCCTGTATGATTACCTAAATTGATTTTAGATGTCATGAATGATGAGTTTCGATATCTTTAAGTATTTTCTTATTTGTGCTTCTTAAGTAAACATTTTTCTTATTGTCAGCTGACCTGGATTAGTTTTACTCAAGTTAAAAAATGTCCTTAGTGATATGTATGTGCTTCAAAATCACTGTTTCTGTTTTAATTTGTTTATTTTCTTGTTGGCTATGTGACATTTTTGCAATGAAATGTATTTCAATATTCACAACTCACTTTATTTCAGGTAAACATATGGTACTCGTTTTTTAAAGTGTACTGAAAAATAGATATATTACTTTAATCATATGCAAATGAAATGCTGGATTTAAGCATGAATACTACTTTAGATACTTTCTCCCTATAATCATGTATATTATGATCTGATACCTACTTTGTAAAAATAGAAAATAAAAAGAATAATTTAATGAGGTATTCAAAGTAAGGATTAAACACATTTCTTGTGTTAATTTGATCTCAAATACATGTAATGTGAACTAAGTGGATGTTTCACTTTTTGTTGTAGACATATTCTGGCAAGTGTTAAAGCCATAATCATTACATAGATACCTTTGTTTCATATAACTATGATAAGTTGTTTTGTAATATTGATATGATATTCATTATGTTGGAGAAGTGATTTCACTGGCATTTGTTTTGCTATTGACATGATTAATTGATATTTATCTATAAGTTTACTAAAATTTACACTCAAAGCATTCCTAAGTCTTGACAGTAAAGTGTGCTCAATTGAAATAAGTGTGTGTATAAATTCACCTTGTTTTGGATGAATGGAGTAAGCCAAGCAAATTGCCTTCTTTTCAAATTGTTTTGTTATTTATTTTGTACAGAAAGTTTTCTCATGAGTTACAAGAAATGAAAAACATTTATTCATTCCATGAGTTTTGCCAAAGATAAAGAAATAGTATGAAATGTCTCTTTACTATATGTTTAAACAAAAGTGAAAAAGTTTATTATTTGTGTTTTGTCATGTAATTTGTGTTGAGGTTCAGCCCCCACCCCATCAATATATATACATCTAGATATAAATTGTGAATGGAGATAGAGAGATAGGGGGGGGGGAGAGGGAGAGTGAGAGAGGGGGGGGGGGGGGTAATGTGAAAATGAACGGAATGAAAAAAAAATATGTAAATCGATATATGTTGTATATATGCGTGCACTGTCCAGTTTGTATACCTGAAAAGGGTAGGGGTCGAATGGGGCCGAAGTAACACCCTCATTTTAGGGAGAATGACTTAAGTGCACCTTTGAAACATATTTTCTCTCCTTTCCGATTAAAAGTACCAAAAACGTCAAGGAAAATAAATTAAAGAAAGAAATAAAAATATTCATGACAAAAATCGCAAACAAGCAACCCCTCAAGTTATTGCCATTTTGGCACCAAGGTAATATTACCTTGTGAAAAGCACAAGCTAACCAAAACCTTTTTTTTTCAATTTGGGCCAAAAAGTGATGATTTCTTAATTGAATTCCAATTTCTAAAAGCTGGACTGGATGGCCATCTTACCGACAATGAGTGTTCCTGTTCATTTATTTAGTTGGAGAAGCACTCGTAAACAAAGAAGTAATGAAAATGAAAAACAAGTGTATATTATCGGGGTACTATCGTAAAGCATTTCGTATCACTTTTAGTTCTGCTTTCCGTTCACAAACGGAGCCACTTTTTCTTGAAAGTAAACAGTTGAAAGTCAAAGTCCGGTATTTATTCCAGTAAGGGCAATTCATGTATAGTTCCAAGGATAATGCACTACCCCATATTTTTTATTCCATGTTCCCTAAAATCAAATTTATCATAACTATCACATGAGGCACTCTGACGAATTTCATATATAACTTATAGAACTGAATTATTGGCCCAAAATGCATTCATATAGAACGGTCCTAAATTCTGGAACTCCCTTCCTATAACATTAAAGACAGTGTCGGGGTCGGACCCAGGATTTTTTTTTCGAAGGGGGAGGGGGCACATTTTCCTGAGGGAAAATTAGACAAGCAACAAATTCTTCACTTTCAACGGGGGGGGGGGTCACACTTCTGTTTTGACGGCATTATTATATTACAAATTTTAATTGTGCCTCTCAAGGGGGGGGGGCACGGTCCGGCTTCTGCGAGTACTGCTTTTGATTATTGTTCACTGCAGGAGCTGATCCAGCTTTCGCCAATAGGGGGGGGGGGGCGAAAAAGATTTTCCACATTGTTTTTCCCCATCAGCCGCTCAAAATTGATTTTTATTTGTTTCTTATATTCTTTTAACACAACCTAATTATAGATGATATCAATAACCCCAGAAGCCCTATTTAAATGGAAAATTTTTATGTATTTTGTCCTGAAAATTGAACGTTCTGGGCAATGTTTACGATCTTGAACAATTAAGATGCGTATGCAGGTAAATAACGCGAGCGCGAAGCGTGAGCTGATTTTTTTTTACATTTTGACCTAAGAATTTGAATTATAAGCACTTTTTGTAATAATGAACAGGAAAGATATATAAAAACGATTGATGTGTGCGGGGGGGGGGGAAATGAGATTTTGACCCAACAACCTAATTTGTAAATCATGAAAACTGGGCAATATGGCATCTTTCTACATATAAAAATTAGAGCGCAAAGCGCGAGCAGAAAATTAATGATATTGGCAGATCTGAAACTGAATAATTTTAGCACGTTTTGAATAAATAAGCTGCGTATCTCATGCATTTTTTTAAATACAATAATGTGAGCGCGAATTCTCAAGCTGAAAATATATGATATTCAGTGAAAATGGTAAATTTAAGCAAAATTCAAGCACTGTGTAGGAATATTGTGAAGTGGATATGGATCGCACTTAAAAAATGATGCGACGTTCTAATAATATTTGTCATTATATGAAAATGATGACTATAATATCTTCCTATTCCTCTTCCTAAGCTCCTAAGAGATGAAAGTTGTCGATATTCCATTCTGAAAAAGGGACACTTTATTCATTTCAGTAATGAATTCATAAAAATGTCACTTATCATATTCATTATAGCCTATAATGAGAGCGCAAAATTTGTAGATAATTATAACCCAGGTGAGGAAAATGGGTACCGGTAGGAAGTAATTCCTTAAAAAGCTGAGTGCGCTATGAACGCCTAGCTTAGCCGGGTAATATCGGAGCGGCTTGAGCACCTAACAAGGTGGATATGTGTGCAATACAAATACCCTATATTATTATTATTATTATATCATCAAGGGCTGAAAAATTGACATTTCAAACACTTTTGTTATTATGAATGGGATGCATGGGTAAATGTATTTTTAACAATAATTGATGCGAGCGCAAATCGATCATGAGCCGAAATTGGGTCATTGATAAACTGTTATAGAATAGAATTAATATAAACATACTTCGAGTGTGAGTGCACAGCCGCTGCGCTAGCTGATACGTTTTGACGACCAGACCTGAACAGGGGCCGCGGAAGAGTTTTCAAAGTAGGGGAAGGGGGGCTGACCATACAAAAAAATCACAATCATAATAATGGTCATTGTTAAGTTTTTGTACACGATTTTTAAAGAATGGGGGAGGGAAGCCCCCCCCCCCGCTTCCGCGGTCCCAAGTCAAATAATGCGATCGTGCAGCGCGAGCTGAAAATGATATATTTAGACCATAAAGAGTCCAACATTTTGATTAGAGCATTCTTTTTAAAGATTAATTTGTAAACAAATTATATAAAGGTATGATGTCGAAATATGTTGAAATGTCTTTTGTGTATTGACTTCAAAACTTAATATTTCAAACTCTGAGCCTATATTGAGCAAGATCCGAACAAGTACTGCGAGCACGAAGCACGAGCGATCCATATCAAAGATTTTTTTTTTAGTTTTCCGAATCTTCTTCTCAATTTATTGACTACTATTTCCTTTGTCTCCTTTAGTTTTTGTTACATTCAGCCTATAATTTTTCTGGAGTCATTGATTAGAACATTCAACACTTCTCACGCCTAGCACTTTCACTTGCTATGATTCACACCTCTTAACAGCAATAACATAGAGATGAGAGCAGAAAATCTATAGAATAACTAGATAGCTTTATTTACAAGAAAGTGATTGAATATTTTGGAAGTCGACTATTTCGAGTTTAGTTCGGAAGCGACCTCAGCCATTATTCCATTGAGAAAGGTAGTTGCAATGGATAAAGCATCGTCTGGCAGCCCAAAATCGACTTCTGGCATAGACATTTCAAGCACGACGTCACTGTTGTCGTCATCCAAGAGATCATCATCAAAGTCTGTCAGATCACTAACAGTTGTGAACGTGTCGACATCGTATTCATCATCGCTGGCGATGCTGGAAAGGCTGTCATTATCCATTTGATCCATAAACCTTAGCAGACTAGATGTAGAATCCGATAGGAACGATTCGCCATCACCTTCAATGGAGACATGAGCAGATCGATAAGAGTCATCGACGTTGTCGTCTTGGCCTTCGAATTGCTTTAAGGTGATTACCGGATGGTACAAGGTACTGTGTAAGCCGTCTTCCAAACTCCATTCGGAAGTTGTGTCGCTGTAAGCATCACTGATATTTGTAGAGTGGAACTGTGTTTCAATAAAGAAAAGAAAATGTTGTAATATTAAAATCGACAGAAATGGGCCTTCAAAGTACGTAAAGGAAAAAGTACTTTAAAAGTCGGTGAGAGATCTTAAGGTAGAAAATTTGCAGAGCCATTATAGACCTATAAAGAAAAGGAAGTTTTCATAACTTTCTCATAGTCTGGTTGTCATGCATTACAAAGAATAGAATTAATTTTGTTTCAGCAGTGCATGGCTTACCATTTTGAGGGCCTCTGTCGTCAAAGCATTCTTTCGAAGGCCATCGGTATCATCCTCGGTAACTGTGTACAAAGAGAGATTATAATAATTTTCAAACATGAACACGTTGAATAAAGAAATTATAGCACAAGTATTAAAATCAAAGTAGTCTAGTTTATTAGTAGTACCAGAAAAAATCATGTTTCGTTTACTGAATTGAATCAAATAGTTTAGGAATTATCTTGAAATTGAGTTTACAATATTTTTTTTAGTGTCATGTGTGTGAGGTGGGATTCTGATGAAGAATATCGCCCATACCTTGGAGGAAACAGCACAATTTTCTCAAATTCTTTCCCATACTCTTTCGAAGTCGGGAGAAATATCTTCGCACAAGTGAAGATCGTCGAGCCATTCTCTTTGAAAGATCTAAAGACAGGAGCTAAGCAAACGTCTTGATCGCAATGAGAATTCATAAAGAATGAATTGTTTAAGTTGCTAATGTCAACAAAAACGCGCAAGTTTCTCTGTTACGTATGCGTTTTAATGAGCGGTTTTAGTATCTCGTTTCTGATTGGTTCAAAGTTTACTTTGATGCGCAGTGTTGTTGTACGGGTATTGTTACGTAACTCAGTGCGCGTAGAAGTCTTCAAAAGGTTTTGTCATTGGAGGACTGGCAGGTCTCTGTGACCTCACAATGTTTTACATCCATGGGGATTTTCAATAGACTTGCGCCGCTTTGAGAGTGTAAGATTGAAAAAATGTTGATAAGACAAAATATTTTTGATATCGGATTAACGCATTACTTTTTTTAGTAAAATGCGTTTCCTCTTCATGAATTCCCAGAAAGCGCAATTGAAATGTCGCCTTTTCATGTCAAAGTATCAAATACTTTCAGCTCGTGCTTTTGACTGATAATACACTACTTGTTCATGGTAACAAAAAGGTGCCTATAAAATCCTGATTTTAGGTCTCAATCGCAAAAACGAAAAAAAAATATCTCAGATCTCGTATTGTGCTCATCTTATGTGATAAATGAGATTCATATTCCAAATTATTTTCAAAGTTTTCACGTTTTTCCCGTTCCATGTCCTCCTTTTTTAGTTATTTCCCGTTCAATCCTATGGCCTTATTCTGAAGACAGGTTTAACATGAACCATGTTTTAATGATGTGATAGAATTATGGGAAGCCCAAAATGTCAGAATTAAGTTTATATTGTATGCTTCTCATGTTAACTCTGCCCTTTCCTACTTCTTTAATGGTGAAGACAACTATCTTATTTATCCTTCCCAGACAGTTAAGAATTTTTTGAGGGACAAATGAGCTGCACGATTCCTTGTATCTGTACTGTTAAAGATTTATGTCACGATTGGCTTTCAATAGTTAAACTGCAATTTAAGCCAGAGTTTAAATTAAACATGTCTTCAGAATATACGCGCCTTTATCTGTTCGCATTAAGTCACCGTTACTATTTCCTTTGTCTCCTTTAGTTTTTGTTACACTTCAGCCTATAATTTTCCTGGAGTCATTGATTAGAACATTCAACACTTCTCACGCCTAGCACTTTCACTTGCTATGATTCACACCTCTTAACAGCAATAACATAGAGATGAGAGAAGAAAACCTATAGAATAACTAGATAGCTTTATTTACAAGAAAGTGATTGAATATTTTGGAAGTCGACTATTTCGAGTTTAGTTCGGAAGCGACCTCAGCCATTATTCCATTGAGAAAGGTAGTTGCAATGGATAAAGCATCGTCTGGCAGCCCAAAATCGACTTCTGGCATAGACATTTCAAGCACGACGTCACTGTTGTCGTCATCCAAGAGATCATCATCAAAGTCTGTCAGATCACTAACAGTTGTGAACGTGTCGACATCGTATTCATCATCGCTGGCGATGCTGGAAAGGCTGTCATTATCCATTTGATCCATAAACCTTAGCAGACTAGACGTAGAATCCGATAGGAACGATTCGCCATCACCTTCAATGGAGACATGAGCAGATCGATAAGAGTCATCGACGTTGTCGTCTTGGCCTTCGAATTGCTTTAAGGTGATTACCGGATGGTACAAGGTATTGTGTAAGCCGTCTTCCAAACTCCATTCGGAAGTTGTGTCGCTGTAAGCATCACTGATATTTGTAGAGTGGAACTGTGTTTCAATAAAGAAAAGAAGATGTTGTAATATTAAAATCGACAGAAATGGGCCTTCAAAGTACGTTAAGGAAAAAGTACTTTAAAAGTCGGTGAGAGATCTTAAGGTAGAAAATTTGCAGAGCCATTATATACCTATAAAGAAAAGGAAGTTTTCATAACTTTCTCATAGTCTGGTTGTCATGCATTACAAAGAATAGAATTAATTTTGTTTCAGCAGTGCATGGCTTACCATTTTGAGGGCCTCTGTCGTCAAAGCATTCTTTCGAAGGCCATCGGTATCATCCTCGGTAACTGTGTACAAAGAGAGATTATAATAATTTTCAAACATGAACACGTTGAATAAAGAAATTATAGCACAAATATTAAAAACAAAGTAGTCTAGTTTATTAGTAGTACCAGAAAATCACGTTTCGTTTACTGAATTGAATCAAATAGTTTAGGAATTATCTTGAAATTGAGTTTACAATATTTTTTTTAGTGTCATGTGTGTGAGGTGGGATTCTGATGAAGAATATCGCCCATACCTTGGAGGAAACAGCACAATTTTCTCAAATTCTTTCCCATACTCTTTCGAAGTCGGGAGAAATATCTTCGCACAAGTGAAGATCGTCGAGCCATTCTCTTTGAAAGGTTGAAAGACAGGAGCAAAGCAAACGTCTTGATCGCAATGAGAATTCATAAAGAATGAATTGTTTAAGTTGCTAATGTCAACAAAAACGCGCAAGTTTCTCTGTTACGTATACGTTTTAATGAGCGGTTTTAGTATCTCGTTTCTGATTGGTTCAAAGTTTACTTTGTTGCGCAGTGTTGTTGTACGGGTATTGTTACGTAACTCAGTGCGCGTAGAAGTCTTCAAAAGGTTTTGTCATTGGAGGACTGGCAGGTCTCTGTGACCTCACAATGTTTTACATCCATGGGGATTTTCAATAGACTTGCGCCGCTTTGAGAGTGTAAGATTGAAAAAATGTTGATAAGACAAAATATTTTTGATATCGGATTAACGCATTACTTTTTTTAGTAAAATGCCTTTCCTCTTCATGAATTCCCAGAAAGCGCAATTGAAATGTCGCCTTTTCATGTCAAAGTATCAAATACTTTCAGCTCGTGCTTTTGACTGATAATACACTACTTGTTCATGGTAACAAAAAGGTGCCTATAAAATCCTGATTTTAGGTCTCAATCGCAAAAACGAAAAAAAAAAATATCTCAGATCTCGTATTGTGCTCATCTTATGTGATAAGTGAGATTCATATTCCCAATGATTTTTCAAAGTTTTCACGTTTTTCCCGTTCCATGTCCTCCTTTTTTAGTTATTTCCCGTTCAATCCTTTGGCCTTATTCTGAAGACAGGTTTAACATAAACCATGTTTTAATGATGTGATAGAATTATGGGAAACCCAAAATGTTAGAAATAAGTTTATATTGTATGCTTCTCATGTTAACTCTGCCCTTTCCTACTTCTTTAATGGTGAAGACAACTATCTTATTTATCCTTCCCAGACAGTTAAGAATTTTTTGAGGGACAAATGAGCTGCACGATTCCTTGTATCTGTACTGTGAAAGATTTATGTCACGATTGGCTTTCAATAGTTAAACCGCAATTTAAGCCAGAGTTTAAATTAAACATGTCTTCAGAATATACGCGCCTTTATCTGTTCGCATTAAGTCACCGTTACTATTTCCTTTGTCTCCTTTAGTTTTTGTTACACTTCAGCCTATAATTTTTCTGGAGTCATTGATTAGAACATTCAACACTTCTCACGCCTAGCACTTTCACTTGCTATGATTCACACCTGTTAACGGCAATAACATAGAGATTAGAGAAGAAAACCTATAGAATAACTAGATAGCTTTATTTACAAGAAAGTGATTGAATATTTTGGAAGTTGACTATTTCGAGTTTAGTTCGGAAACGACCTCAGCCATTATTCCATTGAGAAAGGTAGTTGCAATGGATAAAGCATCGTCTGGCAGCCCCAAATCGACTTCTGGTAGAGACATTTCAAGCACGACGTCACTGTTGTCGTCATTCAAGAGATCATCATCAAAGTCTGTCAGATCACCAACAGTTGTGAACGTGTCGACATCGTATTCATCATCGCTGGCGATGCTGGAAAGGCTGTCATCCATTTGATCCATAAACCTTAGCAGACTAGATGTAGAATCCGATAGGAACGATTCGCTATCACCTTCAATTGACACATGAGCAGATCGATAAGAGTCATCGACGTTGTCGTCTTGGCCTTCGAATTGCTTTAAGGTGATTACCGGATGGTACAAGGTACTGTGTAAGCCGTCTACCAAACTCCATTCGGAAGTTGTGTCGCTGCAAGCATCACTGATATTTGTAGAGTGGAACTGTGTTTCAATAAAGAAAAGAAGATGTTGTAATATTAATATCGACAGAAATGGGCCTTCAAAGTACGTTAAGGAAAAAGTACTTTAAAAGTCGGTGAGAGATCTTAAGGTAGAAAATTTGCAGAGCCATTATAGACCTATAAAGAAAAGGAAGTTTTCATAACTTTCTCATAGTCTGGTTGTCATGCATTACAAAGAATAGAATTAATTTTGTTTCAGCAGTGCATGGCTTACCATTTTGAGGGCCTCTGTCGTCAAAGCATTCTTTCGAAGGCCATCGGTATCATCCTCGGTAACTGTGTACAAAGAGAGATTATAATAATTTTCAAACATGAACACGTTGAATAAAGAAATTATAGCACAAATATTAAAAACAAAGTAGTCTAGTTTATTAGTAGTACCAGAAAATCACGTTTCGTTTACTGAATTGAATCAAATAGTTTAGGAATTATCTTGAAATTGAGTTTACAATATTTTTTTTAGTGTCATGTGTGTGAGGTGGGATTCTGATGAAGAATATCGCCCATACCTTGGAGGAAACAGCACAATTTTCTCAAATTCTTTCCCATACTCTTTCGAAGTCGGGAGAAATATCTTCGCACAAGTGAAGATCGTCGAGCCATTCTCTTTGAAAGATCTAAAGACAGGAGCTAAGCAAACGTCTTGATCGCAATGAGAATTCATAAAGAATGAATTGTTTAAGTTGCTAATGTCAACAAAAACGCGCAAGTTTCTCTGTTACGTATACGTTTTAATGAGCGGTTTTAGTATCTCGTTTCTGATTGGTTCAAAGTTTACTTTGTTGCGCAGTGTTGTTGTACGGGTATTGTTACGTAAGTCAGTGCGCGTAGAAGTCTTCAAAAGGTTTTGTCATTGGAGGACTGGCAGGTCTCTGTGACCTCACAATGTTTTACATCCATGGGGATTTTGAATAGATTTGCGCCGCTTTGAGAGTGTGAAATTGAAAAAATGTTGAAAAGATAAAATATTTTTGATATCGGATTATCGCATTACTTTTTTTAGTAAAATGCCTTTCCTCTTCATGAATTCCCAGAAAGCGCAATTGAAATGTCGCCTTTTCATGTCAAAGTATCAAATACTTTCAGCTCGTGCTTTTGACTGATAATACACTATTTGTTCATGATAACAAAAAGGTGCGTTAAATATCCTGATTTTAGGTCTGAATCGCAAAAACGAAAAACAAAATATCTCAGATCTCGTATTGTGCACATATTATGTGATAAATGAGATTCATATTCCAAATTATTTTCAAAGTTTTCACGTTTTTCCCGTTCCATGTCCTCCTTTTTTAGTTATTTCCCGTTCAATCCTATGGCCTTATTCTGAAGACAGGTTTAACATGAACCATGTTTTAATGATGTGATAGAATTATGGGAAGCCCAAAATGTCAGAATTAAGTTTATATTGTATGCTTCTCATGTTAACTCTGCCCTTTCCTACTTCTTTAATGGTGAAGACAACTATCTTATTTATCCTTCCCAGACAGTTAAGAATTTTTTGAGGGACAAATGAGCTGCACGATTCCTTGTATCTGTACTGTTAAAGATTTATGTCACGATTGGCTTTCAATAGTTAAACTGCAATTTAAGCCAGAGTTTAAATTAAACATGTCTTCAGAATATACGCGCCTTTATCTGTTCGCATTAAGTCACCGTTACTATTTCCTTTGTCTCCTTTAGTTTTTGTTACACTTCAGCCTATAATTTTCCTGGAGTCATTGATTAGAACATTCAACACTTCTCACGCCTAGCACTTTCACTTGCTATGATTCACACCTCTTAACAGCAATAACATAGAGATGAGAGAAGAAAACCTATAGAATAACTAGATAGCTTTATTTACAAGAAAGTGATTGAATATTTTGGAAGTTGACTATTTCGAGTTTAGTTCGGAAACGACCTCAGCCATTATTCCATTGAGAAAGGTAGTTGCAATGGATAAAGCATCGTCTGGCAGCCCCAAATCGACTTCTGGTAGAGACATTTCAAGCACGACGTCACTGTTGTCGTCATTCAAGAGATCATCATCAAAGTCTGTCAGATCACCAACAGTTGTGAACGTGTCGACATCGTATTCATCATCGCTGGCGATGCTGGAAAGGCTGTCATCCATTTGATCCATAAACCTTAGCAGACTAGATGTAGAATCCGATAGGAACGATTCGCTATCACCTTCAATTGACACATGAGCAGATCGATAAGAGTCATCGACGTTGTCGTCTTGGCCTTCGAATTGCTTTAAGGTGATTACCGGATGGTACAAGGTACTGTGTAAGCCGTCTACCAAACTCCATTCGGAAGTTGTGTCGCTGCAAGCATCACTGATATTTGTAGAGTGGAACTGTGTTTCAATAAAGAAAAGAAGATGTGGTAATATTAAAATCGACAGAAATGGGCCTTCAAAGTACGTTAAGGAAAAAGTACTTTAAAAGTCGGTGAGAGATCTTAAGGTAGAAAATTTGCAGAGCCATTATAGACCTATAAAGAAAAGGAAGTTTTCATAACTTTCTCATAGTCTGGTTGTCATGCATTACAAAGAATAGAATTAATTTTGTTTCAGCAGTGCATGGCTTACCATTTTGAGGGCCTCTGTCGTCAAAGCATTCTTTCGAAGGCCATCGGTATCATCCTCGGTAACTGTGTACAAAGAGAGATTATAATAATTTTCAAACATGAACACGTTGAATAAAGAAATTATAGCACAAATATTAAAAACAAAGTAGTCTAGTTTATTAGTAGTACCAGAAAATCACGTTTCGTTTACTGAATTGAATCAAATAGTTTAGGAATTATCTTGAAATTGAGTTTACAATATTTTTTTTAGTGTCATGTGTGTGAGGTGGGATTCTGATGAAGAATATCGCCCATACCTTGGAGGAAACAGCACAATTTTCTCAAATTCTTTCCCATACTCTTTCGAAGTCGGGAGAAATATCTTCGCACAAGTGAAGATCGTCGAGCCATTCTCTTTGAAAGATCTAAAGACAGGAGCTAAGCAAACGTCTTGATCGCAATGAGAATTCATAAAGAATGAATTGTTTAAGTTGCTAATGTCAACAAAAACGCGCAAGTTTCTCTGTTACGTATGCGTTTTAATGAGCGGTTTTAGTATCTCGTTTCTGATTGGTTCAAAGTTTACTTTGTTGCGCAGTGTTGTTGTACGGGTATTGTTACGTATGTCAGTGCGCGTAGAAGTCTTCAAAAGGTTTTGTCATTGGAGGACTGGCAGGTCTCTGTGACCTCACAATGTTTTACATCCATGGGGATTTTCAATAGACTTGCGCCGCTTTGAGAGTGTAAGATTGAAAAAATGTTGATAAGACAAAATATTTTTGATATCGGATTAACGCATTACTTTTTTTTAGTAAAATGCGTTTCCTCTTCATGAATTCCCAGAAAGCGCAATTGAAATGTCGCCTTTTTATGTCAGAGTATCAAATACTTTCAGCTCGTGCTTTTGACTCATAATTTAGTAAGATACACTATTTGTTCATGATAACAAAAAGGTGCGTTAAATATCCTGATTTTAGGTCTGAATCGCAAAAACGAAAAACAAAATATCTCAGATCTCGTATTGTGCTCATCTTATGTGATAAGTGAGATTCATATTCCAAATGATTTTTCAAAGTTTTCACGTTTATTCCGTTCCATGTCCTCCTTTTTTAGTTATTTCCCGTTCAATCCTATGGCCTTATTCTGAAGACAGGTTTAACATGAACCATGTTTTAATGATGTGATAGAATTATGGGAAGCCCAAAATGTCAGAATTAAGTTTATATTGTATGCTTCTCATGTTAACTCTGCCCTTTCCTACTTCTTTAATGGTGAAGACAACTATCTTATTTATCCTTCCCAGACAGTTAAGATTTTTTTGAGGGACAAATGAGCTGCACGATTCCTTGTATCTGTACTGTTAAAGATTTATGTCACGATTGGCTTTCAATAGTTAAACCGCAATTTAAGCCAGAGTTTAAATTAAACATGTCTTCAGAATATACGCGCCTTTATCTGTTCTCATTAAGTCACCGTTACTATTTCCTTTGTCTCCTTTAGTTTTTGTTACACTTCAGCCTATAATTTTCCTGGAGTCATTGATTAGAACATTCAACACTTCTCACGCCTAGCACTTTCACTTGCTATGATTCACACCTCTTAACGGCAATAACATCGAGATTAGAGAAGAAAACCTATAGAATAACTAGATAGCTTTATTTACAAGAAAGTGATTGAATATTTTGGAAGTCGACTATTTCGAGTTTAGTTCGGAAGCGACCTCAGCCATTATTCCATTGAGAAAGGTAGTTGCAATGGATAAAGCATCGTCTGGCAGCCCAAAATCGACTTCTGGCATAGACATTTCAAGCACGACGTCACTGTTGTCGTCATCCAAGAGATCATCATCAAAGTCTGTCAGATCACTAACAGTTGTGAACGTGTCGACATCGTATTCATCATCGCTGGCGATGCTGGAAAGGCTGTCATTATCCATTTGATCCATAAACCTTAGCAGACTAGATGTAGAATCCGATAGGAACGATTCGCCATCACCTTCAATGGAGACATGAGCAGATCGATAAGAGTCATCGACGTTGTCGTCTTGGCCTTCGAATTGCTTTAAGGTGATTACCGGATGGTACAAGGTACTGTGTAAGCCGTCTTCCAAACTCCATTCGGAAGTTGTGTCGCTGTAAGCATCACTGATATTTGTAGAGTGGAACTGTGTTTCAATAAAGAAAAGAAGATGTTGTAATATTAAAATCGACAGAAATGGGCCTTCAAAGTACGTTAAGGAAAAAGTACTTTAAAAGTCGGTGAGAGATCTTAAAGTAGAAAATTTGCAGAGCCATTATAGACCTAGAAAGAAAAGGAAGTTTTCATAATTTTCTCATAGTCTGGTTGACATGCATTACAAAGAATAGAATTAATTTTGTTTCAGCAGTGCATGGCTTACCATTTTGAGGGCCTCTGTCGTCAAAGCATTCTTTCGAAGGCCATCGGTATCATCCTCGGTAACTGTGTACAAAGAGAGATTATAATAATTTTCAAACATGAACACGTTGAATAAAGAAGCACAAATATTAAAATCAAAGTAGTCTAGTTTATTAGTAGTACCAGAAAATCACGTTTCGTTTACTGAATTGAATCAAATAGTTTAGGAATTATCTTGAAATTGAGTTTACAATATTTTTTTTAGTGTCATGTGTGTGAGGTGGGATTCTGATGAAGAATATCGCCCATACCTTGGAGGAAACAGCACAATTTTCTCAAATTCTTTCCCATACTCTTTCGAAGTCGGGAGAAATATCTTCGCACAAGTGAAGATCGTCGAGCCATTCTCTTTGAAAGATCTAAAGACAGGAGCTAAGCAAACGTCTTGATCGCAATGAGAATTCATAAAGAATGAATTGTTTAAGTTGCTAATGTCAACAAAAACGCGCAAGTTTCTCTGTTACGTATGCGTTTTAATGAGCGGTTTTAGTATCTCGTTTCTGATTGGTTCAAAGTTTACTTTGTTGCGCAGTGTTGTTGTACGGGTATTGTTACGTATGTCAGTGCGCGTAGAAGTTTTCAAAAGGTTTTGTCATTGGAGGACTGGCAGGTCTCTGTGACCTCACAATGTTTTACATCCATGGGGATTTTGAATAGATTTGCGCCACTTTGAGAGTGTAAAATTGAAAAAATGTTGATAAGACAAAATATTTTTGATATCGGATTATCGCATTACTTTTTTTTAGTAAAATGCGTTTCCTCTTCATGAATTCCCAGAAAGTGCAATTGAAATGTCGCCTTTTTATGTCAAAGTATCAAATACTTTCAGCTCGTGCTTTTGACTCATAATTTAGTAAGATACACTATTTGTTCATGATAACAAAAAGGTGCGTTAAATATCCTGATTTTAGGTCTGAATCGCAAAAACGAAAAACAAAATATCTCAGATCTCGTATTGTGCACATCTTATGTGATAAATGAGATTCATATTCCAAATGATTTTTCAAAGTTTTCACGTTTATTCCGTTCCATGTCCTCCTTTTTTAGTTATTTCCCGTTCAATCCTATGGCCTTATTCTGAAGACAGGTTTAACATAAACCATGTTTGAATGATGTGATAGAATTATGGGAAGCCCAAAATGTCAGAATTAAGTTTATATTGTATGCTTCTCATGTTAACTCTGCCCTTTCCTACTTCTTTAATGGTGAAGACAACTATCTTATTTATCCTTCCCAGACAGTTAAGAATTTTTTGAGGGACAAATGAGCTGCACGATTCCTTGTATCTGTACTGTTAAAGATTTATGTCACGATTGGCTTTCAATAGTTAAACCGCAATTTAAGCCAGAGTTTAAATTAAACATGTCTTCAGAATATACGCGCCTTTATCTGTTCTCATTAAGTCACCGTTACTATTTCCTTTGTCTCCTTTAGTTTTTGTTACACTTCAGCCTATAATTTTCCTGGAGTCATTGATTAGAACATTCAACACTTCTCACGCCTAGCACTTTCACTTGCTATGATTCACACCTCTTAACAGCAATAACATAGAGATGAGAGAAGAAAACCTATAGAATAACTAGATAGCTTTATTTACAAGAAAGTGATTGAATATTTTGGAAGTCGACTATTTCGAGTTTAGTTCGGAAGCGACCTCAGCCATTATTCCATTGAGAAAGGTAGTTGCAATGGATAAAGCATCGTCTGGCAGCCCAAAATCGACTTCTGGCATAGACATTTCAAGCACGACGTCACTGTTGTCGTCATCCAAGAGATCATCATCAAAGTCTGTCAGATCACTAACAGTTGTGAACGTGTCGACATCGTATTCATCATCGCTGGCGATGCTGGAAAGGCTGTCATTATCCATTTGATCCATAAACCTTAGCAGACTAGATGTAGAATCCGATAGGAACGATTCGCCATCACCTTCAATGGAGACATGAGCAGATCGATAAGAGTCATCGACGTTGTCGTCTTGGCCTTCGAATTGCTTTAAGGTGATTACCGGATGGTACAAGGTACTGTGTAAGCCGTCTTCCAAACTCCATTCGGAAGTTGTGTCGCTGTAAGCATCACTGATATTTGTAGAGTGGAACTGTGTTTCAATAAAGAAAAGAAGATGTTGTAATATTAAAATCGACAGAAATGGGCCTTCAAAGTACGTTAAGGAAAAAGTACTTTAAAAGTCGGTGAGAGATCTTAAGGTAGAAAATTTGCAGAGCCATTATAGACCTATAAAGAAAAGGAAGTTTTCATAACTTTCTCATAGTCTGGTTGTCATGCATTACAAAGAATAGAATTAATTTTGTTTCAGCAGTGCATGGCTTACCATTTTGAGGGCCTCTGTCGTCAAAGCATTCTTTCGAAGGCCATCGGTATCATCCTCGGTAACTGTGTACAAAGAGAGATTATAATAATTTTCAAACATGAACACGTTGAATAAAGAAGCACAAATATTAAAATCAAAGTAGTCTAGTTTATTAGTAGTACAAGAAAAATCACGTTTCGTTTACTGAATTGAATCAAATAGTTTAGGAATTATCTTGAAATTGAGTTTACAATATTTTTTTTAGTGTCATGTGTGTGAGGTGGGATTCTGATGAAGAATATCGCCCATACCTTGGAGGAAACAGCACAATTTTCTCAAATTCTTTCCCATACTCTTTCGAAGTCGGGAGAAATATCTTCGCACAAGTGAAGATCGTCGAGCCATTCTCTTTGAAAGATTGAAAGACAGGAGCTAAGCAAACGTCTTGATCGCAATGAGAATTCATAAAGAATGAATTGTTTAAGTTGCTAATGTCAACAAAAACGCGCAAGTTTCTCTGTTACGTATGCGTTTTAATGAGCGGTTTTAGTATCTCGTTTCTGATTGGTTCAAAGTTTACTTTGTTGCGCAGTGTTGTTGTACGGGTATTGTTACGTATGTCAGTGCGCGTAGAAGTTTTCAAAAGGTTTTGTCATTGGAGGACTGGCAGGTCTCTGTGACCTCACAATGTTTTACATCCATGGGGATTTTGAATAGATTTGCGCCGCTTTGAGAGTGTGAAATTGAAAAAATGTTGAAAAGATAAAATATTTTTGATATCGGATTATCGCATTACTTTTTTTAGTAAAATGCATTTCCTCTTCATGAATTCCGAAATGTCGCCTTTTTATGTCAAAGTATCAAATACTTTCAGCTCGTGCTTTTGACTGATAATACACTACTTGTTCATGGTAACAAAAAGGTGCCTATAAAATCCTGATTTTAGGTCTGAATCGCAAAAACGAAAAACAAAATATCTCAGATCTTGTATTGTGCACATATTATGTGATAAATGAGATTCATATTCCAAATTATTTTCAAAGTTTTCACGTTTTTCCCGTTCCATGTCCTCCTTTTTTAGTTATTTCCCGTTCAATCCTATGGCCTTATTCTGAAGACAGGTTTAACATGAACCATGTTTTAATGATGTGATAGAATTATGGGAAGCCCAAAATGTCAGAATTAAGTTTATATTGTATGCTTCTCATGTTAACTCTGCCCTTTCCTACTTCTTTAATGGTGAAGACAACTATCTTATTTATCCTCCCAGACAGTTAAGAATTTTTTGAGGGACAAATGAGCTGCACGATTCCTTGTATCTGTACTGTTAAAGATTTATGTCACGATTGGCTTTCAATAGTTAAACTGCAATTTAAGCCAGAGTTTAAATTAAACATGTCTTCAGAATATACGCGCCTTTATCTGTTCGCATTAAGTCACCGTTACTATTTCCTTTGTCTCCTTTAGTTTTTGTTACACTTCAGCCTATAATTTTTCTGGAGTCATTGATTAGAACATTCAACACTTCTCACGCCTAGCACTTTCACTTGCTATGATTCACACCTCTTAACAGCAATAACATAGAGATGAGAGAAGAAAACCTATAGAATAACTAGATAGCTTTATTTACAAGAAAGTGATTGAATATTTTGGAAGTCGACTATTTCGAGTTTAGTTCGGAAGCGACCTCAGCCATTATTCCATTGAGAAAGGTAGTTGCAATGGATAAAGCATCGTCTGGCAGCCCAAAATCGACTTCTGGCATAGACATTTCAAGCACGACGTCACTGTTGTCGTCATCCAAGAGATCATCATCAAAGTCTGTCAGATCACTAACAGTTGTGAACGTGTCGACATCGTATTCATCATCGCTGGCGATGCTGGAAAGGCTGTCATTATCCATTTGATCCATAAACCTTAGCAGACTAGATGTAGAATCCGATAGGAACGATTCGCCATCACCTTCAATGGAGACATGAGCAGATCGATAAGAGTCATCGACGTTGTCGTCTTGGCCTTCGAATTGCTTTAAGGTGATTACCGGATGGTACAAGGTACTGTGTAAGCCGTCTTCCAAACTCCATTCGGAAGTTGTGTCGCTGTAAGCATCACTGATATTTGTAGAGTGGAACTGTGTTTCAATAAAGAAAAGAAGATGTTGTAATATTAAAATCGACAGAAATGGGCCTTCAAAGTACGTTAAGGAAAAAGTACTTTAAAAGTCGGTGAGAGATCTTAAGGTAGAAAATTTGCAGAGCCATTATAGACCTATAAAGAAAAGGAAGTTTTCATAACTTTCTCATAGTCTGGTTGTCATGCATTACAAAGAATAGAATTAATTTTGTTTCAGCAGTGCATGGCTTACCATTTTGAGGGCCTCTGTCGTCAAAGCATTCTTTCGAAGGCCATCGGTATCATCCTCGGTAACTGTGTACAAAGAGAGATTATAATAATTTTCAAACATGAACACGTTGAATAAAGAAATTATAGCACAAATATTAAAAACAAAGTAGTCTAGTTTATTAGTAGTACCAGAAAATCACGTTTCGTTTACTGAATTGAATCAAATAGTTTAGGAATTATCTTGAAATTGAGTTTACAATATTTTTTTTTAGTGTCATGTGTGTGAGGTGGGATTCTGATGAAGAATATCGCCCATACCTTGGAGGAAACAGCACAATTTTCTCAAATTCTTTCCCATACTCTTTCGAAGTCGGGAGAAATATCTTCGCACAAGTGAAGATCGTCGAGCCATTCTCTTTGAAAGATCTAAAGACAGGAGCTAAGCAAACGTCTTGATCGCAATGAGAATTCATAAAGAATGAATTGTTTAAGTTGCTAATGTCAACAAAAACGCGCAAGTTTCTCTGTTACGTATGCGTTTTAATGAGCGGTTTTAGTATCTCGTTTCTGATTGGTTCAAAGTTTACTTTGTTGCGCAGTGTTGTTGTACGGGTATTGTTACGTATGTCAGTGCGCGTAGAAGTTTTCAAAAGGTTTTGTCATTGGAGGACTGGCAGGTCTCTGTGACCTCACAATGTTTTACATCCATGGGGATTTTGAATAGATTTGCGCCGCTTTGAGAGTGTGAAATTGAAAAAATGTTGAAAAGATAAAATATTTTTGATATCGGATTATCGCATTACTTTTTTTAGTAAAATGCATTTCCTCTTCATGAATTCCCAGAAAGCGCAATTGAAATGTCGCCTTTTCATGTCAAAGTATCAAATACTTTCAGCTCGTGCTTTTGACTGATAATACACACTTGTTCATGGTAACAAAAAGGTGCCTATAAAATCCTGATTTTAGGTCTCAATCGCAAAAACGAAAAACAAAATATCTCAGATCTTGTATTGTGCACATATTATGTGATAAATGAGATTCATATTCCAAATTATTTTCAAAGTTTTCACGTTTTTCCGTTCCATGTCCTCCTTTTTTAGTTATTTCCCGTTCAATCCTATGGCCTTATTCTGAAGACAGGTTTAACATGAACCATGTTTTAATGATGTGATAGAATTATGGGAAGCCCAAAATGTCAGAATTAAGTTTATATTGTATGCTTCTCATGTTAACTCTGCCCTTTCCTACTTCTTTAATGGTGAAGACAACTATCTTATTTATCCTTCCCAGACAGTTAAGAATTTTTTGAGGGACAAATGAGCTGCACGATTCCTTGTATCTGTACTGTTAAAGATTTATGTCACGATTGGCTTTCAATAGTTAAACTGCAATTTAAGCCAGAGTTTAAATTAAACATGTCTTCAGAATATACGCGCCTTTATCTGTTCGCATTAAGTCACCGTTACTATTTCCTTTGTCTCCTTTAGTTTTTGTTACACTTCAGCCTATAATTTTCCTGGAGTCATTGATTAGAACATTCAACACTTCTCACGCCTAGCACTTTCACTTGCTATGATTCACACCTCTTAACAGCAATAACATAGAGATGAGAGAAGAAAACCTATAGAATAACTAGATAGCTTTATTTACAAGAAAGTGATTGAATATTTTGGAAGTCGACTATTTCGAGTTTAGTTCGGAAGCGACCTCAGCCATTATTCCATTGAGAAAGGTAGTTGCAATGGATAAAGCATCGTCTGGCAGCCCAAAATCGACTTCTGGCATAGACATTTCAAGCACGACGTCACTGTTGTCGTCATCCAAGAGATCATCATCAAAGTCTGTCAGATCACTAACAGTTGTGAACGTGTCGACATCGTATTCATCATCGCTGGCGATGCTGGAAAGGCTGTCATCCATTTGATCCATAAACCTTAGCAGACTAGATGTAGAATCCGATAGGAACGATTCGCCATCACCTTCAATGGAGACATGAGCAGATCGATAAGAGTCATCGACGTTGTCGTCTTGGCCTTCGAATTGCTTTAAGGTGATTACCGGATGGTACAAGGTACTGTGTAAGCCGTCTACCAAACTCCATTCGGAAGTTGTGTCGCTGTAAGCATCACTGATATTTGTAGAGTGGAACTGTGTTTCAATAAAGAAAAGAAGATGTTGTAATATTAAAATCGACAGAAATGGGCCTTCAAAGTACGTTAAGGAAAAAGTACTTTAAAAGTCGGTGAGAGATCTTAAGGTAGAAAATTTGCAGAGCCATTATAGACCTATAAAGAAAAGGAAGTTTTCATAACTTTCTCATAGTCTGGTTGTCATGCATTACAAAGAATAGAATTAATTTTGTTTCAGCAGTGCATGGCTTACCATTTTGAGGGCCTCTGTCGTCAAAGCATTCTTTCGAAGGCCATCGGTATCATCCTCGGTAACTGTGTACAAAGAGAGATTATAATAATTTTCAAACATGAACACGTTGAATAAAGAAATTATAGCACAAATATTAAAAACAAAGTAGTCTAGTTTATTAGTAGTACCAGAAAATCACGTTTCGTTTACTGAATTGAATGAAATAGTTTAGGAATTATCTTGAAATTGTGTTTTCAATATTTTTTTAGTGTCATGTGTGTGAGGTGGGATTCTGATGAAGAATATCGCCCATACCTTGGAGGAAACAGCACAATTTTCTCAAATTCTTTCCCATACTCTTTCGAAGTCGGGAGAAATATCTTCGCACAAGTGAAGATCGTCGAGCCATTCTCTTTGAAAGATCTAAAGACAGGAGCTAAGCAAACGTCTTGATCGCAATGAGAATTCATAAAGAATGAATTGTTTAAGTTGCTAATGTCAACAAAAACGCGCAAGTTTCTCTGTTACGTATGCGTTTTAATGAGCGGTTTTAGTATCTCGTTTCTGATTGGTTCAAAGTTTACTTTGTTGCGCAGTGTTGTTGTACGGGTATTGTTACGTATGTCAGTGCGCGTAGAAGTTTTCAAAAGGTTTTGTCATTGGAGGACTGGCAGGTCTCTGTGACCTCACAATGTTTTACATCCATGGGGATTTTGAATAGATTTGCGCCGCTTTGAGAGTGTGAAATTGAAAAAATGTTGAAAAGATAAAATATTTTTGATATCGGATTATCGCATTACTTTTTTTAGTAAAATGCATTTCCTCTTCATGAATTCCGAAATGTCGCCTTTTTATGTCAGAGTATCAAATACTTTCAGCTCGTGCTTTTGACTGATAATACACTACTTGTTCATGATAACAAAAAGGTGCGTTAAATATCCTGATTTTAGGTCTGAATCGCAAAAACGAAAAACAAAATATCTCAGATCTCGTATTGTGCACATATTATGTGATAAATGAGATTCATATTCCAAATTATTTTTCAAAGTTTTCACGTTTTTCCCGTTCCATGTCCTCCTTTTTTAGTTATTTCCCGTTCAATCCTATGGCCTTATTCTGAAGACAGGTTTAACATGAACCATGTTTTAATGATGTGATAGAATTATGGGAAGCCCAAAATGTCAGAATTAAGTTTATATTGTATGCTTCTCATGTTAACTCTGCCCTTTCCTACTTCTTTAATGGTGAAGACAACTATCTTATTTATCCTTCCCAGACAGTTAAGATTTTTTTGAGGGACAAATGAGCTGCACGATTCCTTGTATCTGTACTGTTAAAGATTTATGTCACGATTGGCTTTCAATAGTTAAACTGCAATTTAAGCCAGAGTTTAAATTAAACATGTCTTCAGAATATACGCGCCTTTATCTGTTCGCATTAAGTCACCGTTACTATTTCCTTTGTCTCCTTTAGTTTTTGTTACACTTCAGCCTATAATTTTTCTGGAGTCATTGATTAGAACATTCAACACTTCTCACGCCTAGCACTTTCACTTGCTATGATTCACACCTCTTAACAGCAATAACATAGAGATGAGAGAAGAAAACCTATAGAATAACTAGATAGCTTTATTTACAAGAAAGTGATTGAATATTTTGGAAGTCGACTATTTCGAGTTTAGTTCGGAAGCGACCTCAGCCATTATTCCATTGAGAAAGGTAGTTGCAATGGATAAAGCATCGTCTGGCAGCCCAAAATCGACTTCTGGCATAGACATTTCAAGCACGACGTCACTGTTGTCGTCATCCAAGAGATCATCATCAAAGTCTGTCAGATCACTAACAGTTGTGAACGTGTCGACATCGTATTCATCATCGCTGGCGATGCTGGAAAGGCTGTCATTATCCATTTGATCCATAAACCTTAGCAGACTAGATGTAGAATCCGATAGGAACGATTCGCCATCACCTTCAATGGAGACATGAGCAGATCGATAAGAGTCATTGACGTTGTCGTCTTGGCCTTCGAATTGCTTTAAGGTGATTACCGGATGGTACAAGGTACTGTGTAAGCCGTCTTCCAAACTCCATTCGGAAGTTGTGTCGCTGTAAGCATCACTGATATTTGTAGAGTGGAACTGTGTTTCAATAAAGAAAAGAAGATGTTGTAATATTAAAATCGACAGAAATGGGCCTTCAAAGTACGTTAAGGAAAAAGTACTTTAAAAGTCGGTGAGAGATCTTAAAGTAGAAAATTTGCAGAGCCATTATAGACCTAGAAAGAAAAGGAAGTTTTCATAATTTTCTCATAGTCTGGTTGACATGCATTACAAAGAATAGAATTAATTTTGTTTCAGCAGTGCATGGCTTACCATTTTGAGGGCCTCTGTCGTCAAAGCATTCTTTCGAAGGCCATCGGTATCATCCTCGGTAACTGTGTACAAAGAGAGATTATAATAATTTTCAAACATGAACACGTTGAATAAAGAAGCACAAATATTAAAATCAAAGTAGTCTAGTTTATTAGTAGTACAAGAAAAATCACGTTTCGTTTACTGAATTGAATGAAATAGTTTAGGAATTATCTTGAAATTGTGTTTTCAATATTTTTATTAGTGTCATGTGTGTGAGGTGGGATTCTGATGAAGAATATCGCCCATACCTTGGAGGAAACAGCACAATTTTCTCAAATTCTTTCCCATACTCTTTCGAAGTCGGGAGAAATATCTTCGCACAAGTGAAGATCGTCGAGCCATTCTCTTTGAAAGATCTAAAGACAGGAGCTAAGCAAACGTCTTGATCGCAATGAGAATTCATAAAGAATGAATTGTTTAAGTTGCTAATGTCAACAAAAACGCGCAAGTTTCTCTGTTACGTATGCGTTTTAATGAGCGGTTTTAGTATCTCGTTTCTGATTGGTTCAAAGTTTACTTTGTTGCGCAGTGTTGTTGTACGGGTATTGTTACGTATGTCAGTGCGCGTAGAAGTTTTCAAAAGGTTTTGTCATTGGAGGACTGGCAGGTCTCTGTGACCTCACAATGTTTTACATCCATGGGGATTTTGAATAGATTTGCGCCGCTTTGAGAGTGTGAAATTGAAAAAATGTTGAAAAGATAAAATATTTTTGATATCGGATTATCGCATTACTTTTTTTTAGTAAAATGCATTTCCTCTTCATGAATTCCGAAATGTCGCCTTTTTATGTCAGAGTATCAAATACTTTCAGCTCGTGCTTTTGACTCATAATTTAGTAAGATACACTATTTGTTCATGATAACAAAAAGGTGCGTTAAATATCCTGATTTTAGGTCTGAATCGCAAAAACGAAAAACAAAATATCTCAGATCTCGTATTGTGCACATATTATGTGATAAATGAGATTCATATTCCAAATGATTTTTCAAAGTTTTCACGTTTATTCCGTTCCATGTCCTCCTTTTTTAGTTATTTCCCGTTCAATCCTATGGCCTTATTCTGAAGACAGGTTTAACATGAACCATGTTTTAATGATGTGATAGAATTATGGGAAGCCCAAAATGTCAGAATTAAGTTTATATTGTATGCTTCTCATGTTAACTCTGCCCTTTCCTATTTCTTTAATGGTGAAGACAACTATCTTATTTATCCTTCCCAGACAGTTAAGATTTTTTTGAGGGACAAATGAGCTGCACGATTCCTTGTATCTGTACTGTTAAAGATTTATGTCACGATTGGCTTTCAATAGTTAAACCGCAATTTAAGCCAGAGTTTAAATTAAACATGTCTTCAGAATATACGCGCCTTTATCTGTTCTCATTAAGTCACCGTTACTATTTCCTTTGTCTCCTTTAGTTTTTGTTACACTTCAGCCTATAATTTTCCTGGAGTCATTGATTAGAACATTCAACACTTCTCACGCCTAGCACTTTCACTTGCTATGATTCACACCTCTTAACGGCAATAACATCGAGATTAGAGAAGAAAACCTATAGAATAACTAGATAGCTTTATTTACAAGAAAGTGATTGAATATTTTGGAAGTCGACTATTTCGAGTTTAGTTCGGAAGCGACCTCAGCCATTATTCCATTGAGAAAGGTAGTTGCAATGGATAAAGCATCGTCTGGCAGCCCAAAATCGACTTCTGGCATAGACATTTCAAGCACGACGTCACTGTTGTCGTCATCCAAGAGATCATCATCAAAGTCTGTCAGATCACTAACAGTTGTGAACGTGTCGACATCGTATTCATCATCGCTGGCGATGCTGGAAAGGCTGTCATTATCCATTTGATCCATAAACCTTAGCAGACTAGATGTAGAATCCGATAGGAACGATTCGCCATCACCTTCAATGGAGACATGAGCAGATCGATAAGAGTCATCGACGTTGTCGTCTTGGCCTTCGAATTGCTTTAAGGTGATTACCGGATGGTACAAGGTACTGTGTAAGCCGTCTTCCAAACTCCATTCGGAAGTTGTGTCGCTGTAAGCATCACTGATATTTGTAGAGTGGAACTGTGTTTCAATAAAGAAAAGAAGATGTTGTAATATTAAAATCGACAGAAATGGGCCTTCAAAGTACGTTAAGGAAAAAGTACTTTAAAAGTCGGTGAGAGATCTTAAAGTAGAAAATTTGCAGAGCCATTATAGACCTAGAAAGAAAAGGAAGTTTTCATAATTTTCTCATAGTCTGGTTGACATGCATTACAAAGAATAGAATTAATTTTGTTTCAGCAGTGCATGGCTTACCATTTTGAGGGCCTCTGTCGTCAAAGCATTCTTTCGAAGGCCATCGGTATCATCCTCGGTAACTGTGTACAAAGAGAGATTATAATAATTTTTAAACATGAACACGTTGAATAAAGAAGCACAAATATTAAAATCAAAGTAGTCTAGTTTATTAGTAGTACAAGAAAAATCACGTTTCGTTTACTGAATTGAATGAAATAGTTTAGGAATTATCTTGAAATTGTGTTTTCAATATTTTTATTAGTGTCATGTGTGTGAGGTGGGATTCTGATGAAGAATATCGCCCATACCTTGGAGGAAACAGCACAATTTTCTCAAATTCTTTCCCATACTCTTTCGAAGTCGGGAGAAATATCTTCGCACAAGTGAAGATCGTCGAGCCATTCTCTTTGAAAGATCTAAAGACAGGAGCTAAGCAAACGTCTTGATCGCAATGAGAATTCATAAAGAATGAATTGTTTAAGTTGCTAATGTCAACAAAAACGCGCAAGTTTCTCTGTTACGTATGCGTTTTAATGAGCGGTTTTAGTATCTCGTTTCTGATTGGTTCAAAGTTTACTTTGTTGCGCAGTGTTGTTGTACGGGTATTGTTACGTATGTCAGTGCGCGTAGAAGTTTTCAAAAGGTTTTGTCATTGGAGGACTGGCAGGTCTCTGTGACCTCACAATGTTTTACATCCATGGGATTTTGAATAGACTTTTTGAGAGTGTAAAATTGAAAAAATGTTGATAAGACAAAATATTTTTGATATCGGATTATCGCATTACTTTTTTTTAGTAAAATGCGTTTCCTCTTCATGAATTCCCAGAAAGTGCAATTGAAATGTCGCCTTTTCATGTCAAAGTTTCAAATACTTTCAGCTCGTGCTTTTGACTGATAATTTAGTAAGACACACTACTTGTTCATGGTAACAAAAAGGTGCCTATAAAATCCTGATTTTAGGTCTCAATCGGCTTCTCATGTTAACTCTGCCCTATCCTATTTCTTTAATGGTGAAGACAACTATCTTATTTATCCTTCCCAGACAGTTAAGAAGGGACAAATGCGTTTCCTCTTCATGAATTCCCAGAAAGTGCAATTGAAATGTCGCCTTTTCATGTCAGAGTATCAAATACTTTCAGCTCGTGCTTTTGACTCATAATTTAGTAAGATACACTATTTGTTCATGATAACAAAAAGGTGCGTTAAATATCCTGATTTTAGGTCTGAATCGCAAAAACGAAAAACAAAATATCTCAGATCTTGTATTGTGCACATATTATGTGATAAATGAGATTCATATTCCAAATTATTTTCAAAGTTTTCACGTTTTTCCCGTTCCATGTCCTCCTTTTTTAGTTATTTCCCGTTCAATCCTATGGCCTTATTCTGAAGACAGGTTTAACATGAACCATGTTTTAATGATGTGATAGAATTATGGGAAGCCCAAAATGTCAGAATTAAGTTTATATTGTATGCTTCTCATGTTAACTCTGCCCTTTCCTACTTCTTTAATGGTGAAGACAACTATCTTATTTATCCTTCCCAGACAGTTAAGATTTTTTTGAGGGACAAATGAGCTGCACGATTCCTTGTATCTGTACTGTTAAAGATTTATGTCACGATTGGCTTTCAATAGTTAAACTGCAATTTAAGCCAGAGTTTAAATTAAACATGTCTTCAGAATATACGCGCCTTTATCTGTTCTCATTAAGTCACCGTTACTATTTCCTTTGTCTCCTTTAGTTTTTGTTACACTTCAGCCTATAATTTTCCTGGAGTCATTGATTAGAACATTCAACACTTCTCACGCCTAGCACTTTCACTTGCTATGATTCACACCTCTTAACAGCAATAACATAGAGATGAGAGAAGAAAACCTATAGAATAACTAGATAGCTTTATTTACAAGAAAGTGATTGAATATTTTGGAAGTCGACTATTTCGAGTTTAGTTCGGAAGCGACCTCAGCCATTATTCCATTGAGAAAGGTAGTTGCAATGGATAAAGCATCGTCTGGCAGCCCAAAATCGACTTCTGGCATAGACATTTCAAGCACGACGTCACTGTTGTCGTCATCCAAGAGATCATCATCAAAGTCTGTCAGATCACTAACAGTTGTGAACGTGTCGACATCGTATTCATCATCGCTGGCGATGCTGGAAAGGCTGTCATTATCCATTTGATCCATAAACCTTAGCAGACTAGATGTAGAATCCGATAGGAACGATTCGCCATCACCTTCAATGGAGACATGAGCAGATCGATAAGAGTCATCGACGTTGTCGTCTTGGCCTTCGAATTGCTTTAAGGTGATTACCGGATGGTACAAGGTACTGTGTAAGCCGTCTTCCAAACTCCATTCGGAAGTTGTGTCGCTGTAAGCATCACTGATATTTGTAGAGTGGAACTGTGTTTCAATAAAGAAAAGAAGATGTTGTAATATTAAAATCGACAGAAATGGGCCTTCAAAGTACGTTAAGGAAAAAGTACTTTAAAAGTCGGTGAGAGATCTTAAGGTAGAAAATTTGCAGAGCCATTATAGACCTATAAAGAAAAGGAAGTTTTCATAATTTTCTCATAGTCTGGTTGACATGCATTACAAAGAATAGAATTAATTTTGTTTCAGCAGTGCATGGCTTACCATTTTGAGGGCCTCTGTCGTCAAAGCATTCTTTCGAAGGCCATCGGTATCATCCTCGGTAACTGTGTACAAAGAGAGATTATAATAATTTTCAAACATGAACACGTTGAATAAAGAAGCACAAATATTAAAATCAAAGTAGTCTAGTTTATTAGTAGTACAAGAAAAATCACGTTTCGTTTACTGAATTGAATGAAATAGTTTAGGAATTATCTTGAAATTGTGTTTTTAATATTTTTATTAGTGTCATGTGTGTGAGGTGGGATTCTGATGAAGAATATCGCCCATACCTTGGAGGAAACAGCACAATTTTCTCAAATTCTTTCCCATACTCTTTCGAAGTCGGGAGAAATATCTTCGCACAAGTGAAGATCGTCGAGCCATTCTCTTTGAAAGATCTAAAGACAGGAGCTAAGCAAACGTCTTGATCGCAATGAGAATTCATAAAGAATGAATTGTTTAAGTTGCTAATGTCAACAAAAACGCGCAAGTTTCTCTGTTACGTATGCGTTTTAATGAGCGGTTTTAGTATCTCGTTTCTGATTGGTTCAAAGTTTACTTTGTTGCGCAGTGTTGTTGTACGGGTATTGTTACGTATGTCAGTGCGCGTAGAAGTTTTCAAAAGGTTTTGTCATTGGAGGACTGGCAGGTCTCTGTGACCTCACAATGTTTTACATCCATGGGGATTTTGAATAGACTTGCGCCACTTTGAGAGTGTAAAATTGAAAAAATGTTGATAAGACAAAATATTTTTGATATCGGATTATCGCATTACTTTTTTTTAGTAAAATGCGTTTCCTCTTCATGAATTCCCAGAAAGTGCAATTGAAATGTCGCCTTTTCATGTCAGAGTATCAAATACTTTCAGCTCGTGCTTTTGACTCATAATTTAGTAAGATACACTATTTGTTCATGATAACAAAAAGGTGCGTTAAATATCCTGATTTTAGGTCTGAATCGCAAAAACGAAAAACAAAATATCTCAGATCTCGTATTGTGCACATATTATGTGATAAATGAGATTCATATTCCAAATGATTTTTCAAAGTTTTCACGTTTATTCCGTTCCATGTCCTCCTTTTTTAGTTATTTCCCGTTCAATCCTATGGCCTTATTCTGAAGACAGGTTTAACATGAACCATGTTTTAATGATGTGATAGAATTATGGGAAGCCCAAAATGTCAGAATTAAGTTTATATTGTATGCTTCTCATGTTAACTCTGCCCTTTCCTACTTCTTTAATGGTGAAGACAACTATCTTATTTATCCTTCCCAGACAGTTAAGATTTTTTTGAGGGACAAATGAGCTGCACGATTCCTTGTATCTGTACTGTTAAAGATTTATGTCACGATTGGCTTTCAATAGTTAAACCGCAATTTAAGCCAGAGTTTAAATTAAACATGTCTTCAGAATATACGCGCCTTTATCTGTTCTCATTAAGTCACCGTTACTATTTCCTTTGTCTCCTTTAGTTTTTGTTACACTTCAGCCTATAATTTTCCTGGAGTCATTGATTAGAACATTCAACACTTCTCACGCCTAGCACTTTCACTTGCTATGATTCACACCTCTTAACGGCAATAACATAGAGATTAGAGAAGAAAACCTATAGAATAACTAGATAGTTTTATTTACAAGAAAGTGATTGAATATTTTGGAAGTCGACTATTTCGAGTTTAGTTCGGAAGCGACCTCAGCCATTATTCCATTGAGAAAGGTAGTTGCAATGGATAAAGCATCGTCTGGCAGCCCAAAATCGACTTCTGGCATAGACATTTCAAGCACGACGTCACTGTTGTCGTCATCCAAGAGATCATCATCAAAGTCTGTCAGATCACTAACAGTTGTGAACGTGTCGACATCGTATTCATCATCGCTGGCGATGCTGGAAAGGCTGTCATTATCCATTTGATCCATAAACCTTAGCAGACTAGATGTAGAATCCGATAGGAACGATTCGCCATCACCTTCAATGGAGACATGAGCAGATCGATAAGAGTCATCGACGTTGTCGTCTTGGCCTTCGAATTGCTTTAAGGTGATTACCGGATGGTACAAGGTACTGTGTAAGCCGTCTTCCAAACTCCATTCGGAAGTTGTGTCGCTGTAAGCATCACTGATATTTGTAGAGTGGAACTGTGTTTCAATAAAGAAAAGAAGATGTTGTAATATTAAAATCGACAGAAATGGGCCTTCAAAGTACGTTAAGGAAAAAGTACTTTAAAAGTCGGTGAGAGATCTTAAGGTAGAAAATTTGCAGAGCCATTATAGACCTATAAAGAAAAGGAAGTTTTCATAATTTTCTCATAGTCTGGTTGACATGCATTACAAAGAATAGAATTAATTTTGTTTCAGCAGTGCATGGCTTACCATTTTGAGGGCCTCTGTCGTCAAAGCATTCTTTCGAAGGCCATCGGTATCATCCTCGGTAACTGTGTACAAAGAGAGATTATAATAATTTTTAAACATGAACACGTTGAATAAAGAAGCACAAATATTAAAATCAAAGTAGTCTAGTTTATTAGTAGTACAAGAAAAATCACGTTTCGTTTACTGAATTGAATGAAATAGTTTAGGAATTATCTTGAAATTGTGTTTTCAATATTTTTATTAGTGTCATGTGTGTGAGGTGGGATTCTGATGAAGAATATCGCCCATACCTTGGAGGAAACAGCACAATTTTCTCAAATTCTTTCCCATACTCTTTCGAAGTCGGGAGAAATATCTTCGCACAAGTGAAGATCGTCGAGCCATTCTCTTTGAAAGATCTAAAGACAGGAGCTAAGCAAACGTCTTGATCGCAATGAGAATTCATAAAGAATGAATTGTTTAAGTTGCTAATGTCAACAAAAACGCGCAAGTTTCTCTGTTACGTATGCGTTTTAATGAGCGGTTTTAGTATCTCGTTTCTGATTGGTTCAAAGTTTACTTTGTTGGGCAGTGTTGTTGTACGGGTATTGTTACGTATGTCAGTGCGCGTAGAAGTTTTCAAAAGGTTTTGTCATTGGAGGACTGGCAGGTCTCTGTGACCTCACAATGTTTTACATCCATGGGGATTTTGAATAGATTTGCGCCGCTTTGAGAGTGTGAAATTGAAAAAATGTTGAAAAGATAAAATATTTTTGATATCGGATTATCGCATTACTTTTTTTTTAGTAAAATGCGTTTCCTCTTCATGAATTCCCAGAAAGTGCAATTGAAATGTCGCCTTTTCATGTCAGAGTATCAAATACTTTCAGCTCGTGCTTTTGACTCATAATTTAGTAAGATACACTATTTGTTCATGATAACAAAAAGGTGCGTTAAATATCCTGATTTTAGGTCTGAATCGCAAAAACGAAAAACAAAATATCTCAGATCTCGTATTGTGCACATATTATGTGATAAATGAGATTCATATTCCAAATGATTTTTCAAAGTTTTCACGTTTTTTCCGTTCCATGTCCTCCTTTTTTAGTTATTTCCCGTTCAATCCTATGGCCTTATTCTGAAGACAGGTTTAACATAAACCATGTTTGAATGATGTGATAGAATTATGGGAAACCAAAAATGTCAGAATTAAGTTTATATTGTATGCTTCTCATGTTAACTCTGCCCTATCCTATTTCTTTAATGGTGAAGACAACTATCTTATTTATCCTTCCCAGACAGTTAAGATTTTTTTGAGGGACAAATGAGCTGCACGATTCCTTGTATCTGTACTGTTAAAGATTTATGTCACGATTGGCTTTCAATAGTTAAACCGCAATTTAAGCCAGAGTTTAAATTAAACATGTCTTCAGAATATACGCGCCTTTATCTGTTCTCATTAAGTCACCGTTACTATTTCCTTTGTCTCCTTTAGTTTTCGTTACACTTCAGCCTATAATTTTCCTGGAGTCATTGATTAGAACATTCAACACTTCTCACGCCTAGCACTTTCACTTGCTATGATTCACACCTCTTAACAGCAATAACATAGAGATGAGAGAAGAAAACCTATAGAATAACTAGATAGCTTTATTTACAAGAAAGTGATTGAATATTTTGGAAGTCGACTATTTCGAGTTTAGTTCGGAAGCGACCTCAGCCATTATTCCATTGAGAAAGGTAGTTGCAATGGATAAAGCATCGTCTGGCAGCCCAAAATCGACTTCTGGCATAGACATTTCAAGCACGACGTCACTGTTGTCGTCATCCAAGAGATCATCATCAAAGTCTGTCAGATCACTAACAGTTGTGAACGTGTCGACATCGTATTCATCATCGCTGGCGATGCTGGAAAGGCTGTCATTATCCATTTGATCCATAAACCTTAGCAGACTAGATGTAGAATCCGATAGGAACGATTCGCCATCACCTTCAATGGAGACATGAGCAGATCGATAAGAGTCATCGACGTTGTCGTCTTGGCCTTCGAATTGCTTTAAGGTGATTACCGGATGGTACAAGGTACTGTGTAAGCCGTCTTCCAAACTCCATTCGGAAGTTGTGTCGCTGTAAGCATCACTGATATTTGTAGAGTGGAACTGTGTTTCAATAAAGAAAAGAAGATGTTGTAATATTAAAATCGACAGAAATGGGCCTTCAAAGTACGTTAAGGAAAAAGTACTTTAAAAGTCGGTGAGAGATCTTAAAGTAGAAAATTTGCAGAGCCATTATAGACCTAGAAAGAAAAGGAAGTTTTCATAATTTTCTCATAGTCTGGTTGACATGCATTACAAAGAATAGAATTAATTTTGTTTCAGCAGTGCATGGCTTACCATTTTGAGGGCCTCTGTCGTCAAAGCATTCTTTCGAAGGCCATCGGTATCATCCTCGGTAACTGTGTACAAAGAGAGATTATAATAATTTTTAAACATGAACACGTTGAATAAAGAAGCACAAATATTAAAATCAAAGTAGTCTAGTTTATTAGTAGTACAAGAAAAATCACGTTTCGTTTACTGAATTGAATGAAATAGTTTAGGAATTATCTTGAAATTGTGTTTTCAATATTTTTATTAGTGGCATGTGTGTGAGGTGGGATTCTGATGAAGAATATCGCCCATACCTTGGAGGAAACAGCACAATTTTCTCAAATTCTTTCCCATACTCTTTCGAAGTCGGGAGAAATATCTTCGCACAAGTGAAGATCGTCGAGCCATTCTCTTTGAAAGATCTAAAGACAGGAGCTAAGCAAACGTCTTGATCGCAATGAGAATTCATAAAGAATGAATTGTTTAAGTTGCTAATGTCAACAAAAACGCGCAAGTTTCTCTGTTACGTATGCGTTTTAATGAGCGGTTTTAGTATCTCGTTTCTGATTGGTTCAAAGTTTACTTTGTTGCGCAGTGTTGTTGTACGGGTATTGTTACGTATGTCAGTGCGCGTAGAAGTTTTCAAAAGGTTTTGTCATTGGAGGACTGGCAGGTCTCTGTGACCTCACAATGTTTTACATCCATGGGGATTTTGAATAGACTTGCGCCACTTTGAGAGTGTAAAATTGAAAAAATGTTGATAAGACAAAATATTTTTGATATCGGATTATCGCATTACTTTTTTTTAGTAAAATGCGTTTCCTCTTCATGAATTCCCAGAAAGTGCAATTGAAATGTCGCCTTTTCATGTCAAAGTTTCAAATACTTTCAGCTCGTGCTTTTGACTGATAATTTAGTAAGACACACTACTTGTTCATGGTAACAAAAAGGTGCCTATAAAATCCTGATTTTAGGTCTCAATCGCAAAAACGAAAAAAAAATATCTCAGATCTCGTATTGTGCTCATCTTATGTGATAAGTGAGATTCATATTCCAAATGATTTTTCAAAGTTTTCACGTTTATTCCGTTCCATGTCCTCCTTTTTTAGTTATTTCCCGTTCAATCCTATGGCCTTATTCTGAAGACAGGTTTAACATAAACCATGTTTGAATGATGTGATAGAATTATGGGAAACCAAAAATGTCAGAATTAAGTTTATATTGTATGCTTCTCATGTTAACTCTGCCCTATCCTATTTCTTTAATGGTGAAGACAACTATCTTATTTATCCTTCCCAGACAGTTAAGATTTTTTTGAGGGACAAATGAGCTGCACGATTCCTTGTATCTGTACTGTTAAAGATTTATGTCACGATTGGCTTTCAATAGTTAAACCGCAATTTAAGCCAGAGTTTAAATTAAACATGTCTTCAGAATATACGCGCCTTTATCTGTTCTCATTAAGTCACCGTTACTATTTCCTTTGTCTCCTTTAGTTTTTGTTACACTTCAGCCTATAATTTTTCTGGAGTCATTGATTAGAACATTCAACACTTCTCACGCCTAGCACTTTCACTTGCTATGATTCACACCTCTTAACAGCAATAACATAGAGATTAGAGAAGAAAACCTATAGAATAACTAGATAGTTTTATTTACAAGAAAGTGATTGAATATTTTGGAAGTCGACTATTTCGAGTTTAGTTCGGAAGCGACCTCAGCCATTATTCCATTGAGAAAGGTAGTTGCAATGGATAAAGCATCGTCTGGCAGCCCAAAATCGACTTCTGGCATAGACATTTCAAGCACGACGTCACTGTTGTCGTCATCCAAGAGATCATCATCAAAGTCTGTCAGATCACTAACAGTTGTGAACGTGTCGACATCGTATTCATCATCGCTGGCGATGCTGGAAAGGCTGTCATTATCCATTTGATCCATAAACCTTAGCAGACTAGATGTAGAATCCGATAGGAACGATTCGCCATCACCTTCAATGGAGACATGAGCAGATCGATAAGAGTCATCGACGTTGTCGTCTTGGCCTTCGAATTGCTTTAAGGTGATTACCGGATGGTACAAGGTACTGTGTAAGCCGTCTTCCAAACTCCATTCGGAAGTTGTGTCGCTGTAAGCATCACTGATATTTGTAGAGTGGAACTGTGTTTCAATAAAGAAAAGAAGATGTTGTAATATTAAAATCGACAGAAATGGGCCTTCAAAGTACGTTAAGGAAAAAGTACTTTAAAAGTCGGTGAGAGATCTTAAGGTAGAAAATTTGCAGAGCCATTATAGACCTATAAAGAAAAGGAAGTTTTCATAATTTTCTCATAGTCTGGTTGACATGCATTACAAAGAATAGAATTAATTTTGTTTCAGCAGTGCATGGCTTACCATTTTGAGGGCCTCTGTCGTCAAAGCATTCTTTCGAAGGCCATCGGTATCATCCTCGGTAACTGTGTACAAAGAGAGATTATAATAATTTTCAAACATGAACACGTTGAATAAAGAAGCACAAATATTAAAATCAAAGTAGTCTAGTTTATTAGTAGTACCAGAAAAATCACGTTTCGTTTACTGAATTGAATGAAATAGTTTAGGAATTATCTTGAAATTGTGTTTTCAATATTTTTATTAGTGTCATGTGTGTGAGGTGGGATTCTGATGAAGAATATCGCCCACACCTTGGAGGAAACAGCACAATTTTCTCAAATTCTTTCCCATACTCTTTCGAAGTCGGGAGAAATATCTTCGCACAAGTGAAGATCGTCGAGCCATTCTCTTTGAAAGATCTAAAGACAGGAGCTAAGCAAACGTCTTGATCGCAATGAGAATTCATAAAGAATGAATTGTTTAAGTTGCTAATGTCAACAAAAACGCGCAAGTTTCTCTGTTACGTATGCGTTTTAATGAGCGGTTTTAGTATCTCGTTTCTGATTGGTTCAAAGTTTACTTTGTTGGGCAGTGTTGTTGTACGGGTATTGTTACGTATGTCAGTGCGCGTAGAAGTTTTCAAAAGGTTTTGTCATTGGAGGACTGGCAGGTCTCTGTGACCTCACAATGTTTTACATCCATGGGGATTTTGAATAGATTTGCGCCGCTTTGAGAGTGTGAAATTGAAAAAATGTTGAAAAGATAAAATATTTTTGATATCGGATTATCGCATTACTTTTTTTTTAGTAAAATGCGTTTCCTCTTCATGAATTCCCAGAAAGTGCAATTGAAATGTCGCCTTTTCATGTCAAAGTTTCAAATACTTTCAGCTCGTGCTTTTGACTCATAATTTAGTAAGATACACTATTTGTTCATGATAACAAAAAGGTGCGTTAAATATCCTGATTTTAGGTCTGAATCGCAAAAACGAAAAACAAAATATCTCAGATCTCGTATTGTGCACATATTATGTGATAAATGAGATTCATATTCCAAATTATTTTCAAAGTTTTCACGTTTTTCCCGTTCCATGTCCTCCTTTTTTAGTTATTTCCCGTTCAATCCTATGGCCTTATTCTGAAGACAGGTTTAACATAAACCATGTTTGAATGATGTGATAGAATTATGGGAAACCAAAAATGTCAGAATTAAGTTTATATTGTATGCTTCTCATGTTAACTCTGCCCTATCCTATTTCTTTAATGGTGAAGACAACTATGTTATTTATCCTTCCCAGACAGTTAAGATTTTTTTGAGGGACAAATGAGCTGCACGATTCCTTGTATCTGTACTGTTAAAGATTTATGTCACGATTGGCTTTCAATAGTTAAACCGCAATTTAAGCCAGAGTTTAAATTAAACATGTCTTCAGAATATACGCGCCTTTATCTGTTCTCATTAAGTCACCGTTACTATTTCCTTTGTCTCCTTTAGTTTTCGTTACACTTCAGCCTATAATTTTTCTGGAGTCATTGATTAGAACATTCAACACTTCTCACGCCTAGCACTTTCACTTGCTATGATTCACACCTCTTAACAGCAATAACATAGAGATGAGAGAAGAAAACCTATAGAATAACTAGATAGCTTTATTTACAAGAAAGTGATTGAATATTTTGGAAGTCGACTATTTCGAGTTTAGTTCGGAAGCGACCTCAGCCATTATTCCATTGAGAAAGGTAGTTGCAATGGATAAAGCATCGTCTGGCAGCCCAAAATCGACTTCTGGCATAGACATTTCAAGCACGACGTCACTGTTGTCGTCATCCAAGAGATCATCATCAAAGTCTGTCAGATCACTAACAGTTGTGAACGTGTCGACATCGTATTCATCATCGCTGGCGATGCTGGAAAGGCTGTCATTATCCATTTGATCCATAAACCTTAGCAGACTAGATGTAGAATCCGATAGGAACGATTCGCCATCACCTTCAATGGAGACATGAGCAGATCGATAAGAGTCATCGACGTTGTCGTCTTGGCCTTCGAATTGCTTTAATGTGATTACCGGATGGTACAAGGTACTGTATAAGCCGTCTTCCAAACTCCATTCGGAAGTTGTGTCGCTGTAAGCATCACTGATATTTGTAGAGTGGAACTGTGTTTCAATAAAGAAAAGAAGATGTTGTAATATTAAAATCGACAGAAATGGGCCTTCAAAGTACGTTAAGGAAAAAGTACTTTAAAAGTCGGTGAGAGATCTTAAGGTAGAAAATTTGCAGAGCCATTATAGACCTATAAAGAAAAGGAAGTTTTCATAACTTTCTCATAGTCTGGTTGTCATGCATTACAAAGAATAGAATTAATTTTGTTTCAGCAGTGCATGGCTTACCATTTTGAGGGCCTCTGTCGTCAAAACATTCTTTCGAAGGCCATCGGTATCATCCTCGGTAACTGTGTACAAAGAGAGATTATAATAATTTTTAAATATGAACACGTTGAATAAAGAAGCACAAATATTAAAATCAAAGTAGTCTAGTTTATTAGTAGTACCAGAAAATCACGTTTCGTTTACTGAATTGAATCAAATAGTTTAGGAATTATCTTGAAATTGAGTTTACAATATTTTTTTTAGTGTCATGTGTGTGAGGTGGGATTCTGGTGAAGAATATCGCTCATACCTTGGAGGAAACAGCACAATTTTCTCAAACTCCCATACTCTTTCGAAGTCGGGAGAAATATCTTCGCACAAGTGAAGATCGTCGAGCCATTCTCTTTGAAAGATCTAAAGACAGGAGCTAAGCAAACGTCTTGATCGCAATGAGAATTCATAAAGAATGAATTGTTTAAGTTGCTAATGTCAACAAAAACGCGCAAGTTTCTCTGTTACGTATGCGTTTTAATGAGCGGTTTTAGTATCTCGTTTCTGATTGGTTCAAAGTTTACTTTTTTGCGCAGTGTTGTTGTACGGGTATTGTTACGTAAGTCAGTGCGCGTAGAAGTTTTCAAAAAGGTTTTGTCATTGGAGGACTGGCAGGTCTCTGTGACCTCACAATGTTTTACATCCATTGGGATTTTGAATAGACTTGCACCGCTTTGAGAGTGTAAGATTGAAAAAATGTTGATAAGACAAAATATTTTTGATATCGGATTAACGCATTACTTTTTTTTAGTAAAATGCGTTTCCTCTTCATGAATTCCCAGAAAGCGCAATTGAAATGTCGCCTTTTCATGTCAAAGTATCAAATACTTTTAGCTCGTGCTTTTGACTGATAATACACTACTTGTTCATGGTAACAAAAAGGTGCCTATAAAATCCTGATTTTAGGTCTCAATCGCAAAAACGAAAAAAAAAATATCTCAGATCTCGTATTGTGCACATATTATGTGATAAATGAGATTCATATTCCAAATTATTTTCAAAGTTTTCACGTTTTTCCCGTTTCATGTCCTCCTTTTTTAGTTATTTCCCGTTCAATCCTATGGCCTTATTCTGAAGACAGGTTTAACATAAACCATGTTTTAATGATGTGATAGAATTATGGGAAACCCAAAATGTTAGAATTAAGTTTATATTGTATGCTTCTCATGTTAACTCTGCCCTTTCCTACTTCTTTAATGGTGAAGACAACTATCTTATTTATCCTTCCCAGACAGTTAAGAATTTTTTGAGGGACAAATGAACTGCACGATTCCTTGTATCTGTACTGTTAAAGATTTATGTCACGATTGGCTTTCAATAGTTAAACCGCAATTTAAGCCAGAGTTTAAATTAAACATGTCTTCAGAATATACGCGCCTTTATCTGTTCTCATTAAGTCACGGTTACTATTTCCTTTGTCTCCTTTAGTTTTTGTTACACTTCAGCCTATAATTTTCCTGGAGTCATTGATTAGAACATTCAACACTTCTCACGCCTAGCACTTTCACTTGCTATGATTCACACCTCTTAACAGCAATAACATAGAGATGAGAGAAGAAAACCTATATAATTTCTAGATAGCTTTATTTACAAGAAAGAGATTGAATATTTTGGAAGTCGACTATTTCGAGTTTAGTTCGGAAGCGACCTCAGCCATTATTCCATTGAGAAAGGTAGTTGCGATGGATAAAGGATCGTCTGGCAGTCCAAAATCCGGGCTTCTGGTAGAGACATTTCAAGCACGACGTCACGAGTTTAAATTAAACATGTCTTTAGAATACACGCGCCTTTATCTGTTCGCATTAAGTCACCGTTACTATTTCCTTTGTCTCCTTTAGTTTCGTTTATACACTTTAGCGGATAATTTTCCTAGAATCATTACATGATTAGAACATTCAACACTTCTCACGCATTGCGCGTTCACTAGCTATGATTCATACCTCTTAACAGCAATAACATAGAGATGAGAGAAGAAAACCTATAGAATTTCTAGATAGCTTTATTTAAAAGAAAGAGATTGAATATTTTGGAAGTCCCCGGGAAGTCCACTATTTCGAGTTCAGTTCGGAAGCGACCTCAGCTATTATTCCATTGAGAAAGGTAGTCGCATCTGGCAGCCCAAATCCGACTTCTGGCAGAGACATTACAAGCACGACGTCACTGTTGTCGTCATCGAAGAGATCATCATCAAATTCTGTCAGATTACTAACAGATGTGAACGTGTCGACATCGTATTCGTCATCGCTAGCGATGCTGGAAAGGCTGTCATTATCCATTTGATCCATAAACCTTAGCAGACTAGATGTAGAATCCGATACTAACGATTCGCTATCACCTTCAATCGAGACATTATGGGCAGATCGATAAGAGTCGTCTTCGCCTTCGATTTGCTTCAAAGGGATGGTCTGGGCTGAAAATATTCATATCTTAATACATAGAGTAGAATTCACTGAGCAAAATGCTGAAAATTTCATCAAAATCAGATAAGAAATAATAAAGTTCTTGAAGTTTAAAGTTTAGCAATATTTTTTGAAAACAGTCGCCATGAATATCTATTAGGTGGGCTGATGATGTCACATCTCCATTTTCCGTTTTCTTATGTTATTACATAAAATCATAATTTTTTCATTATTTCATACCTTCATTGTGAATAATATGTCTCCCTTACAATGAAATAAGTTGCAGCAATAAATATGACGCACTAAATCAGTTGTCAATCCAATATTGAGGGAAACATTTGAATAAACCTAATTTCATATAATAAAATACAAAAGAACAAGTTGGGATGTGACATCATCAGCCCACCTAATGAATATTCATGATCGACTGTTTTCACAAAATATTGCTGAACTTTAAAAAATTTCAATAACTTTGTTATTTGTTATCGGATTTGGATGGAATTTTCGGTATTTTGCTCAGTGAATTCTACTCTATTTATTAAGCTAATTTCAGCCCGGATCATCATCCCTTTAAGGTGATTTAAGGTGATTACCGGATAGTACAAGGTACTTTGTAAGCCGTCTTCAAAACTCCATTTGAAAGTTGTGTCGCTTTAAGCATCACTGATATTTGTAGAGTGGGACTGTGTTTCAATAAAGAAAATAAGATGTGGTAATATTAAAATCGACAGAATGGGCCTTCAAAGTACGTCTCCACCTAATCTATATTCCTAAGCCTATGATTTTTTTTGTCAAAAGGACATCACTCGTACGAGACCTGGCAGAGGAAATGGGGGAATTCTGTGGAAGATAGAATATAATGTATATAATATAAGAAAACTATATAGGGTCTCGACCCTATAAAAAAAGAAAGGACCCTAGCTATTAAACGGCCACGCCTCCATCCATCCACCTACCTCACCTGTCTCCCTCTGTTCTCTATCATTCCCCCGCTTGGTTCACCGCTCGCACGCCGGCGAGCCGTGTAATGGGCGTACCCTCTGATCTGGCGTGCCGTACCGGACGTGTCAGTACAGTGCCTGTGGTTTCGGTATCTTTTACTAAATTTGTATTGTGATGATGGCTGCCCTTATTTCCTTGTCTGCGGCAGGATTAATAGGTAAGAATTTAATACTTATTCATATGATATTACATGCGAGGTATTTTCTTGCAAGAAATTAAATTATACCAGTACGGTATCATGATAACTAATATGATTACCAATCAGACAGATAACGACTAAAAAATACGAGTTGGTAGAAAGTGAGTCTTTGACTTGTGAGAACACAGTCCCATACGTTCTCTTATTTGTCATGTTTAGGGTGAAGTTCACCTTGCTTAGACAGCTGACAACCATCTGTTTCGAGGAGTTTTTTATTACATTTTTAATTTTTGAAATTTCTCATACACAGACGGCTCGCGGCGTGCAGCCACCATTAGGGGGTTACCCCGGTGGGGTCACTCAATATCACTTGGGGACCGCATAACTGTTACCAAAATAGCAGGAAAAAGGGTCAATTTCCTGGAACGTCCGCGGACAGAACACTCCTCGAATTAATGAAAATAGGGGTGCTCATCGTCCTCGATCTGATGGAAAAAGGGGAGAAAATAATCATATCACGGGAAGAAAAATCCCCGAACCTATCGCCGTGTCGCCGATGCACCAGCCGCAGAGGGCGCACTCATATCAGAGTAGTAAATAAACGGAGTGACGAAACTGGATGCGTGCTCTCGTTGGTCAGATATTTCATGGAGCCCCAATTAGTTCCCCCTGGCAAATTTTTTGCTCTTGTGATCTTCTGCTAGGTGCAAACCTCTGGCAATTTCAATAAATTTCAATTGATTTTCTCAAATTTTTATTGAGAATTCTTAGTATGACTACGCCTCACATACCTCTAGTCCCATCCCCTACTATTCGCTGTATGGTGAATGGTCGAGGATAAGGAGTGTGTAATTGATCATGTTCTGTATAGATCTTTATTTGGACAACTCTACTTTTACACAGAATTCTACTTTTCTTCATTTTCAAGAAAAATATTTTTTTTTGGATTATTGTATCAGTATGACATGGCTCTTGGTCGTTTTTAAGGACTGAGCACTCTCATGCCCATGTTGCAATCTCTAATGAGGAAAGGGTATAAATGCCCTGTCCTTGAAATATGGTAAATAGGGGTAAGTTTGCGAAAATGGGCGAAAGTGTATTTACAATCTAATAATAAGGGGTGTTTCAAGGTACCATTTTACCGCAATTTTGTCCTTGTTTAGCGTGAAAATAGGGGGGTAATGTCACGAAATGTCCTTAAAATTGACTGCAATAGGGGGTTACTTACATTTGTGGTAACGGTCATACGCGTCCCCCTCTGTGGGTGAGTGACCCCACCGGGGGGTTAACAATGCAAATTCCCCCTGACGGGGCTCATCGATCATGTCGATTTTTGTCTTGAATTAGGCCTAGGCCTAGTCTTATTTCATAAAAATAAAATACAAACATTTTTACTGGAGGGGTCATATGGAAGTCTTGCCCTATGTTTGCCTAAACTATTTTGAATGCAAATCGACGCAAAGCATTACTTGTAAGTCGGTGAAGATTCCTATTACTATTAGGCCTAGTCCAATCTTTTCATTGTAATTTTGTATATAGACTTTGGTGGACCGTTTGTTGACAAACAAAGGCTTGCATCGCTTTCTTCATTCAAGGCACATAGAATCTTTCTATTTTTTTTACTTGTTAGTAGCTTGGTTAAGAGACACATATAGAGGGCAGCAGATGTCTGCAAATTTCCCCACCAGCAACTGTTTTCATTAATAAGTCTCTCGTTCACAGTTCAAGACAGGTCAATATGACCACCACTTTTCAGAATATGTATGTGGGAACGACTGTATTTTGGCATCATTGTTCAAACTTTCAGTCAGACATCACTTGGCTTGGTCCTTGGATTCGCTGTAATTTTGATGTAGACTGAAGTTAGCGACCAAAATCATGCAAACGTGGCAAACAACCAGGTGAGCTGCCACATGTAGATGTTTGAATACTTAAAACTTCAGTCCTTATTAAAACTACAAAGTAGCCAAGCAGGCCAAGTGAAGTGATGTCTGAAAGAGAATAGACCAGTTCATAGTTACTTCATGGACAATTTTGGTCAAATGACCTTTCATTTATTTCATTATGATAGGCAGATTTCAAAGCAAGATTTTATGTATGCATGCCATACATAGCAGGATGAAGAAATTGAATTAACTAGGTGACTAGAATAGCACAGCAGTAAAAACTCCATGAAGGTATTTGTTTATTTCTAGTCTTTGAATGCATATTATAGCATGCTGCACATTGTACTTGACAAACTGTGAAATACAAGTCATTCGTGGACGCATTGTCGTTCATTGTGGATGTGAATGAAAAATACAATTCAAATGAATATATGAATAATCAAGACATCAAAATTGGTGCTTATCTCATTACATTTTAAACCACCATGTCACTTTAGTACCAGTGACCTTCCTTTGATCATGCGCAGAAACTTGTGCAGAATGGAACTACGATAGAGCTGAAATATTACAGCCATTCCCGATCGCGATATTCGGAGAAGGAGAGAGACTTGCTACACATTTGTGAAGAATTACTGGTGGGGAATTCTCTTGAAGTCGGCCAGTGCAAAACTGCATTAGCGCCGAGGGGAAACATGGAAGTCTTTCCCAGAAGGATGATGATACTGCTATATTCAGATTGCATTATTGATATGATGATAGCCCATGACGTCACACATGTCATTACAAATTCATCATTTTCAAGGCAGTTCATGCGAGAAAGTCTTGTTTTATTTATCTGCCAATTGATGAAAAGGATACCTGGAGTCGGAGAATTGCAGTAAAATCTCACTGTAGGCCTACAGATGATGATGAAGATCTTATTACATTTGGGGTCACAAATCATAGATGTTGTTTGAAAATTTTTGAAGCTACGTGTGTATTTTTAGTTCTGATCAAGAAATACCAGAAGCAGACATTTTTACAGCTGCAGAAAAAGCAATAATCCATCGATCTAGTTATTTCCAAGAAAACAAAAATCTTAGAGTCTCTCTTTTGCAATTTTTCTTTTTTTGCAGAAAAAGACAACAATGCAGATGTCCTGTGGACCTCCATCTCCAGTAACAAGAAGTTGCTGATGAGGAAGTGTTGCCTCTCCCAAGATGTAGCCATCATTGTTCATCGTCCATAGATCTAGTTCTTTCCAAGAAAAAGAATATCTGATATAGAACCTCTTTTTGCATTTTTTTTTCGCAGAAAAAGACAACAATGGAGATGTCCTGTGGACCTGGTCGTATCCCTCCATCTCAAGTAACAAGAAGAAGTTGCTGATGAGGAAGTGTTGCCTCTCCCAAGATGGCGCCATCATTCTTCCCTTTGTGTACGGTCAGTATCAAAGGGAGTGGTTTTACATCATGACCGTGCCAGTAGAAAATGGATCTGCCCTCAAAAAGGTAACAAAAACAGAACTTTCCTTCTTTTATTTGGATAAGTACTCAATGAATAATTTTGTAAAAGAAGATGTTATGTGGACTTGTCTGGTTTACCAGTCTGTGATATCTAGCTGCAATGAAGTTACCTCTGCATAGAGCAGGGCCCCGTCTTTTACAAAGAGTTAAGATTGATCCGATCAACCACATGGAAAACCAGTGACGTCAACATCTTCTAGGTTCGATGTATTCATACATTCATCTTTTTCTTGAAAATGCAGTGTGCTTCTCTTAATTGATTTAAGGACATTGTGTAATTTCCCTGTACAAAAGATATGACATTGATGGATTTGCATATAGTTGAAATTGATCGGATCAATCACAACTATTTGTAAGACAGAGCCCAGGTGACACACCTTGTAGGTTACATTGTTGATTTTCATTTTGAGAAAGCTTCTATAACATTGCCCACTTTAAACTAATTGGTTGACCCATTGCTCAATACCAAACATTTGTAGCATACATATGTGATCAATGAACTATATTTGAATCTTGCAGAGTTGTTTATTAGATCAAAATAAGTTTCGTGACTATTCAACGAAAAGAGGAAAGTCAGTGGCAGTCTTGTCTGCATGATGCGATTTAACAGCAGTGGTGCTGACTTTTAAGTACCAATAATTTTCTTTGTTTTTATACTTGGCTTTGAATATGAAAAGTAAATAAAGAGGCTTTAATAGGAGGAAATTATAATTTGTAAACAAATTTTCGGCATAACTCCTAGATGTGTTTGAGATCGCATGCTCAATCTGTAATGAAAATCATATGTCAGAAAAAATTGGAAACAGTGGGATTCGAAACTGCCGTCTACCGCTTTCTGGGCAGCAACTTAACCACCAGGCTATTCCGGTTCACAGCTAAATCATGATGAATTGAATTCAAATACCCTTGATCCTCTTCTTTCTGACTCATTACAGATTGAGCATGCGATCTTAAACACATAGGAGTAAATAATGCCTAAAATTTGTTTACAAAATTGAATATAAAATTCAATAATTCAAGGTCACCAAGGCCCATGGCCATGGATGACCTGTTCATTGGGATAAATGCCCCTCTTGGGAGATTGCACACCTCCCAAGGGAGATATTACAATTACATAACATATCGTTCACCTCAGCATTGATTATCTTATTGAGAAAGTTTGATGTTTCTTGTATTTTCCTCTTTTGTGCTGAAATAAAGGAATGTGTCTTGTAAAAAAGTGTTCTCGCCAAATTGATATTTAAACTAAAGTCTGTGTTCTACCGTTTATAATAATAAATAATAAATTACATTTTTATAGCGCATAATACATAAGATCTCTATGCGCTTCACATAATTTTATACAAGAATTAAATATCTCAACTTATACAATTAAGAAATACAATTAATCAATTGTTAAACAGGTACGTTTTGAGTGCAGTCTTAAGGGTTTGGATGGTGGGTGCAGTGCGGATGACATGCGGGAGAGAGTTCCAGAGGGTTGCAGCATTGAAGGTGAAGGAGCTATGGCCTTAGTACTGTGTCCTAAAACGAGGCTCCTGAAGGAGATGCTTATTCTGTGACCTGAGAGCACGGGAAGGAGTGTAGGTGTTGATGAGTTCAGAAAGATATGAAGGGCTTGAACCAGAAAGAGACTTATAGGTGATGAGGAGGATCCGCTTGTCAATTGGAAGCCAGTGGAGGTTACGAAGGAGGGATGAGTTAGAAGTCAGACCAGTAGCTCTCTCTGTAATTCTAGCTGCTATGTTCTGAATTCTTTGAAGTTTCTGGAGGTCGTTTATGAATGGATACGATCATTTACTTTTGAATAGAAGGAAATAAAAATATACATGTACTCTACTTTATGTATTTCATTCAGATTGTCAATTTTCTTCATACAGGTCAAACACTTTTCCTTCATATTACTTGCCAAAGACTTCAATCCTGAAAAATACCAGACCTTGAGTGAGATCCTATGTAGGGTATACCACACAACGGGGAATGCTGCCACGATTCTTAAGGGCTACTTGTCCGTCATCACCAAAGGCACTTGTCCTAGTGAAAACAATGGAACTTTTGTCGCCCAAGACTTTGATGCAAAGAAGGCCTATGCAACAGGATGCGTAGTCGGTATGTCAGTGAGTTGTGGCCTGCTAGCCAACTTGCCTTTTCATTGTGAAACAACACTGTCAAAGTTTCAGTATCAAACTTGGGCTAAGGTCTACTAACATTGTATTCAACTGGTAAAGATTTCTGAAATCTGTTACATGAAATTTAATTTAGAAGATGTAAATAGCACGTGTTTTGCCTATTCTGATATTAAGAAAAAAAAATTGACCTTGGCAATGAATCTAGTACATGTATTAAGATAAATATATCTTTGTCTTCAATTTTTGTGAAGGAACTGTGTCTGCAAAATTTTTGGTATGAATATATACATACAATTAAAAGAAAATTGTCTTTTTTTTCTGCAGATGTTATCAACTCATTTGGTCTGGAAAGCATCCTCATTTACACAGCTCTACTGTTAAAAAAGAAGATCGTAGTATATCATTCTAGAATAGAAGAGGTCATTAAATTCATAAGGTGAGTTTTCAACTATGTACTTTGAATTTCAATGGAAAGAGGAATTGTAAATCTTTTCATGCTGTCAAACACAAAATGCACTGATTTACTTGTTATTGATGTACGATCACACCAGAAGTGGTTTTACACTCACAACCCGTATTCAGAACTCTGGTTTGATTTCTAACAGGTTCAATTTATCAGCTCATCTGTTAATTCATATCATTCATAACTTTCTGAGATCAATAACTGAAATAGTTCTCTCCACTATTGTAGCTTGATGAGAGAGCACAGTCAATGTAAGAAATATAATATTAACAGGATTTTGACACAGCAAAAAAAAAAAAAATTTAGGGGCTATTGGGCTCTCTTTGTAATGAATGTCCCATAGACATTGTTATTTACTGATTTTTCTCATTTAGCTTTTACTAGCAGAAGTTTATGAGGGTGACTCTGGAGAAAATGGTCACCCAAAACAATAGTTTTGAAGACTTTTAGGGGCTATCAGGGCATCACTAAGGGCAAAATCAGCTATTTGTCCCTGTTTTGACATATTTGGCTTCCCAGCATTTTAGCGCAGAATAAGGTAAACCAGATTTTAGAGCATGGGCTTAGCCTTATGATAATGAAAAATCCATATTTTATTGTTTGAAATGAAATACTCTGAAAATTTGCTTTGCCCAATTGATCGTGGTTCCAGCAGCCGCTGCGCAGCGCCAGATCGACGAGGCTCTATCCCTTTAATCGTTGAACACCAAACAGGGTAGCAGCAACTTCCATCTTTATCTTTTAATGTCTTTTGGTCTGATTGATCATGATACCTCTACATTATTGAAATGATCATTTTGTTATATCTGTTTTCTTGCAGGGCATTGCCATGTTTAGTATGGCATCGGCAGAACTGGTCCATACTCCATCCGTACGTACACATGGAAGAGGAAGAATTGGAGGATTTAAGGACGGGGCCTGCCTATGTTGCCGGCTTTGTAGACGCAGCTGTGGAGAACGACACTGAATTATACGACTTATTTGTGAATCTATCAACTGATGAAATAACAGTAGCAACTCATGCCAAAGGTACATACAAATGGACATTGCAAATTATACAAATTTTCTGAATGTAAGGAATGTTTTAATTGTCGTTATGGAAATTTGTTGAGTTCATTAAATTCATTCCAATTTGAAGAAAAAATGTACATTTGATTTACAAAACAACATAAAAGTGTGATCTAAGTTAACCCAGGTTTAACTAAACCATGGCTATCAGTATACAAATCTGTAAGATTAATTTAGACCATCTGTAGGTAGACTAAAATGAATACAAGCCATATACCGTTGAATTATCAATTGACCTTCTAAACCTGAAATTATCTCTTATTTTGTAGATATGTTCACCATGAGCAGAATACACAAAGACATTGCTCAGCTGATGGTTAGGTGTGCTGGTGATGACTCCATGTCTAACCTTCAAGTCATCAAGGTAAGGCTCTCTCATAAAGTTGATTTCGTATGAAAGAAAACAAAGGGGACTTTTCACAAAGGGTTTTGGGCAGATTGTGTATTTTCATGGGGAATTTTACACCATTCAGATATAATTCACCCTTAGTGAAGAAGATTAATGACCATCAAACATGTAATGCCTGTTGAAATTGCGTTATGGATGGTAAAGTCATTATCTCCCCCTGCCCCCTCCCCCGACAGTTGCCAGAGGCTAAGTAGGTATTGCTGAAGAATTTCTTGCTAGTACACTGAGTTTCCCCCATAGATGTCTTGACACACATCTGCAATGCTGTGCTAACTACAAAATATAATTTCATCTTTTTATTCCTTTTCTTTTTCCTCTAAGGAAATTTCAAAGAAGACCGGTGAGCTACTCAACAACTTGAAATCTCTGTCAGAGAATGAAGACGATCCTAAAATCACGCTAGAGAGACTGAAGGAGAGGAAGCTACCCCCGGCGACGGAAGGCTTCCTCTTTGGTATAGCAGCTGCCGAAGGGCTAGTCCAGATGTGATCAGATCCTGGTCCAAGTTGCATAGAATTTGCTGTAATTGTGACTTTGCCATCCACTGGTAACCTCCGTGGAAATCATGAACAGCAATCAGTTGCATAGCAGTTACTTCATTTTTAGATCTTGATCCTTTTTGACTATGATTGTAGAGCCTGGTCCCAATTGCAAAGAAGTTTTTTTTATTGTAGATCCTGGTCGTAGTTACTATGGTACATTTGCTATTCAATGATTAAACTTTTTTCTGTATCTTTTTGGGCCACAGAAACATGTTATACCAAATTTGACAATTTGTTCATATTCTGATCTGATGAAATTGCTCCGACCATTTCCAAACTCCATGTCAATTGTAGTAGTCAGGTTCAAGAAAAAGTATTTCCTTTTTTCATATCATTACAAGTATATTTGATGGCAAGTTTACTTGTGTAACAAACTGAAATGACATTTATTTTTAAATGAATCTTTGGATAGAGTGCATGTAAAGATTTTTTAAGATTAGAAAAAAGAGGAGATCGGACAAAGTTTATTGGACCACATTGTGATGTAGGTTAAGGACAACTAAATGCTAATTCTCGTCTAATATTAATCTTTCAGACATAGACAGACTACAACAAATCCAGGATCGTGCAGCTCATATCACTTAAAATGGCCAGAAAATGTGATCATGTCTCCTTTGTTCAAAGAACTTCACTTGTTTCCCATTCGGAAAATAATTACTTTGCTGTTTGTTTACATGTCAGGCTCTTTGTTCTAAGGGTTTATTTACAATTGGTCTAATGCCAATTCATCCAATAACTTGTATACCATCATTTGGTCTACCATCAGTTTGTCCACTTGCCATTTCTTTCACTCACCATTTCGTCTAATAATCAGTTGGTCCAATAGTCTTTTAGTCCATATACCATTTGGTCTAATGGACCAAGTGTTAATTGGGCGAAATGAATGAAAAGAAAATGGATATTAGACCAACTGGTTATGAGACAAAATTGTCATAGACGAACTGGTGATTAGACAAAGTGATGATTGGACCAAATGGTTGTAAGACGAAATATTGATGGACGGAATGGCATAAGACTAAATGAAGGTAGACCATGTGATGAGTGGACGACTTGGCAATGAACAAATTGGCAAATGTTAAAGGTAAATTCCAGTTCTGGTAACGATCTCAAAATGACTTTTTACAGAATCTGATATAATGACCACCCAAGTGTATGTTTTTATGAATAAAAAATATGTGCCAAAGCATTCTGGAAGAAATTGTGTAATTGCTGAGAAATAAACAAAATAAGCGCGGATTCGGTCACTTCCGTCGGGTCTTAATTCCAGCAATAATAATACACTGTCCCACGTGTGCCTATCTGTGTTGGCGATCTTCAGTGTGATCGTATTTCAGCATAGATTTTATAATTTCACAAAGTTCAGTTTATGTAACTGTACCAGATCTAGATCCACGATGATAGAGTCATACTTAACCTTGGTTTTACAGACTTTCTCACGAAATTAGTATTTTACTGCAACTACTATCATTTAGCTTTAACTACTCTGCTCATTTGTATGAAAAACAAACCAAAATTACATTTTTCAGGAAAGATCTATACGATCCACAGTATTCACTAGTCCTCAATATAGAACAATATATTTTCTGATGTTCAAAAGGAAAAAAAATTCTGATGAAAATATCTAAGCCAAGTTTTTTTACATTCAAAACATAACAATCATGCACAACTCCAAGAAAATTATTTTTCAATCTTATCATTTTGCTTTTGCTTATTAGAATCAGTCATGTCTGTAATTCTGGTAGTGATAAGCTCTATTGGCCCATATTCTTAACTCAGGTTTAATTAAACTGTTTTAAAGTAGTGGTTTAACTATGGATAGCCAACTGTGACAGAATTCCTTAACAACCCCGGTTCGATTTATCAGCTCATTTCATACTTGGGTCATTCATAAATTCTATGAATAATAACTGAATTAGTTCACTTCACTATTGTAGCATGGTGAAAGTGTACAGTATACATAAGAAACATACTATGTTAAAAAATAATTTGACATTTTTGGCTTCCCATAATTTGAGCACAGAGTTAGATAATGGCCTTTATTAAACCAGATTTCAGAATATGGGCCAACATAAAATTTGTCTATGTGTCCTAAAGAGTTTTTGAATAAACTTGAAGGCTTTTATTGTATACAGAAGCTACAAGTGATACAAAATTGATATAATTCATTCTTTTGGATTTATTTAGTACCAGACTATCAGCAATTTGTTCAAATCATACAGGATTGTACACATTCCAAGTGAGAGTTTGGATTACAGTAAAAAGGGAGAGTCGGGCTAATTTAAAACTCAACTTAGGAGTAAATAATGCATGCTGTAAGGCTCTGTCACATTGTTCTATGCAAGTCTTGCGTGTGACCATTATTGCTACCCACAGGTCGCCGGCATTGACAGTATCCTGACAGTTACCTGCAGAAGCACATGCAAGTCTGATTTGCAAGTAGAAGTTTTTAACTTTGTTGCGGATGATTGCCCACAACTCACCCTGAAGGCTTGCACAGAACAATATGACAGGGAATTTAAAGTTTGGTGATTTTATGACTTTATGCAGACTTGATAATCTGCCCCATTTCAGAACGAAAATCGGAAAAGGTGATATCTCCTTCACAGTTTATATAGTAGACATATTTATTTATAGCTAATACATGTAGCAAATAGACAACTTTATTTTACTCAAGTACTGATACAATATATTAATGGAAGGAACACAATATCATGTATGTTCTTAAGAATTCTTATCTGCCATTTATTTGGCACAATATTGGTTATTGAATTTTGTTTTGAGAAACATGTTTTGCAATAGATTAATGACTATACCATGAATATTCCAACATAGATTACTTAGTTTAAAAAAGTGGTATGTTTCTGTGTTTTCACAATGTACAAAAGATTTTATATATTCTGTAAATAAATAAAATTTTCATATGAATTCCACCATTCTTAATAAATGTCAAGTGTTCATGTTTTGTATTTTAATATCATCAGTGTTCTCACAGGCATTCCAAGAGGCCAAAAACAATGAAAAAAAAATGTTTGCACTACACTGTCAAATGTCCCATCTCAAAATTCATCCTCTAGCAGTTCGATATTGTACTAAATTGGTATAAAAAATAATTCCTATCACAAAGATTTAGCACAAACATTAAACCCTCCAAAATAGCAACAAAGCCTATGTGAAACCTGGGCCATAAAGCTTAACCTGGTGGGTGTTTCATAAAGCTGTTCATAAGTTACTAGTGACTTTACAAATGACTGGTGATCCCTTCTTCAGAACTATATCAATACCAATGGAAATATGATCTTTATCATTTTCTACAAGAGAGGATCACCAGTGTTTTTGAAGTTACTTGTAACTTGCAAACAGCTTAATGAAACACCCACCTGGGACATAAACAGGGTTCCCAGCTTTTCAAGAAAACAAAATTCCCTAATTTTTCTATGATGAAGTTCACAAATTCCCTGATAATTATTTAAACCCATTCCCAGTTTAAGTTTTTGCAGTGCATTACAAGTATTTTCAGTATAAAAATGTAAGAATGATTAGTACTACCATAACCATTCATTCAATGGATGTTTTGAAATGAGTTCTTTTGATATGAATTTTTTTTTTCAAATTCCCTGATTTTTCGCCGACTGGAAAAAAGTAAAATAATTTTCCCTGACCGGCTGGGAACCCTGATAAAGCTTAAACTGTAATGTAAATCTATTGATAGGAAGGGTGACTCCTGGTAACTGTGTACCATGAATCAGCCCCACAACCAGCCATTGAGCTTTAACCCTAAAAAGACTGGGGGGGGGGGCTGATTCAGCCCCGCCCTCGACATTTTTCGCGAGAAGTCCGCCGTGCGAAATTTCTTGACCGCGTCACTGACTTTCTACTTTCAAGTCTCGCGCAACTTTTGAGACCAAAATTGTGAATTTTTTGACCGCGTCACTCACTGACTTTCTACTTTCAAGTCTCGCGCAACTTTTGAGACCAAAATTGTGACCCCCGGGTACACGGTTCCGAAATTATGTAACATTTCGTAAGTGCATGCAGACCCAAAATTACTCAAAAACATGAATTTGTGTACAAATCCAATGCAAATAGTGTTTTTAGCCAAAATTCATAAATGTATCATTATTTTTTCTTCTACTGCTTAAAATCAATTAATTTTACCTTTTTTACGGTCAAAATAAAGTCCCCGACAAGTTCCATTGAAAAAACAAAAAGCCAAAAAATAAAGAAATACATAAGAAATTTAGAAAACAATAGAATACATAAGAAAATAAATGCGATGTTGAAATTTTTTAACAATAAATTTGATCAGATGCCTATCTAGAGTAAGTGAAACCAAAATAAGCACTTCAGGGGCATTATTTTATTAATTAGAGCAAACTATGATTCTTACGCATAAATTAGCATAGTTAATGTGCCAGAATTTTTTGCAGAATTTGATGTTATAGTTTTGTAGGTAATGCCATGGGTAACGCATGTGCCAATTTTCGTCGCGATCGCGCCATCGACGGCCGAGATCATAAGGGGGGGGGGGCTGAATCAGCCCCCCCGTCTTCTTGGGCGTTGAAATAGCCCAGTCTTATTTAGGGTTAATATGGGTCCTTTGAAATCCTCATAGGGGTTGGTGTAAATGGAGACGATATGAAATATGAAGTGTTTTGACCTCTTCTCCAGGCAATCATGACATACAATTTCTCTTCAATCCTGGCAAGGCCATACAGCTTTTCAAATTTAATTGCATACATATATACAGCTGTGCTCAAAAGTTAGTGAAACCTACCACAAAATGCACTCCTTCATGCTGAGTGCTGAATGTAAATAATACTACAATTTTTGACAAGTTCAGGGGAACAAGCTGAATTGAATTTTTTTATCACCAAACTTCGCAATTAAATATCTAATACATGTATGGCAGAACTTGAAAACTTGAAATGTGTTCTTTTTCTAGTGGGGTCCACAACTTTTGAACACCACAATATACATGTATGTTTAAAATGCTTTATGTGTACCAGGACAACATGAAATTAAAATAATTTAAACAAATTTTAATAAATTTGGAATTTAGAAATCCATTCTGATATTGTCTGTGAACACCTCACAAAAATATGAAGAGACTTCAGGTCAGCTCACTGAAAAACAGCTTGAAAAACAACCGGTTCAAAATGAATCTACATGTATTTGAATAAAGGGGAATGTAATTCTTCAAGGTGACATATGAAGTAAGTTCTCCACTATACAAAGCATTCAAATCTTGTAAGCATGACAACTCATGAATATACAGGAACCAACTGGCCTATACCAATTTCACTCTTAAATACACAATTAAATAGGATCAATCTATTTACATCTTGAAAACATTAGAAATCTGAATACTACTGAGAAAGTAATTTTATACAGAGTATTGCACTACATACATTCACTACATAAATTGATCTTACAGAGCACAGGTCAGGTAGTAATTGGCAATTCACATTCATTCCACATACATGTATATCAAAGTTCCACATAAATCCAACAATAATTATCCTGAATAAGTACATATTGCTCAAGGACGGTTAGAAATCTATACACAGAAGAGGGAGGTTAAAACTAGCCTACCTATCCATCAATCTATCCTACTATCTGTCTATATCTCTTCCAATTCTAAGTTTCCTGTTCCTAAAACGATGTATCTGTCCATCAACATCTCTATTCAATATAATTTAAATATGAGCCATTTCTTATCTTTCTTTCTTATCTCAAAGTCTCCCAACATAAATGATGGAAATTAAGACTCAAAACTGAAACTTATTTTTAGATATTCCACAGCCTGGTTCATCATTTCTTCATCTATATATATTGAGCTCTGACTGATAATAATCTTCATGTCTTTATCTCACTACACCTGCTAAAGAATCCATCGAAAGTATTGACCTATCTTTTTTTTCAGATATATGATGACATCTGTGACCTTTGACGCCGTGACTGCAAAGTCTACTGAGACCATTGTCACAAGCTAAAATAACCAAGGTTGAAGTTGAACCCTATAATGGTTTTCGCGAGAACATTGTAATTTAAGCATATAGTGACCTCATTTAACTTTCACCTTGATACCCCCAAAACGTAGCAGCTCATCAACAATCCTAAATGCATACTTGGACAAGCTCATCCGCCAAACAGTTCTTTAGTTTTGAATTTTAATGTGAGAATGAAATGGGGTGACAGACAATAAAAAAACATAAGGCCTTCGAGCAGAGGCATAAAAACACTTTATGTTCTTCCTGAAATATCTTTTTTTTACGAGCAACTATAAATATCAGTTTATTTCATCATCTTCCGAACGGGATTGTCTTCCCACTAGGTCTAAACGGAGTTGTTGAGATAGGCTGAGTGTTTTGTAGTCTTCTTCTTTCTCTCTCTTTCCTTCTCTGGAGTTTCTCCTCCCATTCATCATAGGCAACGAGGCTCTCTTTCTCCTTCTCTCTCCTCTCTCGTTCCTCCATCTCCTTCTTCAGCTGCTCATCTCGTCTTTTCTTCTTCTCAGCATCGTGCAGTTTGTCGTCCTTGACAGATTTCCTGGAAGGAGAGGAGATGTAAATCATTGATCGTTATTTATTTTGCCATAAAAAACACACACCACATACCATGTTAACAAGTAAATAATACTAATGACAAATAAATGATAGCAATGTTGAAATATGACAGAAGAGAAGAAAGCAATATTATTCATAGGTCAGCACTGAGAAGGGAAAAAAATTACATGGGGGCTGGGGCAATTAAGCCCCCAAAATGCTCAAAAGAGCACTGGAAACTAAACACAAGGCAAAAGCAATTTTGTGTCTTGCTCACTAATGAAAATAACCAGAAATATCGTGATTTGCGAGGGCACGCAACAGAATTGTATCAAAACTTCATTGTGAAATGACTGGATGGAATAACACTTGTCATAAGAGCCTTGCACCTAAATTTTAATGTTGACCTGAAAATGACCTTAGACCTTACCATGTGACCTCCCACTGCAGCAAAAGATGCAGGTCGCCTAAGTCCATCCACCATCCAAGTTTGGTTGAAAAGTGACTTATAGTTTTGGAGTTAGGTGTCATAAGAGAGTCTTGCATGTAAACCTTAACGTTGACCTGAAATTGACCTTTGACCTTACCATGTGACTTCCAATTGCAGCATAACATGCAGGTCCCCCAAGTCCATCTACCATCCAAGTTTGGTTGAAAAGCAACTTTTGGTTGTTGAGTTATGTGTCATTAGATTTGTGACGGACGGACAACATTTGGATCCGTAAGTCTCGCCTTCACCTCTGGTGGGCGAGACAAAAAGGGATCCCTTGAAAATCCCATTCATTGCAATATTAAAGCTTATCCAATGTTGCAGAGTTAGGCAATAAGTTGTGTAAAGTTGCCAATTAAAAATTAAAAAACAATGGTTTGCCTGTAGACCAAAAGTTAAATCTAATACTGTGGCCCAGATACATGCAAGCCCTGAAAGGCCCTTGCAAAAAATTAACTGTTTACCTATTAGACTCATGGGAAGTAACTGGAAAGCATTCAAGCTCACCATCTTGTACACTGATGTCAAACTGAACTACATTAAAATCTATGTTTTTATTGATGCATGTGCAAAATGCCAAATAAAATAACATTAATAATTCTTGAAGTTTAATACACATGGAAAAACAGAATGTTCTGATGTGATTGCAGTATGGAGTTTCAACATAACAAGTGACAGCACCATAATTCATGCTAACAATTGAGCTTTTCACAATATTGACATTCCAATTCACACCTTACATCAATGAAATTAAACTTAGGAAGTGAGATTGGATAATTTCTTCAATTCTTGCAATGATAAATAAGTTGGCATTTATGATGTCTCCAAAGAACATCACCATTTGCTATGTTTTTTTTGTGGCAACAGCAGGCACATGCAGTTGATTGTGATGTAACTTATATTTTCGAGATTGCACAGCAGGCTCTGTCACAACCTTCTTTCTGGAAGATATTGATTTTGGACAGGAGTGAAGAGGTCCAAAATATTATTCCTCATTCTGATTTTGTTTAAAATAATCTTTAAAAAAAAATAATATTAGATTCTTACCATTTCTTGTAAGCACTATTGGCATCTTTTTCTTTGTTCTCCTTCTCATAGATTTTGGTTTCTTCCAGGTTCTTCTGCTTTTTCTTTTCCTTCCGATGTTTGTCGATGAGAACCTCATCTTTATTAGCCTTCCACATCTCAAAAGCCTGCAATGGGAGCAAATAGGAATTCAATTCAAACGTGGGTGGATGAGTTTCTTCTCATTTATGGTAAATTGTCACATCGTCAACAGCCAACTTTCCGTTTGGGATCATGATCTCACATGGTGTAATCCTACTACATCTCCAACCAGTTTGTCTACCAAGTACTAAATACACGAAATTGCAATTCAGGCCATTTACCATCTGATATAATGTGAATGTTACTCGAATATTACATTAAAGAGAAATGCCAGTAGTTGCAGGAAACACTGATTTCATGAGAAAATCTGTAAAACCAGGCTTAATTGTCAGTATATCATAGAGGATCTAGATCTGGTACAGTTACATAAACTGAACTTTGTGAAATCTTGAAATCTACGCTGAAAAACGTTCACACTGAAGATCCCCAACACAGATAGGCACACATGGGACAGTGTATTATTATTGCTGGAATAAAGACCCGACGGAAGTGACCGAATCCGCGCTTATTTCTCAGCAATTACACAATTTCTCGCAGAATCCTTTGGCACATATTTTTTATTCATACAAACACTTGGGTGGTCATTATATTAGATTCTGTAAAAAGTCATTTTGAGATCGTTACCAAAACTGGAATTTATCTTTAATATGGAGATTTCACTCCATGACGATTCAAGAACATAGAAAATGTATAGTCATATGCCCTTCATAACAAAGAACTACTAAGAAGTCTTTGTCAAAAATGGTGGATCAAAACAGCAGTTTCATCCTGGACTCTGGGGAACAACACATTTGCGATTTTTTTATCAGCTCTAACACTTAGGGACAGAACTGCTGTTCACAAATTTTTAAGACCTCCCTCATGTTCTTTTTCATTGTAGTGAGTATACATATCACAATGCTACATGCTGGATAGAAGTAGGGTCCATATGACATAGATTAGGACTTGAGATGGCACTGTTTATAGTGGTTGAAGCAAGATGGGTACAAGAGTACAATGATAAGTTTTAGTTTAAATTACCTTTTTAGCTTCATACTTCTTAGATTCTTCTTCTTCCTTCTTGCGCCGTTCTTCCTCTTGTTTCTTGAGTTCTTTCTTGCGTTGGTTTGACAACACCGATTTCTTGGAATTCTGCCACGCCTTGAAAGAAGCCATGTTTTCAAACTTCTTCTCTTCAGCTTCCTGGTAATGACACAAGAATAGTTCAATTATGAGAAAAATAATTATAGCATACAAACAACATAATCATTTTCAGATTATTCAGAGAGGAATTCTGATCAGTTCACTATAATTTAATATTTCGTCTCATGCCTTCACATTTGTTTCATTTCCACTTTGTCTTCACCAGCCAAATTCATCAACTTTCCATTTGGACTTATCATCCCACATGGTCTAATCCTATTTCAACCAAAACAAGTTCATCTACAAGGCCTGGGTTGGAACGGACAGAATGAAGGAATACATGTGATGTGTGCGGGTTCCGGTATTACGCTAAAACAATGTAATACATAACACATAGTTCTAACATTTTCTTCAGAATATCTCTTTGTTAGTGGCTAAGCTATGAGATGCATATAGAGGGCAGCAGACTCTATATAGAGAACAACATGGCCACTTAAACATTAGCAAGTTTTTTCCTGTCTTCTCATAATATATTTGTTTTTATTATGAATGTTTGTTTAAAAATGAAATCAATATTGTATAATCTGTGACTTCTTTGTACTTTTGTGAATACAGTTTGACAGATCTACTATTTACAAACAAAATTTCAATTCTAACCAGTACAAGATAAAAAATAGACAAAGGGGAAATTTGAAAAACTAGGCTAAATGGAAAAACAGTTGACATTACTGTAATAAAGAATGATTTCTCATGCCATCATATCTATGAATTATTTTTTTTGTAAGTAAAATTGGACATCCAACCAAAGAAGTGTGAGAATACCAGTAGCACAAATAAAATGATAAACCTTGATGAATTCATTTGCCATTTAATGTTCAGTCCATTTTCAACGTTTCCATTTGTTATTGTTCTTCTATACTTTATTGTTCTATGACTGAATGTGTCCCCCCCCCACGTTAAAAAAAAAAATGCACTAGGATACCTTGACTTTCTTCTCCTTTTCTTCATCCTCCCTCTTCTTTGCTTCCTTCTTTTGCTTCTTCAGTCTCTCTGTTTTCTCTGCCCGCCATTGTTCATAGATGGCCTGTCTGATAGCAGAGGAATCCTGCACTCCTCCTCCTGAGCCGAGTGTAGCCATCATCTCACTGGAGTTGAAGCTTGAGTTGAGGGAGCCCACTGCAGCTGACTTGGGCCTGCTAGGAGTTGGTTTGTGAACTTTTGGTCTGAAAAAAAGAAAGTTATATGATCAGGATTCCCAGCTTTTCAAGAGAACAAAATTCACTGATTTTTCCCTGATGGAGTTTAAGAATTCCCTGACAAAACCCAGGAGGGGCCACTTACATTGACGAGTGGATACCATGCGCGACCAAAAAAACACGTAAAAAGGATGTCTTTTTCACGATAGGGCACGTTACGTACGTAACGTGATAAGGGTGTCAAAAACACAAAAATAATGAAAAAAGGGTATCTATTTCGCTAGGAAAATTACGTGTTTAGGGTTGAATTTGCGGGGATGATAAAACAAAATTCAAATGTTTTATAAAGGATGTCCTTTTTGCCCCCAACACTTCGTGTTTAGAGTGGGGTCGTACTAAACCAAATAAGGTAAAGCCGACGACCGAAGGACCCATAACAATAAAACATTCCTGTACTTGTTTAGGGGTTCATTTCAGGGAATATTTGCCAAGAGTATCGTTTTGTCTCCAATACTTGTTAAGGGTAGGGTTTCACACGCCAATACTTGTTAAGGGGTGCATTTTCAGAATATGGAAATTACGTGTTTAGGGTGCTTTTCGAGACCCCATGGTCGCGCATGGTATCCACTTGTGAATGGAAGTGGCCCCCCGGGGATAAAACCCATTCCTACTTTTGCATGTTTCCTAAGTTGTTGCAGTGAATTACATGTATTTTCAGTACAAAACAATGCTGTAAAACTAATTATTACCACCATATCCATGCCATGAGTCACAGACTCCTAACAATAAACCTGGCCATGGTATTGTTTGTGAGGAGGGTTTTATTGATTTTATCCTCTCCTTTTTCAATGAACTTCCTGGCTGTGATCAGGATGTATTGATTTTTGGGGAAAACTCAACGATTCTGTAATTTGTAAACTGCGATAATCCGTCGAACGCTAAACTAATGTCGCACGCGCGATCGATACACATGTACCGTATACAAAAACGCCAGGCTATACATTGTAGCTAGGCACGCTCCGGGGCATGCAATTGTTCGAAAAACGATGGGACAGGGGACGTCTATGGGATATGCGTGGTTGTGCAATAATGCGAATGAAACACGCCTACGGATGTGCAATTATGCGAATGTAACGCATGAAGAGTTAATGGATGTGTTTTAATATGCAACAAAATATAACAGAGTCTGACTGACTACCGTGCTTTCAACTTTTCGATTTTTCCCTCATTTGAGACATTTTTCCGATTTGAGGTATTTTAAAAATCAAATTCCCTGATTTTTCCCTGACTGGAAAAAAGTAAAATAATTTTCAAAAATTCCCTGATGGACTGGGAACCCTGTATACATTGCTGCCTGACTTGGAAGGTAAATTTATTAACTGCACTTTATACATTGTATCATTATTATTCTGGCTGTAGCTAAGCTGCCGAATAGGCAGTCAAACTTCCAAGGAATATATCCTACCATGCACCCATTCACCTTACAGGGGTTGAGTGCAGCACATAGGGATAAATTTCTTGCTGACTAAAATTCATTTTCACCTGGAGTAGGATTTGAACCCACAACCCTCTGATTGAAGGAGAAAGTCAGAACCATGACACCATGATACTTCCAAATAACACATGAAGATACATACAGTTCCGTACATAACCAACAATATCGTGTTACCGCAATACATCATCATCATCAGAAAACTACTATCTAATATTCAATATTCAATATTATTCAAAAATATATCGCAAATTGAAATATCGAATGATATTATGCCCCTCTTTGCAACATCGTGGACAATTTGCAACAGGACGATCTTGCTTCCTACGTATATCACTGGTCAATGACAAAAATTTAATCACTTTCTACTCCCTACACTGTATAAAACTAACTATAATGTTATCATTACTTACTTTTTCTTCTTTTCTTTTTGTGATTCTCCGTCACTTTGATATCCCTCCTGAATAAACAAAGAAAGGATGAAAGTCAAAATCATCTCACTCAGCATTACATGCTGCATTTTCAATATCCCATCTGTTAGCTACAACAAAATCAATATACAAATATTTTTTCTTGAGATTATTTCTTTTATTTAGAAAATAATTCTGAATTGATAGAATTTTTCTTGTCAAAAGTAAATAAAAAGGAAAATCCTTCAGATAGAATGACAAGACATATGCCTCGATATTACCTGAGATTTTAGACATGTTAATAAATGGAAGAAATTGGCTTTTTCTAAACATCAACAAATAATTGAGGTTGGCCATACATGTATATCTGCATTAATGTATTCTGCACACGATATGTGGAGTCTATGCTTACCAAAAAAAAAAATCATTAAATGGTATGGTAGTACAATATTGTGAATATCTTATATATGCAAAAGAACGCTTTGTCTGTAAAGCTCCGACATGCACCAATGTTTGCAATCATAGTTACATCGGTAGCTGGAAATATGAATTTGATTTTAAATCCTGAACAAACTTTATAATTGTCTTTAAAAATCAATTTGCTTCCTTGAGTATCTATTTTTTGCATCATTTTCCTTCATCACAATTTCAGAAAACATCTGCTTTTGATAAACCATGAAATGTAAGTAATATTTACTTCCACAATCTTCCCAGATTCTTGACCATAATCAAGGAAACAAACCTTAGGTCGCCTATTTGTCATCTTTGGGGGATGATCTTCCATGTCGCTATCATCATCACTATCATCAAGCAATCCTCTAGCTTTCTTTTTATCTTTCTTTCTTACAGGTTCATCATCTAAAACATCCAGAAGTGATTGCTTCTGCTGGCCTTTCTTGTTGGACCAGACCTGACTATTTTCATCTGAATCAGAATCAGAGTTCAGACCAGGTATTCGGTTCTTACGAGATTTAGCTTTGGAGTCGTCTGTCTTTTGAGGTGTCTCTCTGTTGGTTTTTGTGTCTGTTCTATCCTGCGGCACTCTAGGTTTTGGCTTTGGTGGAAAGCCTTGAGGAGACGGTGACCTTCTACTTCTACCACGTTTGGAGCTAACATCCTCTTCTTCAGAATCTGCAAGGGTATCCAAAAGGCTTTTCGGTTTAGGAGAAGCTGATTTTGACCCTCCTTTCTGCTTCAGATTCATGGACCCTAACCTGTTGTTCACTTTGGACACTTCATCATCTTCCTCAGACGAGGAGTCCAATAGTCCCTTCTGTTTCCTGGGTTTTGATTTAGACGATGGACCATTTAGAAGATCATCTATCTCTGATCTGGGCTCCTTACCACGATTCCTTTCTGGTGATGGACTTCGATTCTTCTTGCTCCTTAATCCCAGAAGGTCATCTAAATCTGGAGACTTGTCTCTTTTCCGTTGATCATCATTTGCTCCCCCACCCCTTCTATCAGGTGATCCACTCCTGATCTTGGGCTTGGAATTACTTGAAACCCTTTCTGATTTCTTCTTGTCTGTAAGACCCAATAAATCATCAAGATCTGGAGATTTATTATCCTTTTTCCGCCGATCATTAATTGCCTTACTAGCTTGTCTCTCTGGAGAGCCGCTCCTACTCTTGGATTTCGGCTTCAGCTCTGGTGAAGCCCTCCCTTGTTTGCTTTTGTTCTTCATGCCTAACAAGTCATCAAGGTCAGGGGATTTCCTGTCAGGAGATTCACTTCTAGTCTTTGAGGACTTTCCTCTTTGCCCTGACATGTCCATCAGAGGAGATTTTGATCTGTCCTTAGGTTTAGGTGGCTGCTTACCAGAACCACCCTTAGGTCCCTGGCTCTCATCATACTCATCAAACAAGGATTTCTTTCTTTTGTCTGGCTCTGGGGATGAAGCAATGCCGAGCAATTTGTCAATCTCTGATGGTCCTTTATTCCTTGGCCTTGGTTGAGGTCTTGGGGAGTCATCCTCCGATCGTGGAGACGAGTCTGTGGTCCCTGAACGTAGTCTTGGACTTGGCTTTGGAGGAGGCTTCTTCTTTGTGCCACTGTCATCTCCAAGGAGAGCCCTGATAGGATCTGGTGAACCTGCTGACTTCCTGGACTTTGGACTATCACTTCCAGATAGACCTTTGTTTCTTGGAGGAGCAGTTGGGAAGGCATCGCTGGAAGATTTAGTCAGAGAGCGAGGTGATGGTGAAGGTGACGGCCTCTGTTTAGTGGATGGTGGCTCCCACGGTTTGGACTGAGATGGTTGTGGCTTCTTTGAGTTCTTGGAGGTGAACTGAGACAGGATGTCTGGAAAGAAATAGCATAATTGATAATGACGAAAATTATATATCTTCAACGATTTCAATATCACTAACTGCTTCACTTCTCTGAATAAAAACACCACACTTTTATATTGACAAAATATATTGGCAGGACTACATGTATTTCAATATTTCATGACCAACTTCTCTTTTGAGTCATGGATGATAAGTCAATACTTGTGCCTCTGATGCCACATGACAACTCATAAGACTTTGTCTTCCCAGCTGATCCTCATTCTCTGTATCTTACTCATAAACGTTTTGTCAAATGTCAACATATTAATTGTGGCTGTACTTATTAAAGCGACACAAGGGAAGCATAAAAAGTGACCACTGTAGAAAGGTGGTCTTTCTAGACAGGTTCTATTACACATTTCTTTCAATTTTGCTGAGCACTAAATGGACAAGTTGTATCTTGTATCTATATAAAAATATAGTAACACCTGGTATTAATTTTTTATTATGATAAAACCTTTTTCGAAGCAAAGAGTTGAGGTACATTGAAATTATATGTAAAAGATCATCCGCAACATGCCTTAGCTCGCATGTGATTGTAAACAAACCATCACTTTTCATGGATTTGAAACGCAGTGCAGCTAGCAGCTGCATGAGTTAGTAGCGAATCGGCATGCAAGTTCAGTTGTCCGACTCATCATAATCAGCGTAATATTCCTTTAATTTACCTTCATCCACATCACTTTGTTGCTCAGTAGAGCTAGAAACTTCATCATCGATCTCTTCATCTTCAAAACCATCCATTTCAAAATCCAAATTCAGATAGACTTCTGTGTTTTCTTTCATTTCGTGATCGAAGTATGCAGTGACAGTGGAGAAAAGGTACCCTCGCAACACGTTTTGCATGCAAGTGGAGCTTGACGTGGGACAGCCAATCACGTCTCTCGTGCAGACATACATGTCGTCAAATTCAAGTCAATTCAGAGTTTTTAATTGGCGATTTCCACCTATGTATTTTTCTTTGGTATTTTTTAATGACCAAATGATAATCCCCACATCATTACCCTTCCACTTATATATAATAAGGCCATATTCATAATCAATATATTTCTCCTTTGAAAACATGTGTACAACTTGTCATATTATTTGATTGTTTACCTTTACAGCGAACAATCAAATGGCAAAAAGGGTATATTCATCCCAGGCCTAATGATTATCCCTTTTTTTTATCTCACCATCATCACTGAGACCTCCAAGTGCATCATCATCGTCACTGTCTTCAGATTCTGAAGTGAAACCTGTACTAAGTCCTCGTCTCTTTCGTTCTTTCAGTTTGGATGAAAGCTCCTCCTGGAAAGAGGGATTTTTCTTCAGTGACATCTTGCATCAGTGCCTGAAATCATATCCACACAAAAATTTCCATCATATTACAAACAGATGATCTTTTTAGGGTTGCATGGTGGAGTTTGGAACATGGAGAAGGTTTACGGTTCACCATGTGTAATATGAAGAAGAGAAGAAAATACAGGCATAAAGATTGAAATGGAAAGACAAGATATTACAAACAGGTTATGACGTACATGTACATGTAGAAGCTTTTACATAATAAGAGTCAAAGTCATGAAAGTTGGTCACTTTGTACTAGACCTCTACATGTATATATAAGACTTTTGAGAGACTGAGTTTATCATAATTTTATGGGAAGTTGTTTTTATTAGATATAGGTAGATCTAGGCCTAGATCTATTTTATTTTTTTTTTAATTTAAAACAGGTAAAGCTGAAGACGGTGGGCTAAAAATTGAGCATGAAATTAAACACAACTAACGCCAGAGGACAAGGCTCACTTGCATGACTCTAACTAACAGTTAGATGATAGATCTAGTTTATAAAATGGTTTCTCAGTTTCGTCAAATTCAGTTTTCATGTGAAGACAAGTGCAAGTCAAGTCAAGACAACGTGCAAAGTTAGATCTAAATTCTAACATTAAACCACAAATAAGTGCCAGGATCGATCAATCATCATCTCAATCTTAACTAAACTTAAACTAGACCAATCGAGTTGAGAACGAGAACGAGATGATTGATCAATCCTGGGCACTGGTGTTGGCCAGGACCACCAGGCAGGGAAATAAATAATCTCATGATATAAATCTTATTCCATCTAATCTTTACCATTCCCAAGGACAAAAGCAAATTTGCACATACTTTAGACTGACGTAAGTCCTATTCAATTACCTAGCTCAAGAACATCAATACCAATTATGAAACACCCGAGCACACGCACAATTTCTTTCCCAGGCCAGACCCACTCATCCTATGGATGAGGTTGGCCAGATCATCTTGTCAATGCATCATGCAGTCTCGCGGCCATAACGGCGAACAGCTAGCAGCCGCCCCAGTGTTAACCCAGTGAGCTCCGCGGCCGGAGCCAAGGACTCGTTTGTGTAATAGTAGGCAGACGGTACTCTCCAAAATGGGGTAGAATGGCTGGGTTGCAATAGCACCCCAAATAATAGAGGGGAAAATAAATTCTGCATTTAGATCTACCTCTATTATTAAAATATATGGATGAAAACTGAAGGTCAATCATGACACAGAATCTTGACATTGAGGCACAAACTGGACCGTCAAAAAGGAAAAGTTCTGTCTAGTTCGTTCTCATTCTTTCAAAATTGAAAACAAAATGACTGATCGATACCGAGAACGAACGTGACATACAATAGATAGTGATACTGATACTATGATAGTCATATGATAGAGGCCTAACTTTTCCTCTTTTTGACCGAGGGCCCAGTTTGTGCCTCGATGTCAGGATTCTGTGTCACGACAGACCTTCATCCATATAATCGAGGTAAATACATAATTTGATTTTTCCCCTTTTTTATTTACTTTTGGAGTGCTATTGCGACCCCATTCTACCCCATTTTGGAGAGTACCCATGTCTGCCTAGTATAGTGATTGATTGTATTACCGACCGGCCTTGTATAACACGCGCAATTTTCAGTCTTATTAATATTCTTAAAATAATAAGTAAAATATGGTCAAAATAGCTCATCAGTGATTTTGTTGTTTTCTCAACTTTTCCCATAGAAAACACACGTCCAGTAATAAAATACATTTTTCCAGTGACCAAAATATTTCCAATGCGAAGAGGGCCAAGCCAGGCCAGGGGTCCGTTTGGAAGCTAAAATCGTAAAAAGGATACTCTAGATCAAAACGATTTTGGCAAATTTTTACATATGCTCTAGACTCTACCGGCATGACCGGTATTTATATTTTGAAGGTAGGCCTAATTGTGTATTTATGGTGATTTTTTTTAAGAATAATGTGTTTGATATGATGGAATTCATCAAAAGTGTTCGGCCCGGGGAGTGTTTCATCAACATTTTCATCCGACAAGTTGTCAGATCTGACAGTAGAGGCGCACGGCCAATATTGGAGACTGTCTCCAATGGGAGATTGTCTCCAATATCAGAGACTTTTGTAAGAATTTGGGTATCCAATTTCAGAGACTGTCTCCAGTTTTGGAGTCCAATTTCCTTTGTTTACATTTGCTGCAAAAGGATTACTTTGGCGGCAAATAAAAATGTGATAAGCAGATTCCTCATGAAAAATTACCCCTTTTCACTGTCTACTTTAAAAATTCACAGTCTACTTTTGTTTTGATAAGGATTTTTGTTGCCTACACACAAAACAAAAGGGCTTCTGACCTCAGTGAATCGAAATTTTAGGTGTAAAAAATCATGCTTTTGTTGGTGTTGTTTCTTTTGTCCTTTTGCAAAGCAAGTCTCCAATGTGGGAGATTGTCTCCCCTATTGGAGAGAGTCTCCCATATTAATTGGCCGTGCACCTCTAGGCCTACTGTCTGACATCTAGTATTGGCTGAGAGGTACTGTTAGTATATATTGTACAACGCCTACTTAGCTAGTTGTACGCGATCAAATGGGAGGCTGAACGTCACACATTCGTACCGTTGCACACACAAGACGTACCATCCAAAATGTACCATTGCACGGCTTTAGGAGGTGACGTCACAATGCGATTTCATTGAATAAGGTGACAATGCGCGTACAGCCCACTGGCTAAATGCGCAATGCTGTCCAAGATCATGTGCGCTTGTGGGCCCGGCTTGTGGGATTTTGCTTTTTGCTTTCAATATTTTTGCTCCCTTTTCATAGATTACTGGAGGGAAAAACTCTTGTTTTTTTTCATATTTTCGGTAGATTCCGAGGCGTTGTACAACACTAATAGCGAATATTCTTATTCGTGCAATGGTGCGAGATTTCGCATTCGGTGAAAGAAAGAAACGCTCTATTCAACTCGGCTAACGCCTCGTTGAATAGAGCAACTTTCTTTCACCTCATGCGAAATCTCGCACCATCGCACTCATGCCTATTCGCTATTTGTATAGGTACTATGCCAATTGTCGGATAAAATGGGACTTGTCGGATAAAACGTGCGACAAGTCATTTCATGAAACGCTCCCCTGATCCACTACCAACCATAATTACACTACACTACAGGACACGAACGAGTCTTGGCCCTGGCCCGGGCCCGCTAAGCGGGCCTGCTCCCTGGCTGGGTTACCCCGGTGTGAGCTGCGGCCCTTTTCTGCCTCCTTCAATTCACCTTCGTTCGAACTAGCTGCTTCATTTGTTCGTTAATAAATTCATTCTTCCTTCCCTACAACAACAAGATGAAAAAAATGATTTTTAACGGAAGTTCTAATTGTGGGCTCCCTACCTTATTGACAAAGAACTTGAATTTAAATACAGAAGTCAGAAATTTTCCAAATATTTCGATTCAAACTCCGTGCGATGAAGTTGATTACACTGGCAACGGAAAAATGCTAGTTTGTGTAAAACACGTCAATTGTACATGTGCTGTCATTGGTCAGTCGTCATTATGGAGCAATTAGTTGCTTTGAAATGAATCATCCAATCAACGGCAGTTTTATAACTTGTACACTATTATACAGATTGTACATACATGTATAATACAAAGGCGAAGACGATACGATCGTCAACGTTATTGTACAGATATACACGGGGGTACACGCAAGTATGGCAGTGTATCCTATTGCCGGACACTTTCATTTCAGTGCTTTAAAAATGACAACTAGAGGAAATACAATCAAGAAAAATTATCACTTGCTATTCCAAATATTCTGAAAATCATGAATATGATGAAATTATTTTATATTTTTCAACCATTTTCTTTGCACCGCACTTGCCGCATACCCCTCCGCGAAAAACAATTATTTTCGTGCGTGACAAATTATATTGTAATTCCGGACGCGCGCCGGACGGGTAAAAATATTCTTGATTATAATGATGTAAGAAAGAATTGGTGTGATTTTTTTTCGAGATCAATCATCTCATGAGTAAATTCTAAGTTTTTGTTTGCTTTCTTATAACGATTCTGATCAGTTCTTTGTTATAAATTTGCGTTTGCTAACTAATTTCCTTTTTTAATTGCGCGTTCGATATTGCACTTCCAAGTGTTAATGAAGCTCGTTCATATCGTAAGACTCAGTCATCAAGTTAAGTTCTATCGATGCGCTGTCGATCATTGACGGCTCTCCAACACGGTAAACCTCGCGCACGGCCGGGGTACCGGGAACATTGAGAACTAGCCGTCGACGATTTAATCGATGGAGCGTACGAGATTGAAATTCGGCAAATCAGGTCCGTATTTCAATCAGAAAATAGATCAATTGGGATCAATTGTTAATGCCAAAACTGTGTTTTAGGCCTATATGTTATTTCAAGCATTTTCTGTCATTTTTAGAGAAAAATAAGGTAAAAGTTATATTTTCGCCTTGTTTTTGCAATCTCGTTCTTTGAATTGATCTGTGATATTGAACTGCGGAAGTCTTACGGTACGAAATTGATTTCCTACGCAGTTATATGCGCGTCCGGAAATATGATAGTGTCCGGTAATACAATACGTCACTATACATGACGTTCAACTTCAAGTTAAGTCTTCACCCCGGGTCTTCACTTTTGGTAAAATACATGGAACACATATATGAAGAGCTTGATTCCATTAAGGAGCTAAATCCACTTTTGACCTCATTGATTTTGATACAAAATATAGGCCTATGTAATATAGCATGGACCTACTGTAATAGACAGGGGAATCTGATCATATGCAACATAGGCCTATATATCGCATTTGAAACAAAATAAGGAAAGGTTGGTAAAAATTGATTGCAAATTTGAGTTTTTTTCCAAAAGGAGCTAAATCCACTAAACGGTTATTCAATATTGTTTTTTTTTCTATTTTGCATAAAGTTATGCAATTCAATGTTTTAGGTAAATATAAATACAAGTTTACAACATATAGTGCAAATAGTTGCTGAAAATAACAGAATTTTACAATTTTCATGAATATTTTTGGATTTATTAGCTCCTTTGGAATTAAATATCGATAAGTTGCCGGGCTTAGAAAAAATGACACAATATTATATTTTTTGATAATTTTCAATGGATAAACATCAGAAAAGATGTGAAATGTAGTCTGCTAGCCATATTTATGTGTTTCGTGTTCAATGTCCAATATCTAACATATTCAAATTGGCCAAAATTGACATTTTACTAAGGTTTTGTTCCAAAAGGAGCTGATCCAAGCAAAATTAAATTTCAAACATTCTTTAAAAATCAGTAATGAATGCTAATTTTTTTTGAAATTATGATTTAATTAAAATAAGATGATAGTACTATCATATATATCAAAATAAAACGGCAGTGGCTAAGGGAAAGTGGTTGATTAAAAAACTCTTGATTTTACAGAAAAATAGGCATAACAAAAGTGGATAAAGCTCTTTTTAGAACAAAACTCTTCATATAGCTTGGTCTCTATACGATGTATTTTTTCAAGATGGTATAAAGTAATACACCATGAAAGCCATTTCAATCGATATTTCATAGAAAATATACAACTTTGTAAGTTTGCGCTTGTTTAGGAGGAGAGGCTTTTTTCAAAAAGATTTTTGTTCTATTTGTATTTTCTATGTTTAATTTGCTCATGAAAACATAGCAGAAATCAATAAATTGAATGAGAAAAAAGTGTTATATAAGGCCTACCCGCCACTGAAGGGAGTGAAGTTTCATCTATGCTATTGAGAAAGATGTATAGAGCTTTCGAGTATGTCATGAAATCACAAAGCACCGTTGATATAGCTTGGCCTGAAGTAGGCCTATTTTGATAGATAGATATATAGGGCCTACAATCCCTCCATGAAACCTTTTTTTTTATTCTAGACAGTCATCTTTTTAGGTGTATCTGTTTCGTTAATGTAGGTAAAGGGGCCTTCAACGACAAAACATCTGTATGTTCCAAAATTCGAACAATTAGAACGTATCAACGAAACTTGCACATTAATTGCTCTCCGGCCCTTTCCTTATAATACCTGATTCAAATCAAATTCCTCTTTGCATTAGTCCCTACCACTGATCTCCATACTAGCACATGTATACAGAAAAGTGGATCCTTCTTGAAATATCAAGGTGGTTGGCAAAAGCCACCCCCTTCCCCCGAATTTTCTTTGAAAAGAAATGTATCATACAGGAATGAAGATTTTTTTTTCTTGACTTCCCATAACTTTAGCAGAGAGTTACGCCATGCCAATATCACTGATCTTAACACAGATAATGAATATGTAACAGGGCAGTTACTAGAATACGGGCTCCTTACTGTGAGTTGTAAAAAAACAAATAAAAAACTATAATGTATATTCAGTTAGAGGGAGCACTTCACTACACTGCACTAGAGTTCCTGTATTTAATACAGGAACACTACACTGCACATAGAAAAAAAGAACCGTTTCACATCACTTTAATAATTGTATTAATCATTAATTAGTAGACATCTGTCTCATTTTTGTCGATTGTCGCAGATTTGCTTTGATCCACTGAGGAGAACGAAGGCAGACCATACTCACTTGGCCCGAAACACTTCCAGTTAATCTGGAGGACATTCGGCTAAAGCATTTTCAAGACAAAGTTTTCAATAGAATTATGTTTTTGAATGACATTCTATTCAAGGTAAAGATCACAAATATTGAGTGCTGTACAATTTGTTAAAACGTAAGGGAAACAACTGAACACCTCTTTTCTTTTTACTTTTGTTTTTTTTTCAGCAGAATTATTTGGAGTAGAGTAAAAACGTGGATATCATTTCCCAGGTATATATTCGAAAGTTATTACTCCACAGAATATGATGTTTGGATACAAAGAAAAGCGAATTGATGCTTTGAATTTTTTTTGTAGTCAGAAAAAAGTACATCTTGAGGCTGATTAAGGCTATGCCCGGTATTAACAAGACGCAAAAGTTAATACAAACTTATAGATGAATGCATTTATGACAGGGGCGGATCCATGATTTTCCTAATGAAAATTTGACAAGTCCCCCACCCCCCCCCCCCCAAAAAAAAGTTTTCAACCAAAAATTGAAGGTCATTTCGTCCGCGGAAAAATTGACCAGGAAAAAAGTCCTCACTTTCGGGGGGGGGGGCATTTGGGTAAAAAAGGCCATATATTTACATTATAATTTGTTTTATGGCTGTCAAGACACCGACCGGATGTGCCCCCCCCCCCCCCCCGATCCGCCACTGATTTATAATATGAATGGGAAGGACTTTCCTTTAGAATGGAGTGTGTTGAAAGGTTGAAACATTCAATCGTTTGAATATAAATGTATGTGATTTGGCTCTGTAAATTAACGCGAAAATCTTCGTTTTGGGGGGAAAAAAAAAAGTGTGGGAGAAAATTCTAGAAGGGCTGAAGTTTTGTACGTATACGCGTTCGTTGGTTATCAGTATAAAGTTGAACCTTCCTTGTAACCGCACATTTCTTATTGTCAAATTATGATTGATGAGTTATTTCTCTCAGTCTGCCAGACTATTGATGATGGTGTGATTTAAGGTCGTTAGAAGAGGTAAAAAAGACGATTTTTATGGAAAGGATGAAAATGTAGCATTGGTCAACTGAAATGGATTTAGGGAGTACAGGGGCACCCCCCCCCCCCCATCGATCCAGAATTGTTATCGCCCTGAAGTATCCCAGGGCCCGGCAATTTACCAAATGAACCACAAATGTGGAAAGCCAGTAACGTCAACATCCAAACTGCATGTTTGTTTAAAATATTTTCTACGTATGATGTGCATTAATTCATACATTCATCTTTTTCTTCAAGATTCAGTGTGCTCCTCTGCATTTACAAATTACATAGTTCAAATTTCCTGTATGACATGGATGAATCTTCATACAGGTGAGATTGATCGGATCCAGTTTTTTTTAAGGGGGGTGGGCCTTTTCTCCGAGGAAAACTTTGACAAGAAAAAAAGAAAAAAGGTCTACACTTTCAAAAGGGGGGCACACTTCTGTTTCAACGGCATTTTTGCATTACAAATTTTAATTGTGCCTCTCAAAAAAAGGGCGGACCAGCTGTGCCCCCCCCCGTGGATCCGCCAGTGATTGGATCAATCGTAACTCTGTGTAAGACGGGGCCCAGGACCCCTAGAAGAAAGCTTCCCACATTTGCAGTTAAAATCACCTTTTAAAATAATGTTGTACTGAAAACGGGTCAAATTATCTTCTTTTTCCTCTCTCTCTCTTCTGAAGAGTTTTCGCCAATAAATATTGCAGAATACTAAAATTATAAATGCAGCTGAAAATGGGCGACCAGCAGAACTTTTATTTTATTTGTATGCTTTTCGATGCATAATCAAATTTTACTTTTTGTATCTTACTGAAAAAACAACAACAGCAAGCTCCTTCTGATCGGGTAGACAATGGCAACTAAAACTACCATTAGGCTGATATGTATCATTATTATCATAAATATAAATGCTAACGCTGATTACGATGATCACGCCGAATACAACGACGATGTCGATATAATAATAATAATAACAACGCGCCTCGGAATAGAATATTTCTAGATAGATGGTGCTAAATAAATGCCTATTATTATCATCATTATTATTATTATCATTATTACGATTATAATGATACTGATTATATGTGCAACATTTATATAGCGCTTAATACAATGCTTCCAAGCTGTACATGTACTATTAACTCGGCTTCTTCTTCTTCGACGAGAAGGATGCATATAAAACATAAAAAAGAAACTAACAAAAGAAATACAGATTAATTTGCAGATTGAATAACGAATGAAACAAACTAATGGTGCAAAAAAGCGTAAAATTAAAATTGGGAAATACGATTTGTACAAAGTCAAATAACTTGAATTTTTCATCCGAGCACTATATTTTATTTAAAGGATTTTACAAGATATACTCCAACCCCGGACTCCATCACAATGATTATACATCGAGTATATGATTATACACTTGGTGATGATATGTTAAGAAGTGATCTCGAACAAAGATATCCTGTTTCGAATCCCTTGGCAACCAAACGAAGAACAAGGGAGTGATAAAAGTCAACAAAGCACAGTATGTCATCTAGTTTGATTTGGCATGCATTATAAATCAAACAAGCAATAATGCTGAGTTATAACTATTTTGATGCATGGTTGTGTAGAAGTTTAAGGACGATATGATTTATAATTTCTTGTTCTTATGGTCTTGTATGATAAACAGCCCGTGATTCGTTCCAGGCAACGCGGTTGGCGAGTGAGTTGCCCGATTTCTGCATCAATTCTTCTACACTGACCTGAAAACAGCACTTATTTCCCACCATTTATAAGAGAAATCCAACCCAATTCGAAAATTGTTTAGATAGGAAAATCAGAATATTAAAACAGAAGATCGGTTGAAGTTGAACAAAATCAGACAAAAAAATAACGATAACAAACTTACCAATCTCTGAAAGTTTCAATCACGATGCTGATATACCCTTGAGGACTTTGTATTGACCGTAGATTGTGTAAATGATGGTTTTGTCTTGTACGGTAGGATAGTGGCAACTCAACCATTTTTTTTATATAAAAATCAAATGTATGTAAACTTGTACTCAGAATATTTAGTTTCTTTATAAGGTCATTAAAACTATGTTAATGCCTTCATTATCTAATTCCTGTCCCCCAAATGAATAGCTGATATGGATGACTCCACATATGCCTTAGAATAAGTAAAATGCAAAACGGGAGAGTTGTGTTTTGTTGAAATATAAAACAGTCGTAAGTTACACTCTTAAAATGTTGGGCAACAATTTGTCCACACAACAATTGGTTAACGCTTTATTCAATTCTGGGTAGTTTTAAGCCAATAATGTGTGCTTTGTATGAAAACTACACAATATTGGTTGAAAACTACCCACAGTTCGATAAATTTTGTATCCAATTATTGTGTGGACTGTATGTAGCCCAACATTTTAAGAGTGTAATTATTCTTAGATTACTTTCAACATTCTGTGTTGTTTTCTGAAATCACGATGCATACTTATTCCAGATGCAAACAGAACTGGGACAGTAGTGGGCGGGGCATAATGCAAGAGCCTTTTTAATATAAGGAAATGTCCTTAAAAGGAACCCCAATTATGACCTTCATGTACACATAAATGTAGGCCTATTTAGTAAACACCGGCATTTCGATACATTTTTAAGTATACTTCACCGTTCCATATTGTGGTTTCGGAACTATAAAAATAAAAGCGAAGGTGGAGATATGACATTATCAGCTTGCTCACTGATATTCAGGACAGTATACAGATATATTTTTCGTTAAATTGTGTGAAAATCTAAAAGTTCAATAATTTCCTTACTTTACACAGCGCCCCCCCAAAAAAAATGCCAATGGCGCTCTAAATAAGTATAATTTGAAAATTAGTAAATCGTATTGAGTATGATTTATGATAGTAAACAAGTATTTATTTCATACAACTTGCTTCAATGTTATGCGATGTGGTCCACTGAACATAGAGATATGAACCTCCGTTCAGAACTCAACAGAAAACTTCTCAATCTAAGTATTAAATAATAATTATGTATAGTCAGGTTCAGCTAACACGATTTGATATATTCAAGTTGTGACAATTATATCTATTCACGTTCAGTCATGGGTATAATTATGGAGGGGTGGGATAAATAATTAGGGCATCCCCATTCATAAAAAACATCCTTGCAGATTTACAACCAAGACTGCACGTGAAAATGTTTGATTTGGACCACTTGAAAATGCTTATATACATAAAATATTATCCAGTTGTAGAAAATGAATTGCAGTTTATGGGTGTGACGATATAAACAATATAATGTCGCAATTTCAATATTACACCAATCTAGTCTAGAGTGCCATTAGTATTTTGTGGGACATGCAGTAGGCCAATACTAATTTGATGATATTCTCAGTGTTTTGTTCGTTTGATCTTAGTTTCCTATAATTTTCAGCATGGAGTAATTAAATAGAATAGTATAGCTATTTACCTGCAATTAAAATACGCCTACTTTCTACCATAGCACCCCCTCCCTATCCCCGTTGCCGACACTCAACTTTTTTCATTTTTTTTTTACTTTTCTTCGAGTGCCATTAAAAAGTGGAAAAGCAGATCCAAGGAAAAGTAGGAAATTAATTGTCCCTATCCCAGCACTTGACAGGATCGACTTTTAGTCTAATCGAGCCTCTTACCAAGACGAGGGTTTGATGCGGGGATTGAAGTCGCGCTTCTTTTCATTCTTTACTCAAATTCCACGGGAGCGTTTCATTATTTCTGTCCGACAAGTCAGATCCGAAAACTTTCCTTGATTTTTATTGGCTGAGTATCTCTGTTTCTATGGTAACTGTCGGATAAAACATTCGACAAGTCATTTCATGAACGGTGGCACCCGGGGCATGTTCCATGAATTACATACACCCCAGCTCTAGATACACCACTGAGCTGACAAAACAAGCGAATAATCATCATCTTACTTGATGAAAACATGAATTCGTGCTTCACATCGAAGAAAGAAAGCCATTTATTAAATTGTCGCTTCTGACTAACATTTGGCAGCTCCTATCGCGTTTCCTATCAATCACGGGAAATAAAGTGGGCTGTGTATGTGATACATGTGTGTACGATCAACGAAGAGATAATTTCGACCTACTTGACCAGCCGCAAATTGACAACGTTGTCACTCATCGAGGATCGATTGAGCTGCTTATTTCAACCCGCGCAATTAAGGTCAAATGCTGACCTCCAGATCACGGGTGACCGGATCAAGGTCAGGATGCAGATCTTATTCAAAGATCTAAACAAAAAAGAAAGAAATCCAGGAAATGATATACATCTCCAACATAACTATCGTTCGCAATGTGGTTTTGCTTTTATTGAATTATTGCTATAGCATATCAATGAATTTATTTAGGCCGAGCTTTTAAAGAAAATTCATCAAATAAATCAGATCTAGATGCAGAGTGTTTTTATTTCAATGGCATCGATAAAAAACGATATTTTGTGAAAAATGTCAGAAAGCAATTTTTATTTGAATTGAATTGAAAAGTGCCCAAAATCACAGACATACGTACATACGTACAAACGTACATACGTACAAAAAAACCTTATGTACAGCCTATGTGTGGTTGCACTGGTGTATGACTATGTAATGAGCCTACGATTACAAGGAGAAATTATAAGATGCATAAAATCTTGATACATATGACATCTCGAAAATATAAACAGAATTTGAATTGCTTGATCAAAATGTTTGGCATTCCTGCCAGTTTATACGTAAACGTTACAAAACAAAACATGTAAATGTTTTTATATATTTCGTAAAATATCCTTGCAGCGAACATATACAATTGAGTTTAATAAAAGCAAGGAAATGAGTGAAACTTATTAAATAATTTTTTGGGGAAATCTACCAAAGAATATATAACAGTTATTGAGTTTGAAAGTTTTTAATTTTGTGACGTCACTTGCAATCATCTTGTATGCTTATAGAGATTTATGATGACTGAAAAGGCCTACAAACATTTCATAAAAGCGTGATGAAATTATTTTCCTGTTAAATCTAAATCATTTAAATTTTAAAGAGTTAACGACATTTTATGGAAGTATAGGCCTAATAGGCCTACATGGCGTATGGGGGGGGGGGGGCGCTATCCTCATGCGGCACAAACGACACTCTATCTCAAAAGCATCATAACTGTGACATTCTTTGATGAATCCTCTATTAAACTCCCACTTATAAGAGTCTCGTTCAGGGAGATCTTCTCTCAGAGTCGTAAGAAGAATCAGTTGAAAACAGAAGAGATAGTAGAGGAGGCACAAAACAAGCAGGATGATCACTGAGCCCACTCCTGTTCAGCTGACGGGGCGGTTGATTAAAGCGATCTCCTATGAAAACACAATCTTCAGGAGTCCACCTCTACAGGTGATCAAGGGTTAAGTGGGCACTGTATAATATCAACAAGGTAATGCAGACAAGAAAGCTACACGGCAATCATAAAAATCATCTTGACGTTTGCCGTTTCAAATAGGAAATGACAATCTACATGATATCGCCTTTTAATACTTTTCTTTCAATGTTTTATTTTTTTAAATACAGACGCAATTAAGAATTGCTTTACACCGACGAAAGTGTCCTAAATGATATACTTTAAAAACGGCCCTCGATTTAGGATGGATAGAGTGTCCTCGGTTGTATAGTAAAAATTCATGCAGTTATCGATTGACCAGATTCAACCTGACACAAAACCCTGGGTCATATAGCAAAATAGTTTGCTGAAAAAAATGACATTGATTTCCATCGTAAACGTGTACATGGATTGATGAAAGTCACAACAGGTAAAGAAAGAAAAAAAACATAATTTGTTATAAAAACACATTGAAATGAATCGAAGAATTGTGGAGGTGAGGGCGAGCATTACTATAGGCCAACCGGGATTTTCCGAGTTCAATCCGACGGATCACGAGAAGGAGCCGATAACCAGCCGATCACAAACGATGACAGACGACTTTCACGAGGGATCGTTATGAGGAATGGAAGGATGCTGTGAAATAGTATCTTCCCACAATCTTACCGATTCGTTCTGCATCAGGCATGTCAGGTACGGAGATTAAGAATGGAGGACTTTTATCCCCGCTCAACTTTGGACAAAGTGGTTTAGTTTTAAGGCTGATGGCATCATTCCAAAACGGAAGTTTGCATTTAAAGTTATTTATTTAAAACAAAGAAGGGAAGAAGAAAGAATATGTTTATGAATTGTTAAACAATAATAGATTTCGGGTCGGGAAATAAGAATTTTAATAAAATGAAGGGATTTTTAATATCATTTTGTTAAAACTGCAAATATTAAAATATACGTCAAAATTGATTTAAACCCTGGAATACTGACTAATAACAACAACAACAACAGCAAATCGGAAATGATTACCAGGAATAACTCTCATTGTTGCCCGAGCTACAGTACTGTCGAGCTCTATAGACCTTTTGTTTTGTCGACGGACGATATTTTTGCATTATCCGCCATCATCATCATCACCATTGTCATCGTCATCATAGTCATCATCTTACTTATCGTTATCCTCATCGTATTTTACCATCACTCTGACGTTCATGTACCTCATCGCAATCACTTTTACCATATAAATAAAAAAAAATCGTCAAACATTTTCATGCGTCCCATTATTTTCATGATCTGCAGTGATGAAAATCCTACAACTCTTTCTGTGGAAATAAAATAGATGGTGATTTTAAGGTCGGTCTATATGGAGGGGTATGAGTTTTACAAAGTTTATAAATACTAGGTTCTTAACTTGAAAATATTATCGTCATTCCTGTATTTCATCTGTAACAAAGAGCTGTCCTGAATCTTTACGTGAAATCTGCTAAATCTTCATCTCACCTGTTTCATATTTACAGCTTTAAACGTTTGGGGGAAAGCGTACTACCAAAGAATCAGCTATCCATTCGGGGGTATTAAGGTAAAAATGGCTCAATCATCCAAGTTCTCTAAAATATTTTAAGAAATATAGGCCTTAACTTCATCAAATGAAAAATGGAATCATTAAAAGTAAAGATAAAGACTAATATCGCTTAATACTTCGGACGTCTGTGAGCGCTTTAAATACATATTATTATTACCATGGTTATCATAGCAACCTGGCTTGCCCATATACCATGGAGCTATTAATAGCTCTATGCATGTACAATGCTTTCACTTTTCCACGTGGAGCATTCTAACAAGACTTTCCAAACTTAAAAGTGCATATAGTCTTTCGCATCTTACCGAGTACTCATTTATTATCAGGGTGGCGGGTGGCAAAGTGTGGATGGACGCCTTGACAGAAGACGTTCCGGCGTGGTGGGATTCGAATACACGACCCGCTGATTACAAGTCAAAAGTCAGAACTGCTACACCACAACACTTTCAGAAGCTACTAATTTGATACATGTGGATAACGCCTAGCAAAATGAAACTTTTGTATGTCCAGTGGCGTCATTCGTTTACACTTTGAATTTTACTCACCTTTATGACTTCATAAAAATAGTTGGGATTTTCGAAGCCAAGAAATAAAGTAATAATCTGAGGATGCAAGACTTTTCAGGGGAATAGAAAGGTTTCGCAAAAGGGTGCACCGATTGCTACATAGGGCGATTTTGTTAAATATCCGACTAACGGGAAGGGGGGGGGTGGTTTTTTAATCCCTGGATACCCAGCTGAAATAAGATGTTGTTGACGAGTACGATTGAGACAGCCATTTCTGGTCTTTGAATCTAGAAAATGGCCTATTTCCATTCTTGTTGCCTCCGCCTCCTCTCCTATTGGCCCACACGTCTACTTGAATTGAGATCTCTTCTTCATCAAGTGACTTCCAACTCGAGTTGGCAGCTCCTGATTCTGTTTCGCGACTGGTTTGATATGACCATCCCCCTTTCCATATAATTAAAGCCTACTCTGGCCTCAAAGTCAAATCCATCTCTAATAGTCACGCCCGTCGTAAGTCGTCCCCAAATACATTCATCAATCTCCCCCATCAAGTCCCTGATTTCCCCATCAACCCTGACCCCGGGTCGCAGGGTCACGTGTCACCACCTTATTCAACCTCTCTCACTCATCACGTCTTTGAGCAAACTCCTCTTTCTTCCAGATTCATGTCGGCCCCCTTTTCCGCTCTATCGTCCCTAGGGGGCGGTATAACAGCTTGGCCGCCCAATAGTTTACAGCTGAGCACACTGAGCGGGCTGTCACCACTTTCCTGGTCCCGGTACTCCGGGGACCAGAGATGGGGTTTGTCGAGGTGATCACTGGTGATCATCGGAGCATTACCGTCACAAATCCGCTCTCCGTGCAACGGTACAATCCTCGGCAAATTCAAAGATTTATTAATGATGGTAAATTTGGAAAAGATGAAAGAAGATTTAGAGATGCCTGTAAATCTATCAGGAAAATTCGGGCTCTTTGATTTCGATATGAATGAAGGGTTGTATTTCGAAATAGACCAACTCTTCGTTTCTTCAAACATTTATCATGTTCATGATGATGATAGAGAGAGTTTTAGCAAATAAAATACATAGTAAAAAAGGGAATATAACAATCTTTACATCGCTTCCCCCATATTTTTCTTTTTTCTATGGCACCGTTTATCAAGGCTATGTCGTCATGACACGAATTTGCTGCCAATAAACATGTTACAACTGGTCAGCAATCTCGTTATATTGAAAAGTTTGTTTAGAAGCTGGGTGTCGATGAAATAGGTAGACGAGGTTCAAGGTACATATGGATAAATCGTTTTCTGTTTCAGTCACGAAAAAAAAGGGAAAATGGAATGGAAGTTTTTAAGACGATGGGACGAACAATTAGAATTAATAGACTAGGATGGCTGAAATAAACCTTTCATGCATTCAGAAATCAAAGATCTATAGAAAAAAAATATTGCATAACTTACGCAATTGGGTAGTGACGATCTCTCATACACTCACACGCGGTACAACATTCGAAGAGAGGACCATAGGGGAGCGTTTCATGAAAGGACTCGTCGGATCCGACAAAATATGTCTTATCGGACAGTGACCAAAGGAACGGCCCTTCTAGGCCAATCAAAATCATGGGAAGTTGTAGTATCCAACAAACTGTCAGACAAAAGAGTCTAAGAAACAGCTCTTTGGGTCCCGTCTTACAAAGAACTACGATTGATTGTATCAATCGTAACTCTATGGAAATCCATCAGTGTCATATTTTTCTTACAGGAAATTTGCAAAATGTCCTTTTGATTATGGGAGAACACACCAAATTGTCAAGAAAACAATGAAATAAAGAATATACATCATACCTAGAAAACTTTTTGAACTAAAATGCATTTTAGATGAGGGCGTTGCTGGCTTTCCATATTTGAGGTTGATCATATCAATCGCAACTCTTTGAAAACGGGGTCCTGGTCACCCCCTAAGGTATATGACTTTTTGTATGTACCTTATTTTCCTTGTCTTTCAATTAGATCAGTATGGTGATGTAATATCGACTCTTGCCTTAGTCGATCTCTTGTAGTCGTACCCCTCCACGAATGGAGAGTCGAGCAGGGGCACGTTCCATGATTAGCTACAATTATTGTAACCCTGCCATTATAGTTACAGCAATTTGATTTAGGGGGTACTTACTTTTTTGTTGTATATATATATATATTCGCCATTGTCATCTTGCAGTCATAGCAACGCGTCTTTAGATGCGTCTTTTACAGTGCGCTTCCTCCATCTTCAGCGCATTGATTTCTTTGAAAGGTGAGTTTCTCAATCCGTATGCCCATGAACAGACGTGTTTTTCACGACTGTTTCAGAAACGGATTTTGAATTCTCTTTTTTGTCACATCATGGGCACTGACGAAGAGTGTGACTTTACCTTTTGAGAGCTATGCTCCTTTTAAAATCTATGATTTTATTTCTACGGCATTTACTATACCTTTTATGATTATATATATATATATATATATATAATATATATGTATATATTTATGCATATATATGGATAAAATAGAATAAAATCAATCAAGTCAAAGAAGACTACAGTGAAAATATTGTATACCATGGAATAGAAAATGAGAATTTCATCATTATTAAACTTTTACAATTCAGAAGAGTATAATCAACGTTTCATTCTGAGAGGACTTCAGATTTCTCTTTCCCCTCACATTTCGTTTTTTGGAAACAAGGAATGTTTTATATGTCCCAACCGGAACAATTGTATGCACTTTCCAAAGTACTATACCATGGGATGAAAAAAGTTCAATCATGATAGCAAAATCAGCGGAGGAATTCTGAGTTGCACGTAATGTGCAGAACTCAGGGGCGGTAGCGGGTATTTTGGTAAAGAGGCAAATATCACATAAAGGTGACTTCTTTTTTTATTCTTCAGATGACCAACATGAAATGTCTTCTTCCTTTTTCATCCACTTTTTTACTATTTTTTTATTATTATTTATTTGGTTATAAAAAAAACATACAAAAATTGTACAATGTAATTACAAATGTACAATGCTAGAATGTAATTACTTGAAATATCACAAAGGCGGTCGCCCCCTCCCACACCCCTTATGCAGCGATGGCCCTCTGACTGAATGATATGATCAGATGAAAGTACTCTTAACTCCTCACCAACTAAGCCGGTGGCGTATGTCTAAGGAGCTCTTTCTTGTACTTTTTAGGTAGGTTGTCATCATGATGCAAAGCCGCAGTTTGGACAAGACATCTCTCTCTCGCATGTCGATTGGAGGCGTACGGCCTGTCGATCATGCCCACTTGAAGACATGAAAAAAGGGAAATATGTAGCATCCCCTTTGCACCGCTACAATCCCGCCTGCAAATCCCAGCTCATGTGCTCGGCATTAGAATCACCTCCCCGCTTTGTAGTCAAGCGACGGGGCTCTTCCCCCGTAATCTCGGCAGAGGACCCCGTGTGCTGGAATTGTCGTCAACGGCTTTGAGTGAGGGATTTGACCTCTATCCCTTTCCCCGGGGATATCTCCTTCTCCCTCCTCTTCATTCAGTTATATTTCTTTTGAAAAAGTATCTAAAATTTCAGGAGAACTACACGATTAAAATCTGATCTGCACTTTCTTTTACTATTGGCCCGAAGGAAAAAACTTGATATTTATGTAATTTCATGTGCGGTAATGTAGTTGGTTTTGGTTATGGAGGCATAATTCAGGTTGTCTTCCCTCGCTCTATAAACACCTAATCTGAATTTACGAAAATGAAAAAAAAAATCACCGTATTCATGCGTTAGCTGGGTGCCTTCCGATGGAAAATCAAATCGACAAGAAAATGTCCCTACAAACCCTGAAATCACCTTGTTTTTTGCTGGTAGGATTTATAAGTATATAACAGTCAGAATGCAATTTCTTCTTCAGAGTAAGCCCGAAGGAAGCAAAATTGTAAGTAACATAAATAATAATAATACTTGAATACAATTCGTGACAAATGAGGTACAATTTTCTTCCATATGATCAGACAAAGAAGAATCTTCTTGTTTGAATAGTATATAGAACCCATCTTATAATAGTCACAAAGCCGCCCACAAACTATCCCTGGGGTCGGGAGGATTTCCAACAATTTTGTACAATTCTCTCCTTCGCTCTCCATTTTCTTTTCCATTTCTTACGATATATTTTTGATGGGACATCCTCCTTTACATCCTAAACATATTGAAGTCATTCCCACTGCAGAGGCCGTCACTCTTAGAATTGAATAATCTGTTCGTATGCAGTGCATGTGAGGTGTTGACAAGCTTTTTTTACACAAAAGACTACTAGCCTGTCTATATTCCATCCGAAATCGATTTAGCCTGTCAAAGAATAGAGATGATGAACAGAACAACTTCTTCGAAAGAGAAAGGGGTATTGTGCAACTTCATTCTTTAGACCATATCTGCTAAATATATTTTGTCTAGCAATAATAAGCTTTTGACATATTCCTTTAAATTGCAATGCTCTGTGTCATGTAATTAGAAGAGGTAAATCATCACGTCAACCTCTAGACAGAATCTATAAACACACCATCCAAAATGAATAACCTGTAAATGAATTTAGTTAGCGCAATCTCCATCAATTGCACACAGAACGTTTAGGAGTACTTATATTTGCAGCATAATATAATGATGACGTCATTGATAATGATGAGAAATATTATAGCATATATCAATTTGACGCAGATAGTTGGAAAAGAACAATAAAAAGTTCATAACATTAATTTTATGGTCATAATCACACAGAATTGGTTAGTTACATGTGGCTATGTGGTTTGTACCACAATGAGACAATCGCCTCAGGGTTCATAGTCAAAACGGAAAAAATGACGAGACAAAATCACTATAGAGCTTGTCGTACAGTAAGACTGCATGCTATTTTATACCTACAAAATGCTTTTTCTTTGCTGACATTTCTTTTCCCCTTTTGATCATCAAATCTTTCTCTAATGCGTCCTGACACAACATAACCTAGAATTCTAGTTTTAAAAAATCATTTCATTTATAGATTTCTTTATTTTTTCATAAACAAATTTGCAAAGAAAATGCAATAAATAAATTACGTAACAAAATTTGACAGGCAAAACAATGATCAAAGTTGTATTCTCTACTGAATAGTGATTTGAGAAGGCTGTACGGATTGCCACTGTAAGCTGCCCTTCTTATTTTCATCTATCTAATCACTATAATTTTTTCACTTTTTTCACGTCACAGTGGCTCTACGGCCTTTTCACGTCTTGAAATTGATTTACAAAGGTGGTCTGTATTATCATTACCTTCGTCCACTTAAGAACAGTCTTTACAGGATCAGAGAGTGAAAAGGGTTTCTTTAAAACGTGCAATGAACTTTCAACCCTAGGCTGTATCTAACCTCGGTCTCGGTTCAGTCGCAATCGGTCGATCGAATAGAAGTTAAATCACGAGTCATGTAACCCCACGACTAATGTTCAGTCATGTTAAGCAGAACGTTGGCAAAGTGTCAGTTAATAAACAAATGTTGCCAACTCTTAAAATGTAGGATAGGGCGATTAATATGGTGCCTGGAATAAGCGAATGTGACATCCTTTTGGAGAGTCTAATAAAATGAAGGTAGCATATGCCGTCTGGAAGGCACGAAGCCATTTTAAAAGGGGGAGTTCATCAAAGTTATTGTTTAGAACTGCGTTTCTTCCAAGCCGAATGAAAGCATGTTTGAATTAAAACAATACAATTTTAGTGCAGTTTTTTTATTAATTTCACCGCATAAAAAATATATATATTCTGAAAAAAGAGAATAATTGATGTGGCATTGTATAATTGCTAATCTTATTCGCAGGATCTGTCAACAGTACAGACGTGATTGAAAAAAGATCAAGAACTAATACACGAAATTGAATTGATCTTCCGCACTCTTCTCTCCATTTGTGAAGGGGTACGGGACTGACCAGAGCAAGAACACATGACGTCACCGTTGTGACCTAAATGGATGACTCGAGAAATAGGTATATACATATACCTTAGGGACTGACCAGGTCCTTTGGTAATTAAAAGTGATAGGTCTAACCAATGGTGTGGGTGGTTCTTCGTGATAAGTCGAGATCGGTAGCTCCATAACGCCACACTGAGGAACAATGTTAACATGGTTAACGAGCAACCTATCAAGAATCAAGTTGGGTGCTGAGCGAGCGGTGTCTCTGCACTTTTGGTGAGGGTGACTGATCGATACGGGGTATTCTTCGTTGGCTCTCCCACTCAAAAAGCAGTTAAAAGGGAATTGAAACATGCTTTCCAGTTACCTAGTTATTTTCTTAAGAGACCTTGTCAGGTATCGGATGACAAGTAATTGGGTTCCTTTTCCCGCTCCCGATGTCTATGCGATCCGATGTGACAGTTCCACGCAATGAATGTCTTCGTCCCCTTCGTGTACAACTGGATCACTGGATACATGAAGACGATTTAGTATATCAGTAAACCCTTTTGACCATATTGACTGTTGCAAGAAATTTGAATGTAGGTTCAATTGAAAATCACGCGTAAGTCCCCAAATCAAGCTTAATTGGGCGTTCAAAGAAAGTCGCAAAAACGCAAAAGGACCTACTCCTGATTTTAAGACGTACGCTTGATATTAAATTGAACGTAAATTCATACAACGCCCAAATATACTTCTCCGAAAATACAGTATAAAAAGATCTATCTGGATATTCTTCTATATGTCTAGATTTCTCTTCTGTTTGCCGTTTCAGATCGTGACATGACTTATCATTTATGTCATTAGATTCAAATACCGAATATCCCAAACAAGATTTATCATTCCTACACTTTTCCTGATAAAATCCTCCCATTTACGTCACACCACATCAATCCTAAGCTTGCTTGATGCTTTCAGACCCAGATCGGAATTCTTCAATTATTCTTCACGCACCATAAGCTTACAATCCAGACTCATTTCATAGTCTCGATATACTTGCCTGACGAACTTATAGCGATAACAAAATTTCTTAAATCATAGATTACGAAATATTTCACCCAGACCTGGATCTTATGAAATAAAGGTTATCACTTCACCATTCACTAGTAATTATCATGTTAACAATGCTCAGGAGCCAATCAAAATGAAAGATTCCATTGAAGTTACCAATTGATGACAAACTTCATTTAATCATGATAATATTACCTGCTATGCAACGGTGCTCTAAAGGTATTATATTTAACTTTTTACATTCTAAAAAAATCATATCCATATCCTCAATTACTGAGAAAAACACAAACAAGCCAATAAACTATATCTAACTAGACGTTGAATTTATACACAAACAACAGAACACATCAGACCATCAGATGTAATGTTGTTGTCAATAAACCGAGTCGGACATTTTCTAATTTGTCACATGTCCAATACGTCGAATTGTCCTTCCTGCCTCTCACGAAATGAAATTTCCCTAAAGGCTTAACATGCTTAACATGATGGATTAAAACATAAGCCTTTTCTCTCTCTCTCTAATGCAAAAAGTAGAATATAATGAGATTAAAGAGTCATTAATAGAAAGAACTTGGGGCACTTTGTTATGTAATCGTGACATGTATGTTATGGGGTGTTACGATGTTGAGTGATCGATCGGTAACATGATTTTCCTGTTGATATTCTTTAATCAGACAAGTCCAACATTAATTACTCATATCCACATTGATTTAACCCATATTGTCAGCATTTGCTAGGTTCGATGCACTTAAATCACTGGATCACTATCTGATTAATTAATTGTAATTCCCTGGTCTGACTGTGTTGTGAATATACCTTACACTAATTTCGATATTTCCAAAAGCTATCTTTAATAACATATTTTTTCAGAAATACACTGCCCTTCAAAATATTTGTCTCTACTTAGATATTAATGATGTATAGTTTAAATATATATTTTGTTGAATTCATTTTGGAAATGGTACGCGCGTGAAGGTATATTATACATTTCAACTAGATTCAAACTTTTCCAAACGTTAGGATTAAAAAGCACATTTAATTTTTTGCAATTTTGAGCGAAGTATCATTACACATTTTCTTAAACATACGTTTCTAAAAGTCATTGAAAAGAGAATATATGATCAGAAACGTGACAAAACGTTATTACCATTTATATATGTCTGTTTTTAATGCTCTACAAGTTAAACTGATCACAGGATTGCAGTGGTTTACCTCCCGAAGGAATGACTATGTATGTTTTCCTTGCTCCCATGGTTGTATCTAGAGCAAGAAGAGGTAACTATTCATTACTCATCGTCATGAATGGATGATGAAGCAACAATGGTTGAATTATATCATACCCAGGGGCAACTGCTTTCTTACTAACCCTCTCTCGCGTACACGAAAATGATCTAAAACAAGTGCATTTTGTCACCTATTTTCTCATAGTTGACGAGTTGTGCGAGGTGCCACCAAAGGAATTTGTGTAAGATAAATGATTGATAACAAAAAGTTGTATTAATTTTGTTCTCAAAAGCTACAAGATCCACTCCATGACAATTTAAAAAAATTAAACCATGTGCTGTCTTCGTAAGATATTAAACTACCTCTCTTTGACACAAACGCACCGCCGGTATATTTCATGGGCAATGCCTTTTTGTCTATTGAACATACAAAATTGAGTAGACGACCTAGATTTCTTTTTATACTCTGTATACTATTTTTCTCCCCCTTTCGTCGTTCCTTTTCTCTTTATTTTTCAATTTTTACTATTTTAGAATTTTGTAGCGTCGCCTCATAATTGTTTCTTCATTTTCCTCTGGTAGCCTATTGAACACAATGAAAATTATTATACCTTCCGAACACGCGATACACAAAGAAGGAGGATGTGGCGGTTGGTGATTATCATAACCATATTTTTAGACATATTTTTTGACAGAAAATCTCAATCTCACCTGCAGTGTCTTCCTCGAAAAATGATTTTTGCTTTAATTATATTATGCTAAATTGAAAATTCAAGATACACAAAGCGCACATCACTGGGAAAACCAAAATGGTCTTGGCAACCTGCACTAGTCAATGCGTGGGAAGAAAGACCCATTAACAATGTCTATTTTCTGAAGATCTTTTTTTCCCTACTTACTTTGAAACGCTGCACCCCTGTTTAACATTTGCCTCCGTAAGTTGTTAGGCATCATCCATTTAATAGAAGCGACAAAGAGGTCCTGCCCAACGTATCGAGCCGAGCCGATGCCTGACGGGGGCAGACACGGCACCTGTTGATATGACGTGCCCGCTTTAATCCCTCACGTCCTTCTTTCTTCTCCCCCTATTCCGTGTCATTGACATGCAGCAGTTACTAGGTTAAGTAAAAAAGAAAAACAATACTTCGATGAAAAAAAATCATGGGCCGACACTTGACTCAGACTCTGAAACGCAACAAAAAGGTAGTGCCACCGAAGGTGCAATAGGTGCTGTTTAGTTGGCTAATCTCCCTGTGTATTTTAAATGAAGGGATGATTTGGAACAGCAACCCTGTGGTTGTCTTTCTATTCTTTTGTAAACGGGTATTTAGAAGCTTTGACTCACTCCACATCGCACTGAGTTTGATCTCGTTCTCAGGTAAGATGCACTCGAAATGCACTTTTAACAAGGCAGTGATGGTGGATCTGCTGCAACCTTTCGAGCATGACTTAGCGTAAATCATGCATCATTATACAAACAGGAAAATGTAAAAGCATAATATTCAATTATAATTGTTCACACGAAACATCGTTAGTACCAAGTAGGCCTATCTAAAGTATCGTCACACATGTGGATTAGAAATAGAATGCTTATGATAATTACATAAGAGAAAGGGAAAAGGTCATTTGACAGGGCGTTTATCTCCATCTGCCACTGTCCATCCTTGTGTAGTGGAGTCGGTACCCGGTAGGAAGGAATTCCTTAAATGCTCGAACACCTTATCAAGATAGTCGTGCTAAAGCCGAGGTAAAAACGCTTAAAACATTGTATCAATAATTAGATTAAGGAGGGATTGTTGCATATTATCGTTATGATTATTGTTAGTATTATCATCATCATCCTCATCATCATCCTCATCATCATCATCATCATCATCATCATCATCGTTATCATCATCATCATCATCGTCGTCATCATCATCCTCATCATCACCATCATCATCACCATCATCATTATCATGATTATAGAATTGATAAAACTGGTACATACCAAAAACGCAATGACTGCGAAGAAGATATAGACATGGAAAGGGAGGGATAGGGGCGTTGCAGATTATGCACCATTAGGAACACCATTGCTTGTACAGAGAATGTGGTGGAAAACTTTCAAATTTAAGTGCATTGTTTAAGCCCGTTACTCTAAAACTATTGTGAAAAGTTTCAAACAACTTGTTTAAAAATGTTTTAATATTTCAAAAAATAATAAGAGAGTACAAAAGAGATGTAGAAACTTTAAAGATAACAGACGGCTGATAAGTCTAATATCAATTGACAAATATGAGGGGATCATAAATTTTATATATAAATTATATATATCTAATTTATATCTTGGCATCAGTATTAGTCTGAATTTTGATTCTGTCACTGCATGCTTGCATTAATCATGTTAATAGAAGCGCTTTGACCCCCCCCACCAAGAAACGATGATAAAAACAAAATACATCCATGACAGTGTATTGATGTACCGATTGACATTATGGGTCATTTAGGCAAAAGATTGAATGATTTGATTGCAATATAGGCAATGAACATTTTATTTTAACATATTTTTCTACATAATTCATTTCTGTATCATTCAATACATGATATGTCTGTGAGCTCTAAAATTCTTGCAATCGTATTTAATTCTCTTCTTCGTGAGCACAGTGAAAAAAGGCCTAAATGACATGTAACCCGGCCTGGAAAACCAGAATCTTCACGAAATCTATATTTCTGTCATTTTTGAGTAGGGGAATGGGCATATCGCGTGAATATTTACACATGATTAAGTAATTATTGAAGTCCCAAAGAGCCCGATGACACACACTGAACTTGACAAGTCGAACTGCAGCCCCGATTATTTTTACCACCCCAGTTGATGGAGGTCAAAGGTCACTATGGCATTGACCTTCCGATCCAGGCTACCATGGACCCCCGCCAACACTGCTTCCTTTTTTGGTCCATTTAAAGCTTCTATCGTCTATTTATTATGAATGAAAATCATTATCATACTGTAATTGGTTGAATTTTGCTACTATTGTAGGCACATTCGTCTAAAAATATATTCGATGATTCATAATTATCACAGATTATGTTTATCATACTTAAGGAATGTTGGATCTCGCAAGGTAACGACATGTAAAGTACATGTAAATCATGATATTCGCCGTGCAGATAACTTCATTGGTCTCACTAGAATGCTCACACTTCCATTCTCATTCTCAGAGTAAATATAATTGTATTCGTGCTTTTTCAAAAAACTCAGTGTTCCTTTTCAGCAAATTTTCAGATTATTTTTTTCCATTGATACTTTAGAAATATGGATGGAAAATTGACTGATGTACATACATGATTGAGATAGACCAGCTTTAAAGAGCAGCTTTAAATGTAGTACCACTGATTTTTGACACATTTTGAGGGCCCTTGGGCCTATTTTCAGTTAGATGATTGGAGGCGTATTGTTATCACAGGTGGGTCTTTGCACGAGACGCAAGCTACTTCCGATTTCAAAATAGAAATTCACCCATATTTAAACTCAGTCGCCTTGGAAGAGATCTTTCGAAGTATGAACTTGTATTCAAGATTGAACAGATGACATTATTCTTTTTTTTCATTTATTTGATTTTAACATCGAAGGGTACTTAAGAACCCTTAATTTCAGAATATTTGTTCCTTTAGCGAAATGATTCATTTGAGCATTTATTTCACTCTGACACATTGAATATTTGAGAAAATTTGTGTTTTATTTTCCGCTCGTCTTTTCTTATTTTGAAGTACATCTTGATTGAGGATGAACACTTTTATTGATAATGAGCTATCATGAAAACAATACATGAATAATGAATCAATAAAGATAGAAGTACACAACAAGACATTTGATTAATCATGAGGCATTTTTTTAGATTATATAACTTAAATGATTACTACTAGTCACTGATTAGCGATAAGCTGTTCGAATAACCTCCCAACTTGCAAACTTCGTGATGTCGTATTTTGATCTTTACTCTGAAGACCCTAAAAATAGGAAAACATCGCATTCGCCTTTGCTACTCTCGTGTAAAAATATGATAAATATTTTTCAAAATTAAATTGTGATCGGGCTCTCATTTTTTAAACACGAGATATATAAATTGGAATCTCAACATTTAATAATCTTCTGAATTTAATTGAATTGATTAATTGTCCATTAAAGGGAACTTTGGTGTTCACTCGTCATTTAAAAGAATTCAAATACAAGTAAACAATAATCATGATGACAAGCAATACGTTCTAATAACAGCAAAATAACGTTATAAATAAATAAACAATTGAAGTGGATTTTAGATATTTACACATTATCCTAAATTTTTCAGAATTACAATGTGAACTTGTCCAATGAATTGTATATTGCCTCAAAAAATAAATCATCCATAACCCTTACCCATGCTAATGCAAGATACGTGAGTAGAAGAGATAAAAACTTCATTGGAGAGGTATAGTTTGTATGTCTTAGTTCTTACATTTTAACAGGTATTCTAAAAAAAGAAAGATGGAAAAGAAATCTTAAGATTTTGAGTTTTTTGGATAACCATTTGAAAATCATAGCATTTTTAAAAAACAAAATAGACATGATCAACGACGTTATTCTGTTTCTTAAACAGGGGATGAATGTACCACAACCGTTTCCCTGACTGTGTGTTATAAAAAAAAAAAAAAGTTTTGAAATGAGGGTATGCTTTTTGAGATATTTATGATAATACAGAGAATGAATTAGCTGAAAATTACATTTGTGCATGCAATCCTATAGAAAATGATATATTTAAGAGGAAAATATACTTCTTTAGCTACTTGGAAACAAAAATCATTGCGGTATGCATGTGTTGAGTAGTAAATTAGTTTGTTATGAGTGGGCTTGTAATACAAGAAAAGTCTGCTCAGAATGATGCGTTATGGGTAAGGAGTAGAACTCGGGTTGGTTCTATTCAAAACCACTGGTTTGTGTTTGCTTTAAAACAATTCAATACAATAAAAATATATATTTCAAATGGCAATAACAGGCGAACACAAAGGGAAATCTTAAATCTCGGATCCATATGATAGGTATAGAAATAAATATTTTGCTCAATCTTATTTTGAAAAAAGACCCCCAACCGTGATCTCATACTAGAATATTAATTTCTAAACGAGAGAGAACGCAGTAAAGGAAAATAAATGTAATTTTTATTGCCGAAAAACATGCCATCAAATTAACCTAAATTTAATGTTTTCTTGAAAGTGTAACAACCTATAATTAAGTAAGCCCATCTGGAATAACCCACCCGATCCAGCCGTGTATTTCCGTTTACAATTTCTGTGATACTTCACACGATACTAAGTGGTGATGAGTATTGCCCCAATTAAAAACCCTGCTCTGGGGTGTCTCACGCCGGCGGTAGACCAAGAGCTATGGGCAAGAACTTCCGATGTTTGTGAGAGGTTATATTGAGAATTATCAAAATCAGATGAAGCATTAACAAGAAGCCATAGACATTCATCAATCATCATCCATTGATCGTTACATAATAATCTTCCGCTCTTGTACATACACATTACATCTCTATGTGCTGTCGGAAACGGTGATTTTTTTCTGGGGCGAAACTGAAGTAAAAGTAAACAACCAACATTATCATACTTGCATGACATGAACATTTGGACTACAAGTATCCACTTTTCAAATGATCAGATACCACAAGTAGATTATAATTAATTAGGTCCAAAATATGTAAAGTGCATGGGGCCTGTCTATCTGTATATAATGAAGGCCTTCTAACAAATCAATGTATGTACTTAAACCCAAAATGCGACTGACTAAAACCACGTTAGTGACTATACATACTTGCTCTATTCAATTTTTAATGATTGTTATTAAGGCCAAACATCATGGCCCTGGGTACGATTTTTAAAAAATGACAAGCAAATAAACGGGGATTAAACTATTAAAAAACAGTAAGGCAGATATTGGTCCAGATAAATTTGACAAGAACACACACATACAAAAGGTGGATTCTATTTAAAATCTAGGTTGTTTTGGTTACAGCTCTCCTTTCCAAAGGGTGCTGCCTGTGAAGAATAATACACACAGCACCCCCCCCCCCCCGGAAAATACTTCGATGCACACAGGCTGACATGTTTGGCAGTAAATGTATAGTATGAAACAATTTATACGCTTGAACCCCAAGAATACACTGAGAGCATCCGTTTGGGCGAAATCTTGCATTCTCCATTAAAAACAGGTACCAGGAAAAAGCGACATGCTCTTACTTTCACCACGCAGGTCTGGCCTCGATGTAATCCGGGGAAGATAGCAAATTTTTGCTCATTGCACTTCTATTGATGCATAATTATCTGCGGAGCAATGCTACACCCACTATAGTAGTCCCAGTTAATTTTGAAGGATGAGCCTATAAAACAAGTTTTATAGTGTGCATTAATATGGTAAAAATATTGTACTAAAATGGAAAATCATATCGTACATGCATATACATTCTTAACACAAGATAAAATTCACTTGTAAAAAAAATATCTGTATATATGATTCCAATCTTACACAAATGCAGTGATCATTATATCTCTATTTTCATCTCTTGGTTCTTTGCAAAAACGAATATTTAGGATATTTAGGGTCATGGTTTCTTTTGAAATGCCCCTTTATATTCTTGGTTTATACATTGGCAATCAAAAAGCTGCACAGAAAGTTTATATAGTTGCAATCAATTTTATTCTTCAGAACTTTTTTTTTCTTTCAGGATCCCGTTCAATTTTTCTTGTAAACTCGCAAAGTTCAATAAAAACTTGTTTTATGACAATAAAACTAATTAATTTTACATTGATATAATGTCGTAATGAACCAAAATATTTACAGACACTTTTCTGGGATTCGGGATTAATGTCAAGCCATAAACGGATTCGTTCCGCTCATGAAATATGAAAGAATTTGATTTATTTATTTCAAATCTAACTTTATTAGTAGTTTTTCATTGAGCTAACATAAATATACAGACATTTCAACTATTGGATGCGAAAGAAGGGGATGATCATCAAGGTTAAACAAAATTGCTCCGGGGCTTTATTTCGTCTGATATACAGTTGCAATAGGTTTTTATGTAGGCCTATAGGTTTGGGAGAGGTGAGGGCATAGTGTTAAATCCATGGTTATAGTTGGTCATTCCAATAGTGTGTGGAATTTACAGCGGAACAAATGTCATGAAACCGGTCATCCTAGCTTGAGAAAATCATCAATCATAAGATACAGTTAATAATAATCATAATATATAGCATTTATGAGGTGCCGATCTATCTAGTTGCCTATTCAGTGGCGCACTATGTATACTACCCCGGCTGTAGCTCTAGCTGCTAAGGGCGCTTGGTGCATTCAAGGAATTAATCCTGCCGGGTACCCATTCATCTCACCTGAGTCGAGTGCAGCACAGTGTGGATAAATTTCTTGCTGAAGGAAAACACGCCATAGCTAGGATTCGAACCCACGACCCTCTGTTTGAAAGGCGAGAGTCAGAACCACTAGACCACGACGCGCCCACGCGTACAGTTATTATTATCTTTATATATTATTATTATTTATCTTATTATAAAATTCAATGAAATTTGTTTTTCAACAACTACAAACAATATCAACACTGTATTAAATACAATATTAGAACGATGCAGGGTCACGATTTCACACACGAGGTTTCACCTATTTTCTCGTGATTATTTTTCAGAAAAGATATCTATAGGAAATTGATGACAAGGCAACAATCAGCATGTGACGTTATTAATTCAAAATTCAAATATAATTTTCCTTTTTATTTTCTAATAATTTTCAACAGCTAAATCTTTATTTTAATATATCTTTATGTTATATTTTTGCTTCATTTAAACCTATTTGATATCAGAAAGAAGTTCCCTTTAAATATTCGTTTCTTTTTTTGTCATTTTTAAATCACACACTTCTCCATCATATTATAAGCGCAAGTGTTTGAATTTTCCTTTGTTTGACCTTTTATATATTATATAGATGTTTAATTTACGTTTCACGGGGTTACACAAATTAGATGTATGATAAATAACGCAATAAAGAGTTTAATATGAATACCTTATTTTGGGAAATGTGAAAGGCGTCAAATGTTTAAGTATGGCAGAGGTTATAGGCCTATTATATAACGACAATATCTAGCGAAAGCCCAAATTATTCTATAATAGAAACACTCGTGTATTAAATACCTAATATCCGATGGCCATAAATCTATATTGACCGTGGGATTCTATTAAAGCATTTGATTGGTAGAAAAGAAATAAATGTTCAGTTGAATTTGGTCGTTAGACGACGACCTTCTGCCATCGTGTAAACACATTATGTTGATGCCTTTTTACGAGGTAGTTGACACGAGTATAGCCTGACTCTACGTTTGAAACATGAACTGCATGTGTTACGAAGGTCACGGCATGGAATACTTGACTATGTACATTTCATGGCGCCTTTAAAGTTTAATCAGGTTCTGAGATGACTGATCTTTGACAACAAACGCCGTCCATAAAGTTTAGGCTAAATCAGGTTGAGTGGGTGGAACACACCTTCAATTGCATGATGATTCCATAAGGATTACTGTTCATGCCTAGGGCTATTTCGTCTTTGGGGTTAGTTACCTAATGGCGAGGACTTTTCCAGCGCTTGGAACGACTATGGTAACACTGCTTAAGAGCTAATAAAACATCACAGATTAGACAAATGACATCTACATGACGAAAAGGGTAGGTCACAGTCTAACTGGATATTACACAAAATGGTAAATTTGCTAAGTGGTAGTATTAGATGATGATTTATATGGTGGCCCATATGATGATTTTTTTTACGTATTTCTTTAATAAATGAAATAATAAAATCTTTTCTTATGAAATACTTTTTCTTCGATGATATTTCATTTAGGAACAGATTACCGTAAAAAAACTAGTCTCAACTCGCTCTATTGTTTCTTAATCCGCCACGCGTAATCAATCGTAATCAATATTATAGGCAACTACACAATTAATCTCTTACATATCTAATTTACCTGATACCCAAGATGCATTCGAACGACTATGCTAATTCTTACGCTAACGATAAATGTGTAGGCCTACACCTTCACATTTCTTCAAAATAGTATTTTCACGCAATGTAATGACGGGTTGCACGTAGATTTATGATGTCTTTCCTACCTGTGAGTATATCAGTGATACCAGTTGGTTACAAAATATATAAGAATAAATTTCTGCTTCAATTAAGGCTGTACTTTGGTCAACTGAAATATGGTAGAAGTCGTCCACTGAATCTTAAAGCAGGCAAAAAATAAGAAAAAGGACCTTGTGTTTAGCTTAGTAATTTAGTTGAGAGTAAAGATGGAACGCAGTTCGTCTAGCCTCCACGTTCCTCTCTCTCACACCATGGACCTATTGTAATAGGACCATGCTCACACAAACCATGGAGATACTAGTAGCTCCTGCTCAAACACATATGAAAACCCACACAAAAAACCCTCTCATACGCCCCTCCCACACCCGCACACATACAACTCTCTTACACACACACACACACACACACACACACGAACCCTCCCATACTCCCACGCACAGACCTGCCACACTCCCTCACGTACGCACGCATGCACACCTTCATGTATATAGACTTATGCGGTTGATACAAGCCCCCCCCCAAAAAAAAAAAAACGGCAAAAATATCAGAACGTTTGGATTCTCTTATCACTTGAAATTTTTCCTATTTTGCTTTGTATCACAATAGATGTAATTGTAATTTTTTACACCAACGAAAGTATAATATCAATATTTTCATGAAAATCCCTGATTCTTCAAGATAAGCATGGTGGCCATTACGGCTTCTCTTAAATTCATGTTTATTTCATTTTCAACAGAAAATTAACACAAAATCCACTGACATTAAATACGATCATTTTACTCAAAAAATTGCGATATATAGATATTAAACTTATTATGTATAAAAATAAAAGAGCAATTATCATACATTATTCATATCTATAGAAATGTAGGGGTCCGCTCAAATGCTTGTAGTTTGTGGACCCCTAAAATTAAATTGCTGCAGATTTTCCCTACGAAGACCGGGAAAGCACAAATTGAAAGCGGTCCAAGAGTTAAAACAAAAACAAATATAAAATAACAAATAAAACACCTCAAAATATCAAAACCCGGCCGTTTTTATCCCTTAATGTTTTCGCAAAAAAAATTAGTTTTGCATGTTTGCCTTTTCGGTTCTCACTCCAGAATAGCTAGAAAAAAAGAACTGTAGTAATTAGTTTTTCAGGTCTTTTTAAACGTGAATTGGCATTTGAGGGTACCTCCATGTGAATTTGAACAACGCACAGTTTATGATCGTAGAACTTGATAAGCAGGGTTGCATATCCCTAATTAAAGCAAAATAATAATACGTTACGATGTGACAAGTGAGTGAATTACCTATTTTGCAGTTTTACCTGACCTTGAAATATCACTTATTAGAATTCGGTATCTAAATTGTGATCACGATTAGCTTTCTCCTCATCAATAGAGCTCTCTTTATTTTAATGGAGCCATCACATTACAATACATCAGATGGTGCGAGAGATATAGTAAAGTTATTTCAACTATATTAGCTCCATCACCACCGCTCTTGCCCCCTGGCAAGAAGGTCGGTGTGTTTTGGGATCCCCAAGGATCTACCAGCATCTTGTGTTGAAATGAGCGAAACTCCAGGGTTTAGCGCGCCCGGCCGCACGGCCAGACCGTATTATGAAAACCCGATGAAAGACACACACAGACACACGATCGAGGCCTGATCTCAATTTGACTTCTTCGGGTTTTCCTCATTGAAATTTAGCTGAGGGATGGGTAAACACATTTGTAAAGAAAAAATGATTGCGATAAATAATGTGTTTTATATTGAAGGTGTAGAAGTCGATATAGCGAAGTGAATGGAACACAGGTACGTTACATCGTGTTTATATTTCTGTTTTCATATTGCCTATTATGATCAATATCATCGAATGAAATCATTTCATTATAATCAATATTTCATACTGCATAAGACTCAATCCTATCCTACAGACTACATTGAAAAAAAAATTGCAAGTAAAACCAATGTGAGACAGAAAACCAATTATATACCTTTACATACTGCCCCACCCATCCGACTCACACACACCCACACAAACTCATCGCACCCACACACACATCCTTCATGCATTGTTATAACTTTGTCATATATGCATATAAAAACATTTTGAAAAAAATACATTATAAGGTAGAAAGATACACAGATAAGCCTAAAAATTAAAGGGGAAGTTCACCCTGACAAAAAGTTTATTGTAAAAATAGCAGAAAAAATAATGAAAAATATTGACGAAGGTTTGAGAAAAATTCATCAAATAATTAAAAAGTTATTAGAATTTCAATTATTTGATTTGTGACGTCATATGCGAGCAGCATTCCTACATAGCGAATGGTAAAAAATCAATGAAATGTCATTTTCTCAGAAAATTGAAAATGGTTTTCACTGTACCTTTTGTATATCAATAGACAAATCATTTCACACCCGATCATGAATAGAAAACACAATTAAGTCATCAGGAACCATAAAAAATTTGAAATTCATGCATTTTATATTACATAACACATGAAGCAGCTGCTCGTTTATGACGTCACAAATCCAAAACTTTGAACTCCAATAACTTTCTTATTCTTTAACGGATTTTCCTCAAACCTTCACCAATAATTTTTACTATTTTTTCTGCTATTTTTACAACAAAGTTTTCTTCAGGGTGAACTTCCCCTTTAAGGGAGAATGGGTAGTGAAGCATTGATCAAAATATTAACCAACCAAATGTCCATGACCGGGAAAAGACTAATGTGCTTGTTGTCCCGTGTTGTAAGACAAAGTTTTATGGTGAACGGGGGTGTGCTCATGCAGTTCTGGAACTGTGGAATATCATTCCACACAATTTTAGGCAAGTGGGTATAATTGCGCAATTCAAATCTTAATAGAAAAAGTATTTATTTATTTGATAATAATATCATCATAGCATTACCAGCAGCTTTCAATCATCTTTTCTTCTTTCATTTTTCATTTTTATATGAGAACTGTTTTATAATTATTATTTTATTAGTATTGTTATCATTATTATTATTATTATCATTACTGTTATTATTACTATTTTATATAGCCCTGTATCAAAGGAATTTTAAGCACTAAGTTAAAATGGTAATTATTACTTGAGTTGAATTCACCAAACAGTAGTCACCTGGAAACGCTTACAATCGAAAAGTTTAGTTTACGCATATAAACTAAAAAAATGAATAAATAAATAAAACAGTAGGCCTATCAAACAAAATAGAGGATTTCCCCTTGCTTAAAAGAAGAATAATTTCCCTATGACATCATAAGCCAAATGAAATAATTATGGCGGAAATGAAAATTCATTTCAATATCGATCTGTCTCTATAACAACTGTATAAAATTCTAAGCACGATGTTTGAGCCCGTCACTTTAAAGGACAAGTCCATCCCGAACAAAAGTTTTTTCCAATAAAAAGTGAAAAATCCAGCAAGCATAACACTGAAAATTTCATCAAAATCGGTTGTAAAAGAAAAAAGTTAAGAAAGTTTTGCTTAATTTCACAAAACAGTTATATGTACATTCTGGTCAGTATGCAAATGAGGAGACTGATGACGTCATCCACTTTGGAATAAGGAGTATCCCACTTTTCATTATACTGAGTTCAACGTGTTCAAAGTGCAACGGGGACAAATTCTACAACATGGCAAATCTATTGGTAAATCTCCCATAAATCAGAGCGAACACCTCAGAGGACTTTGTCGAAAATTGGTAAACCGGGACAACAGAACAGATCGTCCTAAGATTCGGAGTTGACGAAATATTGCAAATACATGTATGTTGTTTGTCCAGAGTCCAGTTGGGCGTTTCAAAACATTTTCGTCCGACAAATAATATTGTCAGGTCTGACAAATTTCCTTGATTCTGATTGGCTGAGAAACACTGTTACTATGGTAACTGTCTGATAAAACAAGGCGACCGACATGAAACGCTCCCCGGGACGACACTGCTGTTTTGATTCATCGGTTTTCGACAAAGGCTGTTTTGTCATCCATGAAGGACTTTTGACAATAGATTCTCAATGTTCAAAAAACGTCTGCATAGTGGTTGCAAAACTGTTGATTACCTCCTTGCATGAACGGAGAGCTATGGCCTGGTGACGCTTGACCTTAAGACATAATGTACTCTATCAATGCAGATGACATGAACATGGTATTGTCATTCGTGTAATGTATGATGGGTTAATTGACTTCAAGACAGCAACACTTCATCTTCAGTCCTTCACGAGCAAGGGGTCTCTCTCCCTCACGTCTTCAACAATCTTTGTAATCGTAGATAGTTACAAAATGATGGAAGGGGGTGAAGTAGAGACTGCTCTATACTCTTTATGAAGTTAACACCAAGATTAATGATGCTAGCGGGGGTTTTACCAAAATGAATTAATCAGGGCCCAGCAGCTGCAAGTCATACAGCTATAGCTGTCATTTCTCAACCCGATGGTTTTCGGGTGTAACGACCTTCGCCATGTCACTTAACGGCAATCAACATCCAGGCTATACAATGTCTACATTGTACCCATCTGAGAGAAGTACATGATGATTTTTCATCATAATTTCTAATTTCATATTTCTAAATCAGAAATATATCCTTAAAATGAATAAAAAGAATATGATTTGGTTGTTAACCTAGGTGATCAAGATGTATTTATAGCAATAACCTTGCCCAACATTGACGATCTCAGACCGATTCACTTCTTAAATGAAGAGGAGGGCGCCTATCTGGGCGCCGGGGGATCGGCGATGTGCCCCCGCCCCCTCAAATTGCCAAATGTTCACATCCTATGAAAGAGATTTGTCTCGTGGAGGTTATGGGGAGTAAAATTAATGACAGTTTCCGTGTAAAAAGGTTCTATCAACCAATAAATAGTTTTCAAAAGTGATTAAAAGAGACGAATTTTCCGTCGCGGGAAATTCTTGAAGCGCCTTGAGCAATTCTTACGGGCGTTTTACGGTATCACACCCCGAGTACAATTAGAAAGATTCCAAATTTAGTAAGCCTTTACTTACCAGGATTATTTTATCTCTGCTGAAGTAGGAAATTGTAAGAACATGAATGGTGTATAAGAGACTTATCACCGGGATCTTATATTTACACTTTATATGCATTGATTCGATCATGAACATGTTAAATAATTGACGGATTCAGTGACAGTTTCTTATTTGTAATACGTAAGTAATCCATCTTGATTACTAATCAGTGTATCATAATCACTGGACCATCAATTGATAGATGATATTGAAAGGAGGTAACGACCAAGGTAAATGCCCCTTCAGTAGGTAAACAAGACTGCCGATTATTTCCGATTTCTAGGCCATTGCTTCAGACCTGTCACTCAACCAACAAATCAATGGGGTTTCTCGGGGAACAAAATGCTCAGAGGAAATCGAAATGGCAAGGAATAAAAATCATATCGCTTCATAAACTCGAGAAATCATTTTCATAAAGACGACTGAGATGGAGCCTTGAGACGGGGGGGGGGGGGGGGGGGGGGGTGACGAAAGTAAGGGAAGAGTGATAGAATTATGACTTGGGGTCGACATTGTCAAATTTGGAATAGGGCCATTTTAGCACGATATGATTTATCCCTGCGACTGGTGCTTGTCGAGCGTACAGACCGTGAAATAAATGGCAAACACGTTTAGTTGTCTCATATAAAAATGATTTATGTCGTCTTTAGACGACCACTTCAATTACCATGTAGAACCTGGTTTCTACAGGTCGCGACCTCGGAAGTAATTTCGACATATTTGAGTTGATACGCGAAAGTCAGAGACGGGGGTTGACGGTCGGATGATGAAGGATGGGTATATTCAACCCCCCCCCCCGCCTTACGCCCCCATAACCGATGTCAACAACTTTAATGGAATATTTCTATTTCTACTTTTCTTTTCTTCATTTCCTTTTCATGAAAACTGGCCTTCTGCACTCATTTTCCTGAATCATTTGTTCATTTTCACACTTGCTATATTCCCGAGGGTAGAGATACAGCAAAAAACAATCGTGACAACGGTATAACTTAAAATTGGTTCTCAAGGTATTTTGATTTGTTGTTCATTTCAGATGAAACCCTCGTAAATAACAAATCAAAAACAAAATCTCTTTCGAAAACATATCCTATTACAACTAGATATACATGTATATGTGTTGTGTTTTTATCTCCTTTAGATATTACTTTACGGATGCAGGGAATGACTCCGGGGAACGTTTCATGAAATGACTTGTCGGACGTTTTATCCGATAGTTTCCATAGTAACAGTGCTTCTAAGCCAATGAAAATCGAGGAAAGTTGAAAGATCTCACAACTTGTCGGACAAAAATGTCCATGAAATGCTGCCCGGTACAACAAAGTTTTTCTCTGAACTTACAATGTTTACAGACATTTGCTATGTCAGAAGTTCATATGATATGTAATCAAACAATGACACTGACAATTACGATTTATTTTATTGTTTATTTTATTTAAATGAATTATCTATAAAGAAAAAAGCGTTTTCTCTTTCTACAAGAATACCACTCTGAATATTCTATTTATACAAAGTGAATTATTTCTTAGAAATATATAATACTACTATTTTAAATCAATGTGTTCATGGCGTGACATTGTTTTAATCCTCCTTTTCTGGGTCCTCACTTGTCAAGCCTTCAGATTAATAAGTGTATAACTTTATGGACACCATCTTAATTAGGTGGTGTAAATCATTCCTCATCTGCGACTCATACTGGCTGCACTATCTGGCCTTCATTCATCAATCTAATTAACAGGACCCTTTAGTAAATACCACAACAGTAAGCTTAGGGTTACCAATGGGTATAAATTCACCCTGTTGAATACATGATACCAACATTCTAAACCTTGAATCACTGGTCTAATAAATTGTGTGAAGAACTTTTGCGGATAAAAGGAAAAGGGCGGTACAGGCGGAGGGAAAGATATAGATATTGAAGTTCCAGGACTCCGGCGAATCTGTTTGAAAGTTGATGTATTACGAATATCGTCACTACATGTACAGCGCATGAACCTGCTAAAGAGAGTCTCAGAAAAAAAAAATTGTTTAATATTCTGTCAAGAATATCCATATTTTTAGAAACAGATTCGATGGTATTGAAATTTCCTTCGTTTAATCTTCCTCTTTTGGAACAACTACAAAATTACGGTTTAGTAGAATTGGTTAGTGAAGGGTGGATACGAAATAGAAAAAATATATATGGTGGGGGCAGGGGAGAGGGGGGAAGGGTAACTAAATAAATCTACACTGTAAGAAAAAACAGGATTTTTTACAGAAGAACAATTAAAACAGATTTTACAGAAAGAAATAGCCTAATTATTCTCAAAATTCTTATAACAGGAATGATTTTTTTTAATTTTTTTTTTTTACAATTTTACAAACAGGTTTTTCTTAAGCGGGGGGGGGGGGGGTATTACAATAAATTTTTAAGGTTGCATACACCAAATACCAATTTTTCTGTAATTTTGCCCAAATACATGTAAGATTGCACAGTGCAGTAAGATTACAGGTATTCTCGAGACTCTGCTTCAGGAGTTTTTAGGGTGTTTTGGCTTAGAAATCTTCTAACAATGTAGGTAATTAAAGATTGTAGAATCATGATTATCACAAGGTGTACAAATTCATTCAAATTGGGATGTGAGACGAAGTTTTTCCCACTTTCAAATTAGAGTTTTCGTGGGTACTTACAATACATCTACATGTATATAGGTTTTACAAAAGATATTGTAATGCAGTAATTGATAAACTTTTTATTTAAAATCATTATCGGTGATCCATCATTTCTTTGTTGATGTGTAACCTGCCACTCACTAGCTGCTGACAATCGGGCTTGTCTGTCAGGGGGCCGGCTCCATTAATTAGTGCCGACATCTCCCCGTGCAAACGACCCGAGACGTGTCCATTTATCACCTGCCTATCAGTGTATTAGCCTTGAATGCGGTAGTTATCGCGATAGGGTGAAACATACACTACTAATGGCGTAGTATCGGTGTCTGGGGGATTGGGAGGGGCTCCCCACCACCCCCCCCCCCTCGTGACCCCCAACGGGTTCATATTATTACATGCCAATCGGCTAGTCTGAACAGAAGAATGTACGAAAGCAGTTCAACCAAGAAGGGAAGGGTATTTTATTCTTCTTTTTTCGTATTTTGTTTTTATTGAGTTTCAAACTACTCATAGAAAGAAACATAGTCGTATTAACGTTACCATGGTAAAGGACATAAACATAGATAGAACACAAGACAAAGAGTACGCGGAAAACAGAGATTATCACAGGCATGGCAAGGCCCTTGGAACGAAGTTTGCTGAGGTTAAAAAAAGGTTTCACAGTTTCACTACAAAATAAAGGTTATTTTCCTTCAATTTTCGTTTTGTTCCCCACACCTACCAGAATTACAGAGGGCGTTACCTACAATACACGCAGCACCCCCAGAAAAATCTTGGGCTGCTTCAGCACCTTCGCTTCCCAGGGCCATCATGGGTTATCACTCCCACCCAATTTATTAGTAGACTGGGAAGTGGGGGGGTCAACGTCAATATCCAAAGAAATTTCATGCTTCATTTTGCGTGTTAGTTACTTCTCTTAAAAGGAGAATGAAACAAGTTAGCTTGAATGAACCCCCCCAAAAAAAAAAAATAAAAAAAAAAAAAAAATAAGATCAATGCACCCAAATGTGTATGCTTATTTTATTATATTGATCACCACTTGCATCTACAATGCATTTTAAAATGTTGAAGTAGGCAGATCTGTGAATGATACAGGCCTACACTCTTTGTAAAATTGAGCTCAATGTTTTCTTGCATTTTTCATTTCCGAGAAATCACATTCTTCATTATGTAATTTACCCAAAGATGGAGTCTTTCTCATAGGTCCATGGTTTTCCGTATCCAACTTACTGGACAAGCTATGCCTCAATGACGTTATAAAACTTTCTCTTTTTATTTGCATTGTCATAATTGAAAATCAAATTTTTCAAAGAAAACTTATGCGTGCGACAAGTTTGGCGGGGCTACTTCTTTCTTTGCAAACAAGAAATATGAGGCGGCATTCGAGAACGTATAGGCCCTAACCTGCTTCCTTTTTCTGAATGGAATAGCTGTCCCATCACATTGTCATTATTTACCACTTTGATGACGCACTTGTGTATTGTGTGACTTTTTTTCTGCGGTAAATTACTTGCGTTGCCAAAGCAACATGCCGACCCGAAGGTAGTCTTGTGGTTTTTCTGAAGAAAAATAATATGGAAAATTTGGAGAAAGGCGAATAACATGGATGACAATAATGAACACGCCAAAAAGGATGTAACAACAGACACACTCACCTCCACCTTTACTCACACACACACTCATAACTTGTCCATCACTAGAAAGTAAAACAGCTTGTGTGTGTGTTTCTTATGTTATTCTCTTTCTCTCTCACTAAGGCCATCACCTTTTCAAAGTTAAGTAAGTTATCCTCCTACTTTAATCTCCTCCGGATGATAGCCAGGTTCTTCGGTTCTAACTGGCCGTGCCATCAATCAAACCACTGGGACTATCAAGCAAACCCAGTTAATTTCAAGTCACAAGGCCGCGCAAAACAAATTAATTATATCACATTAACGGATACTGTAGAGTGTCACGTGTAACCTGATACCAACAATTAAATCCGAGTTGTCAAGCCCAAGGCCTACCCATTGGGCTCCCACCTTAGCTCACCTGGCCCTCGCACCGGGTGTCATACAGGATCGTTCTGACACGCCCCCCTTCTCCATCAAACAAACTCACCATTGTACCTGCGGGACTCGCATCAGAGAAGCCGCCCCGAGTTTGAGCGATTTCATACGTCCCCAAAACTCTTTTGTATAAAGATTTTATGAGCATCCGCTAAATTATGAATTGATTATGACTTGGGGTTTTGTCGGCGGGGTGACGAGTTGTTGGATCGTGGAATATCTCCAAACGCAACGGTTGAAATTCAATGTGTCATTGCAACACCAGCCTGCCGTAGGGTGTGAACCAATGTGTGTATTTATCGCGGGGTGTTGTTCACCCTCCGAGTCTGTCTGGCTGGCCCCGCCTATGAGGGGTAATCGACGCGTCCTGGGAGATCTCGTCCCTGATTGGTCAGCGCGGGCTGGAAAAAGTAGTGCTTAATAGAATTTTGGACCAATGGGGACGGCGATTGGCCAATTAGCATGACAAACGACAGTGGTGACAGGTAAGCAGACAAGTAGTGGCACGCGGTGAGAACCTCAGGGGGCTAAACCTTCTGATTATCTCGTTAGAAGCCTGTCTTGTGACTGGTCCAACTATTTCCACACTTCCATACATATTTGATTCTGGAAATTTTACCATATGACGACCATATTTCAATTTCTGCGTCACTGACTCGGTTGTTATCGTCTTAGCCCTCTACCCATTGATACACAAGTCACTTCCCTGAATGGACTACAACTACCACGCACCAAGTTTGTAAAACCGCTCCAAGAAAGCCAGACCTCAATCGGACAAGTCAACAAACTTGCTCCAAGAGACTTGCATCGTCGAAATATTTCAAGATCGAAACCGAAATTATCGTGGCTTTTTCAAGATGACTTCAACCATAAATGATCTCTATACCCCGCTCCAGCGGTTGTCGACCGCCCCTCTCCGACAGCCCCGAAGCCAGACGACCAGGCCTTATACATCGTTCTACATCAAAGACATCCTGGGATCACAGATCAGTACCAATGATAACACCAGCGAAAGTTCATCACCGACCCATTTTAAGAGAAGGGAGTCGTGGTCGGGACCGCCATCGGTACCTCGCCCGAGGTTAGGGCATCAGAGATCAACGGAAGAGGTGAAAACTGCTGTGAAACAGACCAGGGAGAATGGTGATTCTCCTCTCAGCGCGCTGGAGGAACTTGCTAACAAGACGTTCACAGGTCCAGATACCAGTATTCTACGAGCCGCAGAAGGTAAATATATAAATACAATCATTTTATGGATTACATGTTCATTCTAAAGGTCAAGTCCACCAAGAAAAGTATTGATTTGAAGTCAATAGAGGAAAATCAAACTATCATAACGCTAAAAGTTCCATCAAAATTTGATGTGAAATAATAAAGTTATTGCCATTAAAAGTTTCGCTTATTTTTCACAGTTATGCACAACTCAGTAATATTTACAAAAAGAGATGATTTTATTTTTTATTTATTCATTTCACATTTTTCTACAGGGAAACCAATTCAGCTATACACGATAAAAACATTGACAAAGATAAAAAAGCTGGTTTATAATTGGACCCTGTTAATTAAAATACATACAAATTATAATGGTAAATATATACAGTACATAATATGCAAATGATGTCCCTCACTCACTTTATATCTGGTTTTTATTGTTTGGGTTATACAATATATCAATCTTTATTGATTTGATAAAAATGATCAATCTTATTGAAGCACAAAATGTAGAAATAATGGTAATTCACGTGTTAATGGAGAACTTTGTTTTACATGTCAATGAGGAGAAAATCAAAATACTTCATAATATTTAATGAAATAAAAAAAATAGTGATTGGATGATGTCATCAGTCCCCTAATTTGCCTACCGACCAGGATGAGCACATAAATGTTTTGTAAAATTAAGTAAACGTTTAAAATGTTATAATTTTTCTATTTTACATCAGATTGTGATGAAATTTTTAGTGTAAAGTTTGTTGGATTTTCCCTTTTTATTCAAATCAACTTTTTATTGGGATGGACTTGACCTTTAAGTAAGGGTTAATAAGTATTCAATTGAACTTTTTACTGGAGTGATTTTGTCCTTGAAACCAATGGAAGAGTAAATCATCTTTACATTTATATAGGCCTAGATATACATGGCATAACCAGAAGTCCCAAACTTTTATCGTATTAAGAAAATTTGGATTTTGGTTACATTGTAGAAGAAAACTAAGATTTAGAATATTTCCAAACCTTATTCATGGATCTACAAATAAAATATTTACTAACAGCTTATAGTAAATATCATATAAAGCAGTGTTGCCCAAACAGTTATGCATGGTCAAGGAACTTTCCTGGCTATATATTATGTATATGTATGTATGCGTGTATGTGTGTATTGTTTAAACATAATTATATACTATTTTCTTTTATCAAGTAATCAATCCCAAAATGAGACGTATACTACTCGTTACAAATACAATGCATATACTCTGTACTTATATACTGCTATAAAACGATACTTCCATCTCTTTTAATTTGTTTTCATTTGTAATTTAATTCTTTTGATTTTTATAAATATTTTTATATGATTGTCTGATCTTGTTAAAGACATAGTATAGTTCTGTATGATTAATGCAAAAGTAATAATCTTCTACAAAACGGCAGTGAAACTATAAAAAAAAACACCTTCCACGCCAGGATACCGAAAATGAATATAAAACGAAAGAGTAAGGTCCAACCGCTCTACCAATATCACAAAATAAGAAAATGCAAAACTTCTCCTGTCTCAAAATCAAATTGACTGACCAACAAAGTCGGATGTAGATTATTGATCTTCAAAACGTGGTTAACACAAGCCAATGTCATGCAAATGTCACTAGAATATGTGGAATGTGAGAAAAATGTTCACATTCCAAGACTTTTGGTGATGAAGCTTGTGGGAAAATGGCACCAATTATTGTGGAACAACTTTCCTCAAGACGTAAGATCATTTACAGATTTCAACATATCCAAATCTGCGTTAAAACATACATTTTAAGAAGCTGATGTAGTAGCCCTATTCAATTACACAAATCTTCCACACGCATAGAGACGGTATTTTGCTTCTCCGAGAACTGATTAAATAATTTTGCTCATTTAGAGAGAAAACGTGAGTATTTTTGCTCAAAAATACAAGAAACACATGATGGATATCGTAGTGTCTTCTATAGTATTACTATTTACCTTCCCTTTTTAGTTTGATTATAAAAAATAAATAAATCTTGGCTCAGCCAAAAATGATGGGCTTCACTACGGTTATGATATACCCCCTTGTCCTTCGAGCGACCCCGGAGTTTCGGCTCGGTGAATTACTTCTGCACCCCGCGTAATTAATAGTGCTACAGAGGAAATTGCTCTAATGTTCGGTGTACAAATACAAGAAGCTCGGCGCAAAGATGGGTTTGTCCACGGGGAGATGTTGTACAAATGAGATAATTTGAAACAATTATAAGATTGTCTTGTCCCTGGCAGAAAGAAATCCGTGAGTCTGACTAAGCAACGTTCATGCTTTCGGTCAACCACGTAATTTGGGAAATAGAATTACAAGTGATCAGAAACCGATATGCTTCAAGTACATTAATTATTGCCCGATTTTCAAAATTAATATTTTTTGTTGTTTTATGGAGGAATTTATCATAATACCTAGACACATAAATAGTGATGGAACTTAAGATGGCATGTATCCATGGGGTTATTAAAATAAAATAATTTTTGAGGTTATTTTAATATTCACCTAGCAGTTGAATACATATAGGCCATTTAGATTTTCTTGAAGGTATATTCTCTAAAATAATTTCAATGATTATACTGAGGTGGTCATTTTCTAAAAAATGTTTCAGCAATTTCTTTAAAAATGTAGCAAATTATTTGCAAATTAATTCTTTACAAACATTCTTGCTAAAAGAAAAAAAAAAGAAATCTTCTACACATCACAGATATAAACAAACTGACAATTTATTGACATTTAATGGTAAAAACATGTTATCACTAAACCTATTTTACATATTTTGAGAATTCCCTCCCATTTATATCCATTTCGCACCAATATATATTCTATATAATTTATTGTCTATAAATTAACTTACAACAAAAATGAACACGAAGTATTCCTTTCTTTACATATCCGAATATATATCAACAATTATCATGTAAAATACTGAATTAATATCGCATTATCAATTATGTCATATGGTTTATTTCTAACGGAGATACCACGTATAGGCCTACAAACTAATTTCAAACATGTCAAAAGATTGCTATTAATGGATGTTAAAGTTTATATCACATTTTCCAATAACATGGTTTTAACAATTATTTGTTTCATATATAGTAATATAGAAGTTTATCAGTATTAAAACTTTGTTTAAAATTATTGAATGGATGTGGTTTGAATTAATGATTTGCCATGTCATTATACTCCAATTTGTTTTAACAAGAAATTTCGTCGTTATAAGGGGTGAAATATTTCTTTGAGGAGGAATAACTGGATTGCTATACGATTAATCATTTTCTTTTCATTATTATCTTTTGTTTCAAATTTCAGCAGCAACGACGACAAACAAACGGGAAGCGCTTTCACTTCTAAACCGCCAGCAGCCGCGCAAGAAGAGGAAGTCCCGCACCGCCTTCTCCAACCACCAAATCTTCGAGCTCGAGCGTCGATTCCTCTACCAAAAATACCTAACCCCGGCCGACCGCGATGAACTCGCCTCGACACTCGGCCTCACAAATGCCCAGGTCATCACCTGGTTTCAAAACCGGAGAGCGAAGCTCAAACGCGACATCGACGAGCTGAAGAATGATGTCCGAGCCACGTCGACCACGTCACCGCATTTGAAAGAAGACAAAGGCTACCTGACGACGGAGTCATCGGTGTACGACCAGGAGGAAGGGGAGCTTTACACTGAAGACTCGTCGTCGGAACTGATGTCGCCCATCGACCCACGACAGATTGGTGGAGGGTGTGACGGAAACGCAACCGACGGTGGGGATGATCACGATAAGATGAGCGTTCACTACGTCGATTCGGACAACGAGGATGCGAGCATGTCAATCTCGAAATCGTCTCCTTCTCCGGCCGACAACGACCCGGACGATCGGGACATCGATCACGACAATAGCAGAGGGCAAATTACAGATTAACGAGACATTCGTACATTTCAACTTCCAATGTACTAACGACATTACTATTGCCTCGTCATGTTGTTTTCAAACACTTACTTTAAATCGGCGGGTACGATTTATAATCAATTGCAGAAGAGGCAGTTAACATTGATCGGGCAACGTAAGTCTGCCACAAACAAGCCTTAATAGCCTGGTAATTTTAATGATGTATACCATGACTGGCCGGTACATAAAGTGAAACATTAACCCCTTCGTGATGTGAATAATTCGCAAGAACAACTGTCGTCTTCATTCATCTTCATTACATTTTATCCTGCTTGTGTTTTTTGAGAGGAGATATCTTGCTGCGTAGTATGTCTGCTATGGCTCAGCTGCCCTACCCTCAACCCTAAGCCAGCTAGCAGCCCCGGTAGATGGGTTCCGGCAGGAGCGGGTATATTTCGGAAGTAAACTTGTCAGACTGTCATGTGTCTGGGGCGCACCGTGTGATCACTCAGATTTTTATCAGGTTTAAAACTTTGTTCACAGAGAAAAACTATGAATCTTAAATGTTAGATCTCCTATAATAAGTTATGGCAGCTCAAATATGGTTTTACATTTTTAGAAATGTATTTGTATCCTCTCGCAACATCTGTGCATTAACTGAAAGAGCAATGTTAACATGTAAGAAAAAGTAAAATGTTCACCCATAATAAATATGTGTTACTCGACTACAAACAGTTGATTCTCGGCGGGATAGTTTAAAGACTTTCTCAAACCTTTTTTCTGTAGTCAATGATCACAGGCTGTCCTGCTCAAAATAGGTGAAGGAATTTTATTATAAAAAAACAACGATGAAAAAGTACATGAATAAAGAAGTATGTATAGGCCCTACGTAATGAATAAAGATGAACAGGTGAATATATAAAAGAAAATGGTAAATAAATCAATCTTTGAAATGAGAATTAGAGAAGAGGACTAACATGACTAATGTGATGGCGTAACCTAATATTTGTAAATAATTCTACATGGTTCAAGATATGATACTTGAGTTCTCATTCCTACAAGAAATACTCTATTGGTAAAGAATTTATATCATTAAAAGATCAACACGGAATACAATTTTCCATAATGTTATGAAATGAAAAGGAATAAAAATATGAATACATCCAATATGTATTATTTTTTAAACAAAACATATGGTAAATTCCGATGACATGCATTAGATACTTTAAAGGATGTTTACTTTCTTTGACAACTTTGGAAAAAAATTCTTTAATTACAAATTTTTACAACTCTGACAATAAAAGTAAATTGAGTCTTCATTGTTTCATTCGAATCTCTTATTCTTAAATAATACATCAAGCTTGATAAAAGCATGAGTGTTTATGACACTGGTGTAGTATATTCCTGCGATAGCATGTTGACATCAATGAATTTAAATGTAATATTTTTCTACACACTTTCTGGGTTACATTTTAAAAATAGATTGTGGTATTTTCGCAATCCATCATTAACATTTGGGTCCCGTATCACAAAGGTTTGCGATGGATTTCAAATATGATAGACCACTTCTGATTGGTTCATGGTCAGCAACAACGATCCCGATTGGCCATTGTCATTTATCGATGTATTTCAAATCTTTTTGTTACCATGGTAGCACAACCCAATCCAGGATGTAGATCCGTAGCCAGATATTATTCAGGATTTCATTTGGCTCTGAATTATTTGATAATTAATTTCTAACACCTTGATCTTCAAGGATCACCATGAAAGTATTGATGAAGTGCTGAGATAACGATGCATGATGTACTTAAGGCTGAATATTGTATATAGAAGATGGCATTATTAAATGTACAATTGTAATTATATTTATCCGATTACTTTGAGAGAAATCGACTGTGCTTCCTAATTGATGACGAAAATAATTATCTTTGTGAAAATGCAAAATTATGTTTGTGGTATTGTTTTTTTTTTCTATTTGTGTAGAAGGAGATTGAATTAGAATGTTGAGGAAAAAGGGGCAACTCCGGCAAGACTACCCGTAGGTGATGTCATAAAGGGGTCATTCTTATTTAGAAGCCCTTCTGTCTTCTATCTTCCCGTTTCTTTACCTTATTCCCCCTTTTTTCCCCTCCTTTATGCGCGAGTTGTAACAATCATATTGCAGTCGCCCCCCCCCTGACCCCTAGCGCCACCCTGTAGATAGAAGACGAGGTTTCAGAACAAAAGGAATAGAAGAGAAAAAGAGACGGATAGAGAAAAGGAAAGGGAGGTAAAGGGGAGAAATTTAGAGCAATAGAAAGAGATAAAAAATAAAAAAATAATAAAAGAAAGAAATAAATACAGAAAGAAGGATAGAAAGAAAGAAAGGAAGGAAGAAAGAAAGAAAGAGAAAAAAGAAAGCCAAAACAAAAAAAACGAAAGAAAAATAAAGAAAGAAAGAAAGAAAAAAGGAAGAAAGAAAGGAGAGAGACAATATAAAATACAAAAGCGAGGAGGGGAGAGAATAAAATAAATATGTAAAAGAAAAAATGCGGAATTAAAGGGTCGACGGGCAAGAGAGCAGTCAGAGAGGAGTAACTAATAGATAACATAAGGGGAGAGGGAGATTGTGTGTGTGAGGATGGTGAGTGCGAGTGGGTATGTGTGTGTGAGAGAGAGGGACAGTCAGCATGGTCAGAGAGAGAGAGAGAGAGGGGTATGATATTACACTGAAAGAAAGGAAACTTACATGTTTGTTCGTGGAATAAAAAAGTACGTTTTGTTTTATAAACATTCACACCAATAAGGGTAAGATTTAAATATCATTTGGCATTATCTTACAAAAAATATATCAAAATTTCCATCGAGGTTTGTTCAAGGATTCGAGATCTTACAAATTTCGATAAGATACATCCCAATAGATATGTTTCCGCCTCAAATGTTATAAACACAGTAATTATCATGTGCCATCAATCTAGTACACTCTCAATCAGTCAAAATGACGAGACCAGTAGTCAGCTGGGTGCAACTAATAGTCTATTCACATTTCTGACATATATTCTAGTCAGAAATAATTATGTTCTAGTAAAGTACGACTAGAAATTAGTCAAGTATGACTAGAATAAAAGTTGCACCCAGCTGACCATATTAACTAGTTCTTTTTGACTGAGTTGTTTTTAGAGTGTAAACTAGATATTCCAGACAGGTAATATGATTTGAAATAATGAATTTAAAACAAAGAACAGTCAAAGCACTGATCATTATTTTCATCAAAATCGGATGAAAAAAAAAACAACAACCAAATTATTGCATTTCAAGGTTTTGCATTGTCTCGGTGAAACAGTCGTGTACGCCGTCGTGAATATATGTAATTGTATCGTGTGAACTGGATGTGCATACAGAATCTAGACAATGGACAATTTTTATTCTTTATATGTGTAAAAAAAACTTCACTTTTAAAAAAGTATATCCAACATTGATCATGATGATGATAATTTTTCATTTAATATTGGGTGCCCTCGAATGGTAGACTATAATCGGATAGGCCTATGTTGTATTCAGCTTGCAAATTATGTCAGAGTTAAAGACGATTGCTGCAAATGAGAAAAAGGCCATCGTCAAGTTTACACTTTCTATCAACCTTCGGGCAAGTTAATCAAGTGTCACGTCTGGCATTCTGCCCTCTTTGTTTTATCATCCATTGTTCCTTTTAAATACGCTTCACCACTTGTGCACCGCAAATGGTGTCCAATTGTTATTTTTAGCCGTAACAAGTCGACATCTTATTTTTTTCCTCTTTATCTTTTTTTTAAATATTTCATACAAACTAATAAACTGGCGATGGTTGAGTCTCTGTCTTTGAGTCAGTTAGGGCGTTGTAGTCTGTGGGTATGTCACCAATCGTTATATATCACGAACGTCTTTATCATATTGTTTCATCGCATCACAAACGAGCCCGGCGACTCTATCTAGTCCCGCGTGCTGATAACTACACTAATTACATCACACATGCACAACAGTGACACACAAAAAAGTGGGCGGGGAGGGATTTTTCTTCTTATTTTATTTGTACAATGTCCTATTAACTGGGCACGGTAGCTGCCGTGTTACGCTAAATGACTGTGACGTGTTAATGACGTATCACGTGGATTCTTACGGTACAGTCATTAAAACGAAAAAGAATCAAACCGATCGATAGTGTGCATTGGAATTTTGGAAGAAATGTAGGCCCCTAATATATTTGATCGGTATGACTTCGCCGCGCGCGTTGTTACTTTCAGCTGATTTGTATTCAGTGCGACGCCTTTTAAGTACAAAACTGAATATATGAATTGGGGAGCACATCGTAATGTGAAAGATGTAAAAGCCACTGTGGTCATTGCATTAGGCCAGAATCATGTAAAAAAAAATAATAATAACGTTCATAGAGAAATTTGAAAATTATACAATACAATAATTAGGCCTAACCCTTTTAGTTTAATCATGGACCTACTACATAGTATACGGACTGAAATATAGTGAGATGGACTATCACATTCAAAACCATGGGCTACTTTGGTCTTATACTAAACAAAACTTACATTAAAAAACAAGTATTAGTCTCTTTAAAATTTTCCCTTTTTTCTTCATTTTATTCATTTCTGTATCAAAAATTTCTTTCATAAATTTTTAACTTAATTTACTTTTCTTGATATCATTTTCATTTATTTGAGCTCATACATCATTCCAATCGATAATTTGTTCATTTATTTGTTTTTCCCCATTAATTAATTTACAATCACTTGTATAATTTACATTAGTAAAATTTAGATTAATCAGTTAAATTAAATGGGATTTCAAAGTTGGCTGACCACGCAAAAAATTACAATCCTATGGTCATTTTTATTTTTTTGTACACGGTTTCGGAAACAAGTGGGGGCGGCCCCTGGAAGATGTTCATTGAACTGGTCCAGACCGGTCTACACTGGTCCCATCCAACGTATGTCGGGGAATAAAAATGACTGTGTAAATGCTTATTTCACCACCCTTTTTTTCTTTTTCTCTCTCTCTCTCTCGCACACACACATACCCCCGAACACACGCACATACCGGGGCACACACCCACCCTCACATTCTCTCTCTTACATGCCTACCTTAAGCACAAGTGGAGACACTGCTGCATACCTCAACTGCCTTAAACCTATTTAAGTTCATTCATTTCAACATTATGTTTCCTCGCTGCTACGCCCCTCATTTACCATGAACAAAATCATAAAGAGGAGGCATCACCCGAGAGCGATGATACATCGAGTGCATGAATCACGCCTTATTCGTTACATCATGTCATATCATTCGTGATGAACAGCGTCAAATGTTTTAATTAACATCAACTATGCGCGACGAGGGCGCGAGTAGGGTACCAAGTCCCAAGCAGTCTTCTCTAATATCATCGTCATTATCATGTCACCCATGTATAATGGATTTACCGAGGGCGGGGATCAAAATTAGGAGAGGGGTCTATTTTTATTCGCAATTTCCTTACCCTTACTTCAGTCCATGGGATAGTTGTATACTTAAGTCACTTAACCAATATGTTTAATTTTTAATAATTGGTTCCTACCAGCAGCGGTGGATCCGGGTGGGGGCGCCCCCCCCCCCTGGATTGGAAAATAAGTGAACATTTTTTGGGAAAAGAAAAATCAGATGCAAATAGATTACCTGTCACGACGCGAATGACACTTTTTTCAGGATTGGTCTCAAACTTGTTTGGTTTTTAAATAAATCGAATGGCAACTAACAAATAGAATAATTTTTGGTTTACTATAATATTGATGGACTCCTATGCACGGTCTCTATTTCCCGACACCAACATTGATATTCTAATGATTGCCGTTTAGAATGATAATTTTTAGTCACCCTGTGCCTCTGAATACAATGATATTGATAGTAATATGTAACATTTAATTTGCGCTTCATAATTATGTTTCTAAGCGCACCGCATTGAGGACATAAGATAAATGAAGCATAAAATTATCTTAATTGCAAGATAACCTACACAGTTAAGTCTGCTTTAAACAAATCGACCTTCGGGGGAGGGGGGGGGGGGCTGACAAATTGAGGTGGGAAGATTGTTACAGAGTAATCATCAGTATCATCACTTATTGTGTGTAAAATGAGTTATACAAAGATATTACAGAATTTACGTGAGGTAAAGAAAAAACCTACATCTTTTTGATATACCATGGTTTCCAATCAGGGTTAATCGATACTGTCTTGTCCCTCCTAAGGGAGCGTGTTGGGGGCGAACATTCACCCCTCACATTGAAACACAAGGGAACATGATGACCCCATCGGGCACGATTAACACTTCGCGTTATCATTTCTTGGTAATGCCTTAAATACACGTTCATGTCTTGTGTTAAAAGAAAAGGAGAATTTTCATTCGAAAAATCATTATTTGCAACGTTTTACTTGATCATTCTAGGAGGTCGTTGGCCCGAAGAAATTCATTTTCCTTTGGGGAATATATAAACAATTATAGTCTTGTCCCTTTTTATAACATTTTGACACTACAATGATAGTTTGATGGTTAACGTCTTCGTTTCATTTAAGTCCTCGTTTTCGTTCCTCTTACATGTCTTAATGTCTTGCAAAGAAATCGTCTCTCTACCCCCTATAAAAATCTTAACATGAAGATCATCTGTCATGTATTTGTTATAACTTTTGTTTTACAGACTAATACTGTTATCATCAGTATTATATCATTACAACAACAACAACTGAACAATAATAATGATGATGATGATGATAATGATGATGAAGATGAGGATGATGATAGAAATGATAATAATAATAATAATGATGAAGGTAATAATACTATTAATAATAACAATAATGATGATAATAATGATAGTAATCATAATCATAATGATAATAATTTAAATGATAATAATACAATTATAATAATATCAATGACTTATTTTTTTCTTTACCCCGCATTTGCATCAGTGCACAACACCCACCCACGCACACACACACACACACGCACACACATCCTAGACTCATCTCCACCTGCAAACACATACCATCAGCTTATTACATTGCGGACACATGCATCATGACATGATTACACACTGTATGCTCTTGCATATACACTACGATAAATTTGCCCTAATGTATAGGCGCAGTTTTCACGGGGCTCATTAACGTATTGAAGAATTTTTCGCAAGGATACGCATGTCAAAAAATATCACAACGTCTACCATTCATATTATATGCGATAAATGTGCGCAAAACGTGCGTTTAAGTGTTCGAAAGGTTCGCCAACAGATCGCAGGTTACTTTTGGTTGCTTTTCGTTCACGAGTAATAAAAAAATCTTCCGAACGAAAAGCGACTCCAAAACATCCCAAGGATGCAACCTTCTTTAACCTTAAAGGTGCAGTTAACGACAATTTCATAGAATTGACGATCTAACAGAAAAAAAATATATTCTGCGTTGGTTTGGCATTATACCTATCACATTTTGAGCCAAACCGGTAATCAGTGGCGTACAAATGGGGAGGGGGGGGGGGGTTTGGAGTGGTTGCCCCCTCTAAAAAATAAATACCAAGAAAAATAGCGAAAAGGAAGGAGGGGGAAATTATCACTCTTTGAATATTAAGTCAAAATTTTTATCACAATTTTTTTTATTTTTTTATTATAAATGCATACTTTTTCTTCGCTCGCTCGCAACTATTTTAACATTTTTTTGCCGATACATCACATTTCACCCCCTCAAAATTTCTGGTTCATTACGTCACTAACGGTAATAATAACAATACTTTCCATTGATTTTATCTGAGCGGATAGCGCGTATTATCGATTATGTTTGCTGTTTATTTCAAACAAAACCATAAGAAGATGCTCTTTTTATATTTTCTTGTGTATTTTCGAAAAGATTTAACTTATCAGGAGACGTCGCGTAATTTTCTCCCTCTACAAGTTAAATCCTGTACAGAAATGTTGTGATGATAATTTAATGCCACAACACTTTTCGTCGGCAGTAAGAGATTAAAACTCTCTCGCATATATCTTTAATGTCTACAAATCCACTTATACTTCTCTTGGGGCGTCGTCAATTCATGGACTGGTATAATTTGCAGACATTTTCATGAATATACTGTAGTAACACACTTTTTAATCTTCGTCTTGATAGTACAATTAAAACCTTCTAAAAATATAAATACCTCCATTACCGATGATGATAGTTTTATTTAATCTCTATTAAAGGATATAATGTATATAAAGATATTTCTTTTCTGCATCTTAGATATTTTATTTTCTCTTCTTTGACATGAATTCACAATGCAATAACCAGATGACATTAAGATGATTGAAATGAAATGACACAACATAAAATGAGTGAAATTGAAATAGATAAATTGAGATGAAAATTTAAAAAAAGGGAAAGAAAAAGAAAATCAAATGAAATAAGAAACTAATTTGAAAGAACTGAAAATTTAGAAAAAAAATCCTCAAAATGAAAGTAATTAGATCTACAAGGGCGTAGGCTGGTTCGAGCATGGGGAGGTGCACATCCTAGGGAGGTTGAACTAAAGGGTAATGGGGATGCACATCTTGGGGAAGTCGAACTAAAGCTTGGAAAATCATCTGCTGAACGCAGAAGAAGGGGTACAAATTTCTTTATGCTTGCCAGTGTCGGAACTCCTCTGCCTCAGCGGGAGGGTGCACCCCCCCCCCCCCCCGCCTACGCCCTTGATCGAAACGAAAGAGAAGAAATAAAATGCAATGAAAGTAAATCAAATCAAATGACACAAACATGAAAACTGAAATGAAATGAATTTTATAATGAAATTAATAGGTATTGAATTAGGAAATAATGTAGCTTTCGACAAATCCCTCTGTTGGATCCCGCTATCTCAAGTTTTAAGATTCTAATCTTAATTGTCGCTGTCATAGAGCTCATCCTAATCCCATTTCTTCTGATATCATTTAAGTACAAATTCGATCTCATATATAAGCGCTTTTTAGAAATAAGAAATTGACTTTTCATCGCATCAACGGGATCTCCTTTGCAATAGATCCCCAGGCCAAGCAGCCGTGTAAGTTTGTTCGTAATTGAAGTTCTTTGCGAGGGGAAATTTCTCGTTTCCCTACTCGAGGGTACCGCCTAAGTATCATGGTTTGGTCATTAATTTACTCTCAAAATGGTGTCGCTCAATCAGATTAATTTGCTCGTTCTAACCATGTAAACTCGTACATGCCCATTGTACCGGAGTCATACAGCTGTTTTATGCTTGCATCTATATCTAAAATTTGCAAATATTAAGAAGTTGTTGTATAATACCTAGGAAACTATACTCAGGAATTCATTTAAGTACACTTGTTTGTTTAGAGCTGATAATAATATGCCACATTTATATAGCGTTTTGTTCCTAAGCGTTTCTAAAAACTACCCTGACAGAGTGCTTGAGTATTCAAGGAATTCATTTCTACCTTATTACACCTTAGCATTTTGCAATAAAAAGTTCAAAGTTTTTGTTGATAGCTTAGCCAAGCCGTGACCCCCCCCCCCCCTCCCCTATACACCATGTCTTGCCCTCTCCATTTATTTGGCTCCTGCACGACTTGACCTATAAAAACATTAGAAGGAGAAGAAAAAGAAGGAGTAGGAGAAAAATACCCCCCCTCAGTCTATCTTTCTCTGCACTGCTCTCTTTTACCAATGATATATGCTAATTTAATGTTTAAGAAAATAAAAAAAAACATTGAAGCCCCCCCCCCGAAAAAAAAGAAGAAACCCGATGGATTACAGATGTAAGATCAATCGAAGATGGTGTTTGCAACAAGTCGAGGGATTAAAATTAACCTTGGGGGGAGGGGTGTTTGAATGCGTTTAAACGCAACGCTTTCTGCATCGAACCCCTGATTGCGAGAGAACTCTGTAATTCTACAACCACCTACAGCACTTTCGAGATTCCTACACACACACATCTAATCTAGGTCTATAGCTTCCAGGCGGATACAAATTTATTGACAAGTGTAACAGCAAGCTATGATTAATAAGACAACCCAGCCTAACGCTTCACACAAATGCAGGGAGACATCAAAAGTTCAATAACCCCGTTATACGCATCGTACGGGATACGGGGTCAAACTTTTGACCAATCAGAATCGAGTATCTATAATAAATCACACCCAATGCTTATACCGTATGCAAGCATGGCGATATTTTCTTTTTAGTCACAGAATTTGGCAACATGCCTAATAATATAGGAACCATGGAAACCGTGTTTTGGTAAAATGATATATACGCTGTGAATGATTTCAAAATCGTGCTTGATTTAGGATAAACAGTAATTGGACAAACACATGAAGTAAGAACATGGAGTTAGGTATAGCAGTAAATTCATGTTTCACTATTTTCGAAATTCACTATACAAATACACTTCCCATATTTTTGTACATAGAATTCGATAAAAGTATCAATTCATTTTAACCCTAATAGTCTCGATGTATTTGGTTGTTTTTTTTTTAAAATTTTTTTGTGCTTTTTTCAGACTTCAATACATCATAATATACTAGTAACAGAGATAACAGAGAAGTACAACGACCTAAAAACTAAATATTTTCATGAATTGTACATTGTTAAACGTGTTTTTTTTACCGAAAAATATGACACCCTCACCCTCACACACTTCATTTACCCCAACATTGCCATTGATTCAACTGACACACACTTTGAACTTTAATAATTAGACACACATACATCCTGATAATGAGCTTTAAAAGGAAAATAATTACAAAATCAAATCACATCTAAACTAGTTGACACACCTTCATATCTATTTCTGTTTGCAATAATTAGGGCCCATCCCCAATAACGATCACTCCTGTCAATTATTTAGTTGTTTGTTCGGAATAATAATAGTACTCATCCACACAAGGATCAATTAAAAGATTTTGAATAAGTCCTACATTTGAAATTTGCCTAAAATAGGCCGCCATGATGCGTTGGAGTCATATGTTTCTCTTAACGAGGGCCATTTGTCGCGGGAGGGTTGGCCGGATAATTAAGACGTGTTTCAACACTGACAGAGAATCGGCGCTAAACGAATAACAAGCTACGAATTAACGTCGTGGCGCTCACCAAATGAATCTTGTTAAAAGAATATTTGCCTTCTGTGACTGTGATTATATATGAAGCAACTGGAATCGAAGCATCTTTGACCGCCGATGAACCTTGCTCCAATTATATGTGACCAATGAAATCATATAATGATTTTTCTTACATTGGGAAGATATTATTGTAATTACTATTTCATCTATTATTGCCTTTATTTGACCTGCATTATGTTCTCCAATTGGTATTTTGATTTTATGTTATTCCTTTGTAGAGCGCTTAAAAACACTCGTTGAAAGCGATACATAAATATTATTATTATCATTGTTATTATATTTTATATTATATTATATTGTGGGTGCGTCTAGGTCTAGTGGTTCCGACTCTCGCCTTTCAAACAGAGGGTCGTGGGTTCGAATCCTAGCCATGGCGTGTTTTCCTTCAGCAAGAAATTCATCCACACTGTGCTGCACTCGACCCAGGTGAGGTAAATGGGTACCGGCAAGAAGTAATTCTTCAAAAGCTGTGCGCACCAGAATCGGTAGACTAGCTTAGCCGGGGTAATATATAAGCGCCTTGAGCAACTAGCAAGGTGAATACGTGCGCTATACAAATCCTATATTATTTATTTATTTACTATCATTATTGTTATCATTATTATTTGATGTCATATTAACTAGCCCCCAAAAAACTTGGACGGGAAACCAAAGATGTTGCAAACGCCAAGGAAATTTTACGTATAATTCTGAAAATGTACTTTCTCCTGCCATGCCTGTCGATCTAAATCTTCGTATGAATCGAAACATTAATGGTTTGCCCAACATGTTTCCTTTTCTGTTTACGACCTTCCTGAAGATTTAAACCTTCCCATGTATGTTTGATATATATTATGGTTTGCAACGAAACATTAACCCTCAACTCTGCCAAGATGCACTTGTGGCAGAATAGCAAATAGCAAGGAGTCTGATCCCAACTCCCTGGCAATGTCATGTAATCCAGCTATATATACGGATCTATATGGATCTGGTTTTCCCCCTGGTCGGGTCTTTTGGATGACGTTAAAAGTCCTTTCTCAGACGTAAAATGATCATCTCTGATTGGTGGACGACAGTAAAATAGCCAGGCAATCCTACCAACACTGTTAGACAATTTCTCCTTTTGATATGTGACTAGCCCACCCCAAAACCAGCAATACGTCGCTTGGGAAGGTTCTCTGTATTGGCAAAAATAGTGATTTTGTTTTCAAAATGCAAAAATGTAAAAATTGCTCTTCTTCATATACTGTCGAAATTTCAAGTCATACAGTCGTAGAGAAAACATTTTGTTTAAAGACTGCTTTGAAGTTTTATTGAATTTTGACAGGGTGCACTCTCATGCTTGAGTAAACCATGAACTTTAAACATTGTTTTCTACTTTTTTTCTATGAAGCTGTCACTTAGTATCTTCTACATTCAATCAACTACGCTTGTAGGTTATTGTTGATTAGTTTTGATATCTTATAAGTCATTTTGAAGCTTGGGATGTGGTTTTTCAAACTCAATAAGAATCTAAAAATTCATTTTAGGTGACTTATTGTTGGTTTTGGGGTGGTAGGTCCCATATAGTTAATTCAGCAGAGTCTTGAGAACGGAGACACGACATTTGCTCTGAGCTTTATTTTGTCTAAGATATAGGTTTAGTGTTGCATGATAGGTTTATGTTAGGTTTAGGGTAGGGTATAGTGTTAAAACCAGGGCTGAAGTTGGTCATTCGATTAGTGTGTGGAATTAAGAGCGAAGCAATTTCGCCGGAGCAAATGTCATGGAACCCTTGAGAACACCTGTAATCTCACTGCAGTTTGTAAACTTACATGCCTTGTGTAAACTTTTGTGTATACACTGTAAAAAATGAAGTGCTAAGTTAGCACTTACAGTGCTTGTATAGTGACTGCACTATATACGAGTGCTGATTTTCTAGTTCAAATTTTAACTAGAAAATCAGCACTCGTAGTGCAGTCACTATAAAAGCACAGACTGTAATTGCTAAATCAGCACTTCATTTTTACGGAGTAGAACGTTACAAATTTCCTGAATTAAATCTTCCGTTTCGTTTTCAAAACACAGACCTGTTCTGTTAAATTACAGAAATATCCTGTCATAAAAATTTGCAGAAAGATTTTGGTATTTTTCTGTAAAATCTTCTTGTTTAATTCATTTTTTTAGCTTTTTACCAGTGTACACATTGATATTTAATTGCACACAAGACGCACATCCACGCGCACACACCCCATATTCTTTACCTGGTCCCCCTCCATCTTGCACTCATGATTCTCTTCCATACTATTATATAAGTAATATCCGTCATGTCCGTATATACCACACTAAATAATTTCAGGGGTTTTTTTATACATATTAATTTTATTCAGAAGAACTACATTTAACGTTAATATCTACTGCTGATAAAAGAATGGTCTCTGATGAGTTGATAAATAATAAATATTCAGAAATTTAAAATCACGGAGTTACTTTCATTTCCTAACATGCCCATGACGACAATAACATTGTATTGCATTTGGATATAACAATCCGTGGTATAGTTTTGGATATATCCCTCTCGTATTTGCGCACTGCCAATCAAGGGGTAATAGAAATCTCAGCGGGGTTCTGCTAACACGCAACGGAACTCCTCTCTCAATTATCGCTACGTCATCACAGCCGGATAAAGATGCGCTCTTTTCTCGTCACATCGTCCTCACCATCGATTATTATGTTGTTGTATCCAGTCAATGGAAATGTAACGAGCTTCCCAGGAACCAGAATCAAGTCCATAACCCGTAAGATTTCCCGATTTAAATGGATGAAAGAGCAATGCGGTAATCTTTTGTACGTCTATAACACTACAGTCACATCAACGAAACCGACTCCAGACCGACCAAAGGTATTACTTTATTTCGAATAGCATATTATCGATCAGTTTGGAGTCGATTGGATCGGTGTAACTGAGGGCATCAGCGACTGGATTGAATGATGCGTAGATACTGTACATGATGTTGGACCTTGAACTGTGCTGTGTTCGTTGACAGATCTCTGCTCCGTTTTTCCAGATAGGTCACGTGATCAAACGAGGCGCCATTGCGCATCCTTATTGTAAGTTCCAAGTTCGAATCAGTTTAGTCCATCTATGACAAACATTTTATAAGTTAATGTAAAACTAACACGTCAAGTGCATTATCTCAATAAAAAAAGCCTTTTTCGTGCTTTAATTGAATCGAACGATGAAGATATTCAACTATTCGATAATCTTTTTGAACTTACCAAAATCCAGGCACAAGACCATTTTATTGATTGTTGTGTGAATATTACGCTTTACTTAATGTCAGGTGTCAACCAAATATACATACACCGTCTTAGTAGGTTTTCTGATTGATTGCTACCAGATGGACCCAAGGAACTTGTAAAATTATGAATGGTATTAATCTGGAAACAACTAGGCTGAGAAAAAAAACTCCGCCTCCTTCCTCTTACTTACTCTCTTCATTACTCCCAGGTCCGCGAAATGTCATAAGTCGGAAAAGAAACATATTAAAGTTTTTAAAACAAATTAATTGTAGCTTGAGCTGTCATGAAAAGGGCCCGTTGGCTGGTGATTGGTTGGGAAAAGGCCGGATTCTCACGATCGGTCCGTGGCCGTGAGGCTTTCACACCACGGGTGAGCAGGCTATTACGGGTCTCCTCAACAGCTCGCCATGTGATGAACCTAGCGGACAATTAAAGGCTACTGACAGACCTGGTGAGAAATGGATACGGTGGCTTTCAGGTCACTAATTAGCATTTAATTCTGTGCAGACAAACATGGTCTTGATCGTGTCTTCCTCTGTCCAGAGCTGTCGAGGCGTAACCATATGTCAACCAGTCGAAATCTACAGGAAATGTAGTGGGGCGACAAAAGACGAGACTGATAAGAGGGGCAGCGATCCTTTTGCACTCCTAATTAAAAAAGGTATATCGCTTGAATCAAACCTTGCAGACTTTGATAACATTTTAGATTTCAGAATCGTATTTTACAAGTAATTTGGAGGGAGTAATCAATACAGAGTTACGACTCATATTATTTTCACATTGCACGAAATCATTTCCGTTTATTAGAATTTAGAAAACCTAGTTCTTTAAGAGAACTCGAAGTCATAACTAAATCTAAAGTTGTACCAATTTGGACCATATACTGTTTCACTCATAACATTTGATTTATCAATTACCTCCAAGTTTAATTCCATTAATGTTCTAGATTATGTAATAAAAACGAAACATGTATGATATTTCCATATGTTAAATACAATGCCTTTTTCACAAAGATTTTTTCTTTCCATACAATATGCGTACCCGGGCGTCGCAAATTGGTCTCAAAATAATAATAGACAGTTCTTGTATAGCGCATAACACAATATAAATAACGTCTCTATGCGCTTCCAAAGGACTTGGATATTATAACCCTGGCTTTAGCCTTTTACAGCGCTGGGGCATTTCAAGGAACAAATTCCTGCCAGGTACCCATTCACCTCACCTGGGTTGAGTACAGCAAAATGTGGATAAATTTCTTGCTGAAGGAAACTACGCCATGGCTGGGACCTGAACTCACGACCCTCTGTTTCAAAGTCCGGAGACTAATCCACTGGGCCACAACGCTCCACATTGAAAGTAAGAAGTCAGCGAGCGGCGCCCTCAAAAAAGATTTGCGCGGCGGCGTAGCGGCGAAATTTGTTGATGGGGGGGTGGGCAAATTGACCCCCCCCCCCTCCCATTTAATAAGGGTTAAGATTTGGAGTTTATCATTGTAAAATTAAAAATTCATATAAAAAATTTGGAATTCAAATTCGAAATTAGAAATTTTGAAATAAGAAATTTGAAATGTAGGATACCTGACATTTGATATTTGACAATTTAAATTATTGATCATAAATTTAAATTTTAGATATTTGAAAATTTAGACACTTTATACATAATTTTTGAATTTCTTAATTTTAAGTTTTGAAGATTTAAATTTTAGAAGTTGAAAACTAAATTTTTACATTTAAATTATATATTTCGGAAATTAGAATCTTGAAATTTGAAATTAACTTTTCAATTCAATTAATTAAATTTAAATTCAATTATACATACAAAATTCTACATTTGAAATCTTTCTAAACTTTTAAATATTATGTTTTAAACCATTTTAAGACCCCCATCCTTTCCTCAAAGATATTCGTGGAAGAGCAGTGGTGTAGTGGTTTTGACTCTCGCCTTGTAAAAGAGGGTCGTGTGTTCGAATCCCATCGCGGTCTAGCGTCCTTTGGCAAGGCGTTTATCCCACTTTGCCACTCTCGACCTAGGTGGTAAATGGGTACCCTGTCATATGTTTGAATTTCCCAGGGCCATAATGAGGCTGCGATGAATGCAAGGAATGCTCCACAGGGAGTGGAAATTGTGCACTTTTCGTGCGGAATTGAAATAAATCCAATGACCGGGGTAATATGCTCTAAAGCGCTTTGAGCCGTTCTGGGAAAAGCGCTACATAAAATTTGGCAATTATTATTATTATTTCGTTGTTAAAAAATAAAATGATACCTAATGTCTGAAAGGAATCGTCAAATCATTCCACTAGTGAAATGCGTTCCTGTAACAAGGATCGTATAATTCCCTTGGGTATACATCTCAAGAGGAAACTTATACCTTCTTGGAGTTGGATCATTAGTCCAGGCAAAGATCATTTTCATGTGATAATGAAGGGGAAAATACACACATCTGGACACATGAACCACCTTCCTCAATCAGCTTTGGGAGCATCTGGGTTGCCATAAAGGGGTAAGAAGGAGAACAAGGGCTAAACTTGTCCATCTCCATTAGTCTCAGCGTCCCTCCTACCAAGTCTATAAGGTATCGAAGGACCTTCCCCTGGTTGATTGAGTGCTATATTTAGCCAGCCCATAGGTGTTCTGCGGCCTTCGTGCGATGCAACTTTTGCCAAACGTAATACAGCACAGGTAAGCGCACTTCACCGCAACTGTTAAACAATCGCGAGGGTTCAACTAAATTTAGATCTCAAGTCTGCCCGCCTGCGCTGGACAACCCCCCCCCCCCCGCCACCTGGAAGAAAATCAAGTTCAAAATGAAAATAAGAGCAATAAGACGTATCCGCTCGAAATCTTTCCTGCCACGCAGCTATCATACTTAATTGCGAAGAGACGGTGATTTAATTCCTAGGAATGGCGAATATTGGACAATGCGGACAGTTGTTTAGGGGGTTGGAGGCGGAGAGCGAGAGCATGGTTGACGGGCTGAGTCACCGTGTGCTGGTTGGTATGATGTGGGTAGCTCACCAGCGGGGTTCAGGACGAAACAAGGTCTCCATCAAAGCCAGGCTCGGATGAACTGCAATGACCTTCACTCTTCCCACCACGTTCCAATATTAATTTCGACGTAAAATAGGGGAAAACTGAAAGTTTTTGTCCTCAAACTCGATCTTATATAAATGAAAACCAAACAGGTGAGTCATTGGAGTTAATTATACTATCCATAAGGTCCAGAGGTTTATTTGGGTAATTAAGTTAAGACGTAGAGAAGAAAGAAAAGGTAATTCCGCCCTGGTGCAACGGGGCATCCTAGAGTGTTGACCATGGAATACCGGAAATGTAAATTGTCAAAAGAGGAACCATGATTACAAATAACATGTTTATGACAAATAATCATAAGTATTTGTTCCGCAAAGAATAAAATAATGGGCCTATTAATTTCCTGTCATTGACAAAATAAAATAACCTGGCCCGTATTCTGAAGTCGGGTTTAACTTAAACTCAGGTCTAAAGTTGTGGTTTGAGTATGGATAGCCAATTGTAATATAAATAACTAACAGTAGAGATATCATATTTCAGCTCATTTGGCTCTCAAATCATTCATAACTGTCTAGGAAGTATAAATGATTGTCTTCACCATGGAAGAATCAGGAAAGAGCACAGTAAACATAAGAAAAATACAACTTAATCACAATTTTGACACCTTTGGCTGCCCATAATTTTAGCACAGAGTTAGACAATGGTCTAAGTTAAACCTGACTTCAGAATACAGGCCCCTGAGTCTAGATGAAAAACAATTACTTCCTGTTCACAACTCGTTCAAAATTTTCAACTGTTCAATAAGTATTCAAATTTTTCCTTGGCATATAGATTTTTCTTTTTTTTTTTTTGGGGGGGGGGACAGGGGTGCTTTGGTTCACCAAACCTCCAAAAATATTACACCCCCCCCAAATAAAAAGGGAGAAAAGGGAAGAATAGGTAAAGGGTGAAATGTGATATTACCTTCTCAATATTGTCCCAAAATCTATCACAAAATTAAATTTTCAATTTAAAAGATCAAACTTTTCCCTCGCAATTTTATATTTTGCTTCACATATGGCATGTTGCCCCTTAATTTTCTTCAGCCCATTACATCACTGACAATCCTATTCTAGTTAGTCATTAATCTCGGTAACGCAAATGGAAAAGAAGTGATGTTGAAGAGTAATTATTTCCCAAATCGTTCTGTATTGTGCATATTTTAGTGATTATAATGACGTTCAAAATTGTAAAATTTACATTCGTTATCAATTTACCTAAATTCGATACTATGAGTATTATTTCGCATTCATATTTGCACAAAGTGGTAACAACAACATTTCAATATCGCTTTAGGTTATAAGTTCATATTTCCATTTTTATAATCTTTATTCTGGATCTTTTCATCTTAAAACTTCTTTCACCCTCTCTGCTTTTTGTGAATTCAATTAATTCAAACATAAAAGTCTTTTGTCTTCATCAATAATTGATTACTTTATTTTTTTTTCATTTATAACTTATACTAAATTTAACGCACCTAGTAGCTCACCCATTTTTTCCAATCCACCTTTAGTGAATAGGTTTCCTGAAAGTGATATTACGATTTAAGAATAGGCACTCAACACTAACAGATAGGCCTAATGCGTTCTCCCAGGTAACAAGTTTCCATGTAGTACAATATTTGAATGGAGAAAAGTCTAAATGTATCCACATTTAGGGTTTTTGCTTAATAACCTTTGCTTGGGACAAACTCTAAAATGAAATGATATTCAAAAGCTTTAAATTATAGGCCTATTGTTTTACGGCAACCAAAAATATCTATAAACGGAAAAATAAAATTTAAAGAACGTTCTGTAACATTTTATTTACAACTTACAAGGCACCTAGATACTTATTAAAGAAAAAAAAGAGTAGGAACGAAAGAAAGAAAAATCCTGAAGTTGACAGACGTCCATTTTGAGATCAAAGGTATTTATTCTCGAATTTCAATTCATGTTTATTTTGCTATCCGGAAGTCATAATGGCAATCTCAAAATACGCCAGACTGCAACGTCATTGCCAGTGCACCGGAACGGAATACAAGCAATTTCATGTCAGACATGTTCAAATTTCATTGATTCTATGATCATTCCGCTCTTCCGATTGCGATAACGTCGCGATTGCTCTGGAAAAAGTAGTTCCGGTTTTGAATTGGACCCTGATGCAATTATGGGTCGGTGTCGTCTCCTTGGCATGGGTGGATCTTTAAAGGTGAAATGCAGAATAGTCATCGGACCTTTCACACGGAAAATTCTTACCGTAATTTAAGTGAAACTTAACTGGAATTCACCTCCGTAGTAGAATTTCAATTCGTGATTGTGATTAGCGTTCGTGATTCTAGGTTGGTTTCACACGTGCTATAAAATTCGCCAATAGCCTTATTTTTCACTGAAATTATCATTCAAATTACTATTTTTTACCGTGTGGAAGGGCGGCTTGTTACTAAAAAATCGGTCAATTTGGACATATCCAGTATTTTAAAAATCAATATTGACGCAAATTATTTAGGAAAATGTAAAATTTGTGTTTTTCTCCATATTTGAATTATAACTTCTGCATTCACAGTGACTTACGGAATGTATTCATCGTTTAAAGCTGATTGATAAAAGTGCAACATGAGGGGTGCCGAGGTGAAGTACGATGGAACCAACGTTATGCCCATTCATGATGAATGTTTAATTATTTCGCAATATTCAAGTTAATCTGCGTATGGACATTTTGACACTAGTATAATAATACCTTGTTAGTCTCTCTTTTTCTTGACAGATTCTCTTTTCTCACTTACGGCATGAAAGCCACCCCCCCCCCCCCCGTTCTCATTCTTGTTCCACCACAATTTTAAAATCAATTTTACAGGTAGGCCTACTGTATTAGATTAAATGGACTGGTTCTATTCTTGACATTTTTGTGTGAATTATTTTGGATTGTAGAATTACTTTGTACACAAGGACATTTAGAGGTACATGGTCTTTTTTGTAGTTTTACCAGGGTACTCCCACTTTCCTGGGTTTACCTGAATAAAATGCGAATACAGAATCATACAGAAATAATTATTTCCATGGGGATTTCGGACCAAAGCATTCGCAATTTAGTCGCAACAAAAAAGCAGAGAGGTCATAGAATGAACTGGTTTTCAAACATGTCTGACATTATACTATTATATCCTTTATATTTAAAGCATTCATCTAAACTTTCATCTTGGCTCGGCAACTCGGGGGATGTTGCCGTGGGGAATTGGTTGCAATCACAAGAGCAGAGCTGGTACAATAACCCGAATTTTAACATATTTAGCATTAAATTATTATTCCAGCTCCCCCTTTCAAACTCCACATCTTACCTTTAATGTTGGCCAGGTAAGCTGGCTCAGGTAGATTATGTCAAGGTCCATACCTGAGCTTATGTATCGCACCCCTTCACACAGGTAACGAACTCTTCAGACATAGGTGCCGGTCTATTCAATTGAACCTTTCCTATTGATAACATCTCTTATCATTACAAATGAGAAGAAAAAAAATCATTCCAAACGAAATGTCACGTTTCCATTGTACCGAAGTATGCTCAAGCGATTCCTTTCCCAAAACTTTTTCATGCTCATCGTGTAGGTAATAAGACATTTGCTCCTGCGACACTTGCTCCGGGCTTGATTTAGTTTAAGATGTAGGGTTAGGGTTGCGATGGGGTTTTATGTTAGGTTTATGGTAGGGTATAGCGTTATTAAACGAAGGATTGAAGTCGGTCATTCAAAATGGAATTCAAAGTGGAGCGATTGTCACAGGAGCAAATGACATGGAACCAGTGTCCAACTTGTGAGTTATTATTATCAATTTTCAAAACAAGTACACACCTAGTTACCGATAATGCAGATAGCATTTCCATTTATATGAAAGCAGGATAAAGAGCATTGTATATTAAATGCCTTGCTCATGGGCATAAGTGCCGCGGCCGGGGATCGAACCCCTGGCTTTCCATGTATAGCCAGGTACCTTAGACCACTCGGCCACGGCACCAGTTATTGATTGTTCAAATTTCTATTTTGCTGTGATGATAGAAATAATACATGCAAATTGTACCGAATCATTTAAATGCCGATATTATGTGGTCAAGCAATTCTGTTTCATTAACTTCTTGTCATAAAACAGACCCAATTTGTGAGTATTGATTATTGATTGCTAAATTAGTGCTTTGAAAAAATATGATATGTGCAAGAAATAAAGTACATCGCGATCCCTTGTTTATGTAAAGAATAGAAACAACGAGCCAATGATTGTTTTTTTTTCACCCTTATTCTTTTAATAATCGCCTGCATTTATTATGAATTAGTGGGATACTCTACCACCACAGCTGAAAAAGTTATACTGTTTATGAATTGCAAACATAATCATCAAATGCCCATTGATTTGTCTTTCTTAACATTTGTATACTTTCGGAATAATATAAACACTTCGAATGTATATGCAAACAAAATCAGTATAAAATATATTTTCTCACGTTTGTAGATATCTAATCAAATCCGTCTGGCCATTTTTGGCTCAAACTTGAGAACTTGAAAATGGTGTCAAGGACGTTTTTCTTTTTTAATTTGTTGCTTGGTTTGGGGATTACACTTTTTTGTGTTTGTGTTTATGTTTGGACTTCTTATGTATCTTTAGACGCTGCGGAAATTTCAACAACCGATCCTGTATGGAAGTTTGGAAGAAATACAAGAAAGGATCTTTCAACCCAGTAAGATCTGTCACTTAACTCATGTGCTCGAAGCACCTACCACCAAACTCACGTTTGGGACCCACTCAAACTTTCAGAAATTAGTCAACAACGGCATGTCCACATAATAATGATAACGATATATTTATCCAGGGAAGTCACTTCAGTTCCGAAAACTGTTCTCCCAGCGGGCCCTGCTACTATTTTTACCCGGCTACACTAGGCTACCTATTCAGGTGCACACAGCTTTTGAGGAATTACTTCCTGTCGGTACCCATTTAGCTCACTTGGGTCGAGTGCAGCACACTGTGGATGAATTCCTTGCTGAAGGAAATTACGCCATGACTGGGATTTGAACCCACGACCCTCTGTTTCAAAGTCCAGAGACTAAACCACTGGGCCACGACGCTCCAGATGAACCCACACATTACTTTACACACCCACACGCACATCTCTCTTCCACTTATGTACACATACACGTTTATGCCATAAAACGTGGAAGGTAAAAAAAAAAATACAATCTGTCTCAACCCATTTAAGTGGGTACTCACACTCTAACTGTATTTAATATTCAATCAGGGACATTAGTGTATACCCATTTAATTTGGCGCCGTATAAGTTTGATCATAGGCGGCGTAAGCGGGGGGGGGGGGGGGGACACGCCCCCTAAATTTGAGGTGGGGGACGGTCCCCCCTAAATGATTAGTTGATAACCTTTTTTTTTTACTTGCTTGTCAATTTTGTTTCCTGCGTCCCCCCTAAAATATTTCTGGCACCCCAAAAAAAAAATTGGTTGATAACCCTTTTTTTTGCTTGTCAATTTTTGTAACATGTGTCCATCACAAAATTTCAGGTTGACCCCCCTTAATTTTTTTTTGGCTTCCGCCGCCAATGAGTTTGATAGATATTTATGAGACGTTAAAAACAAGGAACCTCCACGTTTTTATCAAACGTCCCCGGTTTGATAGTGTTTTGTAATCCTCCCACGATGGATAACAATGACCTACACATTTGCATCATACACACGCATTTAAGCACCTACGCACAGAGTTTTTAGAAAACAAGTAGGCCCTATGTTAGAAAAAAAATCGAGAAATAGGTTACCTCCACCGCTTTCTCTCACTATCCATCTTCTTTTCGCTAAATGTACCTTTCCTTTTTTCATCTCTCTAGAGTCTTTATACTCTATATTACCTCTCTTACTTCCCCCGTGAGCGTATTGTAATTACACATCACGCTTTCTAACAACATGAGGGTAATGTAAGAGGGTGGTCTTCAATGGCGGCATGGTAACAATGTGAATCAATATACAACATAGCAGCAACCGAACTATCATACGTCATGATGCTTAAACATTAATTAAAATTTTGTCTTTTGCAAGTGGTAAACCATCAACGAAATGAATATTATTTTTTCTAATGTATGGAATTAAAAAAAATCAAATAACTTAATTCAATGAAAATCATATTTCTTGATCCCAAAATGAGATTCTTGGAATGCTTGTTGACAGAAATTGATTAGGTAATACTCCTAAAAAGTCGCTTATGAAATAAAAATCATATTTCGTAGGCCTTTTCTACGAAATTTATATGACAAACTGCTTCCATCTCCTTTTATGTCTCCTATCGTGTCTTCAATTTGAATTCAGAGTCATCGTCACTGGGGAATCTCTTTGAGATAAAGTCATACATGTCGTCTGGCCGACTAAGAAGTGATCCCATGGCCTGCTGTTTCCTTTGAGTTGGGTGCTAATCCTAAAGGGATCTGCTTGGGTCCCGAGGGTAGAGGTCCAGATGCTGATTCGGCCTCGTCTAGGTTCCGCTTCTCTTCTCCAATACTACCATGTCACAAGCGATGACTCCTACCAGTTCATGTGAAGCAACAGGTGTCTTAAAGAACTCTGTCTCAGATCTAGTTCATTAACATCTTAAATCCATCTCAGCTCATAGCTTCCAAACGATACAAAACGAAGAAATTGTATGGGTTATCTCTCCCGAAACCCTTTCCTTAGTTATTTTTAATCAGTAGTTCTTGTCAATGGTTGGTCACTGTACTTAATAGATCAGAGGGAAAGACGTCTGAGGGTTAGTGAACTTGGAGGAAATTATCACCAAGTATCCATGGAAATGCCGTCAAAGACAAGCTCGTTAACACCAAAACCTCAAAGACTGGGAATTGAATAAATCTGCGGGATGCAAGCTTGCGATTCTTTCTTGGATTTTGTTAACACCTTGTCTCATCCCTTAACCCTGATAACTACTCAACAGACACCATTCATCGATCTGCTCTGCAAGGTCCAAGCAATTAAAGAGAGGGGATGCCAAATTCTGAGGGGTGAAGTCAAGAAGGGTATATAGGACATTTGAAATAGATTGATTCAATAACCATCAATTTACCAATATCACTGCTTGTTTAACTTGCTGTTTGGCCTGGCAGTTACATCGAATAGATTTGTTGCGATGTATAGTCTCTGGTTAATCCATCAGAAGTCCACTCATATTTTGATTGATTTGCCCATTAGCAAATTACACCATTGGTTTCTCTCTATTTCAGATCGCATTGCCCAGATGGCGTGACGGAGTTGGTCGAACCCTGATGGCAAGGGTCTAGTGCAGTCTCCCCCTTTTGGTGGTCTTCTGATTGGGTAGTGACAGATCTACCCGGCGCCAGAGAATGGCGCAGAGTGGAAGAGTTAACTGGAGCGAATTGGAGACGTCGTTCCTACTGATATCGTCCTACCATAACATGCCTCATACACCCCGATAAAAGCATCGACTTAATTTTTTGTTTCTATGAAGATTTTGTGACTTTATGATCAGTTTGATGAATCAAAGTCTTTATATTCATACAGTAAGTCTTTGTACCGTTTGTTGCTTTTAGATAAACGATATTTCCAGTAGACTTACAGAACAAAGACAAAGAGGTGCCCCGTTTGGAAGGAGTTGACACATTTTAAGACCGATTGTCTTTCTTTTTGCATGGTACTTTAGTATCATACATTTGCTTTGCGTTGTGAAAAATTAATTTTCGTCGTAAAGTGTAAATCTTTTCAGGGTGAGAAATATGACGTATTGTAAACAATGGCCCGTTTCTCAAAAATTAGCAATGTTGGTAATTTTCATCGTAAGATATCTACCATCAAACCTTGATCTATGATTGGCTGGATCAATGTTTTTTTAATGGAAAATACCATACTGGTAAAATTACCATAATGCTATAGGTCCTTTATATGATAAATACCCCTGATAGTTGGGGGGTAATCAATTGATGCATACACCATGTGTCAGTCTAGGGTCACTTCTCTTTATTTAAGTGATTCCCTCCTTCCTAGTTAAGATGGCATTACAAGGCGAATCGAAATGATTTTTCCTATATATCCGTCAAACTGTTTCGGATTCGTCTCTTTCCAAACAACCATTTGTTCAATCAATTAAACTTCCTATATTGGTCCGTCAGTATTACAAATGGTATAACTGTGTAACTGTATTTTAATGGAACTAAGTTTCAAAAGATTATCAGGTCTTGTGTTTCTGGACGGCTGTGCTGACTAGACTAGGCTTAAGAAAAGGGTTAAGACGTTTTAAGGCTAGAATATATGTGATTGTTGATTTTGAAAGTTCCCCCAAAGATAGCATTTTGTCGTAGATTTCAGTGTCTTGGTTTCTTCATAACCAACTCATCAACTCTCTCTCTCTTTCTGTTTCTGATTCTTATAATGATATAGTTTAATTTTCTTTAAGTTATCAATTATGTGTTTTATGTATGGAGACAATAATGCAGAGCCGTGTGGAAGATCATTGATTTTTTTAATGAACATTTTAATTTCTCATATTGGGTAATATGACATATTTTTGTATAAATCTGAACAGGTTACTCTGTAAAAAGAATTGCAATAAATGAAGAAATAAAAAAGAAATAAATAAATTCAAATAACAGTTGAAATATAAAAAAAATCATGTAAGATGGAACAATACATAGGATCAAGGTAAAACTTTTCGAATTTTCGTATATCTGCACACTTAAATGTTGGGCAACATACTATCCACTGTGTTGAGTAATGCATTTTGGTAATATATATTCTGGGCAATTATTATCCAACTGAGCAAATTTATTACCCAATAATAAGTTTTTATTACCCAATTTGGGCAGTTTTTGTGGACAGTATATGTTGCCCAGGATAAAAAGTTGGGCAATTTTTTACAAACTATTTTAAGGGTGTGTGCATTTGATATCTCGTTAGCTATTGAACCATCTGATGCGGACGTGTATCAGCAAAAGTCAAATTTCTAGAAATTTTAAGAATGATTTTGCCTACAATGACAAAATTCATTAAATGGATTTTGTCATGCTAGGAAAACTTGTGAATTCAGTAAAATAACTAAATCTTCGTATTTCCCTTAATTTCACATCTAAACCAAGGGTTGACGTATCATTATTGTTACCCATTCACAATTATATGGTAGTGGATCGTATTACCGAACACTTTTCATGAATTTGATCATATCAAACACATTATTCCAAGAAAATTGACCAAACTTTCACCATAAATACACAAATACCTACAAAATATAAACATGCAGAATTTTTGCCGAAATTGTTTTTCATTTTTACGACATCAGCTTCCAATCGGACCCCTCTTCGCAAGTGAAATATTTTGGTCACTTGAAAAGGTATCGTATTACCGAACGTGTGTTTTCTATGGGAAAAGTTGGGAAAACAACAAAGTCACTGATGAGCTATTTTGACCATATTTTATTGTTTTGAGGATATAAAGACTTCGAAATTGTGTTTTTGATAATTTTTCATCATTTTTCTATTTAAGTTTCCTTTGGAAGGAAGTTGCAAAGGTTTGAGCGTATTTGATTATTTTCTGACGCATATGATGCGCGCGTTCGGTAATACAAGGCCGGTCGGTAATACAATCACTCACTATACTCTTATTATTGAATACTTATACTTTGCAAATCAAAATGATCACACTGTATTCATGAACTGCAAATAAAGTCATGTATGTAGTACAAACAAATATAAGCCAAATAAATCCCCTAAATAAAATAATGTATCAAGTTTCCTAATGTTCATGAATGATAGCAATTACGGGAACGGCCACAGTGAGATTTTTTTAAGGTTAACACTAAATACATAAGTTTGTTTCACAACCCATTTTTTACACAAAAACTGTTTAATGAGCGAACTCCGATTGCTTTGAATATAATGTACATTATTTTCGTACCAAGCTATTCCCTGAAACAGAAAAAAAGGAGTTGTAATCAAACCGCTATAATGGGAGGGGCAGATTTTAGCCTATAATTACTTCCTTTTGGTTTGGCTACTTTCTAATAAGGCGAGAAAAATGAAGAGATTGTTTTTGGGTCTCCCTGTCATTCGATGACGAGTCTGACTAAGGCAAACTACCTGGTGAGGGATGGATGTGACGCCGTGTGGTCCGGCTCGCTAACGAGCAATCGCCTGTCGAGCTGCTCCACCAAAAAATAATGGGTATTAATCTGGTGAAACACGCATTATTGATGACTAAATTCAAAGATTCGGAGAAAATGATTCACGCCGAAGTTACAACCATGCGATTGACCGACTGATATTGATCCCACAACTGCCGCCTCTCCTTTGACTTTAAGGTTTCATTCTCCTTTAAAGTTTTGTGAATTATGAATTCTTGTCATCTGCTGTGATATCAGACAGCAGGGACAAAGATTTTTTTATTTGTAATTCTAGCATCTTTAAGTAAAAGGCTATTTTAGATGGAAGTCTTTATATTTCTTAGGTTTTGAAAATAACGATATCAATTATTGTATTATATTGCGCTGGATAGTAACTAAAAACGAGATGAACTTCATGCAAATAAAGAAAACATAGCATGGTATTCGGTATTTTCGTCGTTTGTCCTTACTGCCCTAATAAGACATAAAATGTAAAAAAAATCGTGTAATTATAATATCCATGATATCGATCCCAAATAGTCCTGAATTTACCTGTACTTCGACTTCGATGAACTTTTCTCAGACAGCGGGGGAAAAATTTGTATTTGAACTATCTTTAAGTAAAAGGCTGCATTCGAAGGAAGTCGTTACATTTTAAGTTTTGAAAAAATAAAAAAATAATACAAACTTATCATATTGTATTATACTGCACTGGATATTAACTACATACTATATGAACATATGAAAATTCATAATACCTAAATAAATATAAAAAAATATTCTAATAACTTTCTTTTAATTATCACGGCCTTGCTGAAAAACAGCAATATGTTGATTGCGGGCAACTATACAGTGCGTACCCCCAAAAAAGTTTACACTTTGAAAAAGCCCTGGAAATTAAAAAATGTTAGGTTTGGGTCTCTTCTGTCCAATGAAAGTAAAAGTTTTGACAGAATATTACACTTGAGCGAGCACTGTCCATTTTTGTAAAGCTCGCAGAAATCCTCGTTTTTACGCTGTGTCAAGAGGAAAGGGCGGAATCAAACTTACTCTGCGAAACATTTCTTATACATTTCCCTTGCATTTTTAGTCAATTGAAACAAACGGATACATTCAAGCATTTTGTAATAATTTTGACACCCAAATTGAAATTTTAACACTTAGTAAGCACAACCTTTACCCTTTTTGTGCCAGCTGGATCTGAGGACATAACTGAATGTGAACAACAGTTTATATCACGCATCTCCAGCACTTTTTCACTTAGCTTTTTTCATTTAGAGTGGGTTTACTTTTCATATTTCATTTAATATTTCTTTCTCCACACTTTTCCCAAGCTTGACAATGATGAACAAGATGAAAATCAAGCCTAAACCATTTCATGTAAATCACAACTCAGTGTAAAGTAAATGTCGTCACCATGGCCTTGGTGTGTGGGGGAGTGGGGTGGGGCGCAATGCACTCTTCGTTGTATTTTCTGGCAAGTAAACAAAATTAAAAAGATAAAAGATATCTTCAAATAAATTTTACTAGCTAAATTCCACGTGTTCTTCATGATTTAATCGCATAACTATTTCAAAGTTCTGCGCAAATCATTTTTCACTAACTTTTCAAAAGTAAGTGGTGCTCACTCAAGCGGAAATATTTTTCGACAATTATATCGTCATTTGCTTAAATGGATCTGTACCAATAACAAAATGTGGAAAAATCTTCAGTATATTTCAACTGTATAATTTTACAGGACTTTTTCTAAGTGTAAATTTTTTTGATACGCACTGTATACACTCGGAAAAAAAAAGTTCTTGGACACTTATAAAAGTTACAATATTCAATATAGATATTTGATTAAAGGCCAATTATTTTATGTCAACATAACCAGACAATATTCCTCTTCCAGTATGACATGACATTTTCATGTGAACAGTCATGCATGGGTGGTTAAAGGCTTTAAACAATAGCAATGTCAGTAAAAAGAAATTTGCAAGAAAAAGATCAGTCATTCTTTCAGTTGTGAAAATTTGTGTGGCATAAATATCCATTAAACGATAAAAGTAAACTTAAAGTAAGAAAACCACTCTAAAAGTGAAGAGAAATCCACCTTGGATGCATCACTATTCCACTGGAATTTTAAGTCAAAGTTAGTCGATGAAAAAATGTGACATTTCAGTTTCTTTGCATAAGCAAAAGAAAATTGTCTTTATCCTATCTTCTGCAGGGGTGTGGCCCTATAGTCCAGGATAGAAGAGGTGTAACCTTGTTTTTTTATATATACAATATTTTTTTATGGTTTCTTGTCAATTCGAGGGTGCTGATTACGAATCTGAATGATGCCACTCGTGTAACCTTGAGCATTTTCCGCAAATTGGCAAAATCCAATATGGCCGCCAAAATATGCAAATTACCCATAAAAATCCTAAAATTGTCCGCACATTAGCTACGAAATGCATAAAAATTGTGTGGCAGGAGTGAGATACTCCCTGAAAAAATAATTTTTGACAAAATATTTATTTTCCTCATATTTAAAATGGCCGCCATAGTCTATTGTATACTACAGTGTACAATATAAATAGGGAAAACTAGTTTTCACAAAAGTGAGCACTAAACCGCAAAGAAATCGCGATGTATGAACGAAGTGATATATGCAAATCATTATTACTAACGAGATATATCATTTATTATATCATAAATGGGAAGATTTCTGTATTTTTATATCTAAAATGGCCGCCACTGGCCCAAACAGTATTACGTACAATGGCAATGGGGGCCAAAAAATTCACTAGAGTGATCACTAAAATGCATATTAAAGATTAAACGAGTGGAATACTGACTAAAAACATAATTGTTAACGAAATATATTATTAATATGCCATGTATGTGATGAATATTGTATTTAGATATTCAAAATGGCTGCCAAAGGCCCTAAAAGCATTATGCACAATGATAAAGAGGGGCAAAAAAAATCACAAGAGTGATCACTAAAATGCATATAAAATTATATGTGATAAATTAATGGGATACTGTTTAAAACACATATTTTCTAACGAAATATATCATTCAGGTTTAAAGTTTGTGTTAAATACTGTATTTTTACTTTCAAAATGGCCGCCAGAGACATTAACAGTATTATGCACAATGCAAAGTGGGAAACCAATATTAGCACCATAAATGCAAGTATTAGTGATCTATGAGTAAAATATTGTCTGAAAGCATGATTTCTATTAAGAGATATCATTTATTCTGCCAGTTAGGTGATAAATACTGCTATTGGAAAATCAAAATGGCCGCTACAGGCCCTTAAGATATTATGCACAATGTGAATGGGAACAAATTATTTCATCAGAATTTGGCTTTGCTTGGCCAAATGGTGATGTATGAGTGAAATATCGTCTGAAAACATGATTTATAACAAAATATATCATCTCTTATGTAATTTATGTGATAAATACTGCATTTCATCATACAAAATGGCTGCCATATGCCCTTTTTGTGAACATTATTTGTCTACACTCAAATTGTATATTATACGATAAGGGCTTATGTTGGCCATTTTCAATTTAAAAATGCAGTGTTTATCACCTTAAATACACAACATTATGATATATCTTGTTAGAAACCATGGTGTTAGACAATATTTCACACTTGCATCAGAATTCACAATTATAGGCAATATTTAGAGTCAAACAAAGCCAAATTCTGTCAAAATTATATGTCTAATGTTACAATGTACATAATACTTTTAGGACCTATGGCAGCCATTTTGGATTTCAAAGTACAGCATTCATAACCTCCACAACCAATATGTGATGTATTTAGTTAGAAATCATGTTTAAGACAATATTTTTACTCGTATATCACAGTCATATGCATTTCATGATTCTCACTCTTGTGAAAATTAGTTTCTCCATTCGCATTGTACATGATAAATATAAGGGATTATAGCGGCCATTTTGAATGTCAAAATACAGCACTTATCACATAAATTACACAAGATATCATATATTTTGTTATAAATCATGTTTTCAGACGATATTTCACTCATACATCTCCAATTGGCCAAGCAAAGCCAAATTATGCTGAAATAATTTGTTCCCATTCACATTGTGCATAATATCGTAGGGCCTGTAGCGGCCATTTTGACTTTCCAATAACAGTATCTATCACCTATCTGGCATAATAAATGATATCTCTTAATAGAAATTACGCTTTCAGACAATATTTTACTCATACATCACTAATACCTGCATTTATGGTGCTCACTCCTGTGAATATTCGTTTCCCACTTTGCATTGTGCATAACACTGTTAATGTCTCTGGCGGCCATTTTGAAAGTAAAAATACAGTATTTAACACAAACTTTAAACCTGAATGATATATTTCGTTAGAAAATACGTTTTTAAACAGTTTCCCATGAATTTATCACATATAATATGCATTTTAGTGATCACTCTTGTGATTTCTTTGCCCCACTTTCTCATTGTGGATAATGCTTTTACGGCCTTTGGCAGCCATTTTGAATATCTAAATACAATATTCATCACATACATGGCATATTAATAATATATTTCGTTAACAATGTTTTTAGTCAGTATTCCACTCGTTTAATCTTAATAATATGCATTTTAGTGATCACTCTTGTGAATTTTTTGGCCCCCATTGCCATTGTACGCAATACTGTTTGGGCTAGTGGCGGCCATTTTAGACATAAAAATACAGAAATCTTCCCATTTATGATATAATAAATGATATATCTCGTTAGTAATGATGATTTGCATATATTACTTCGTTCAGATATCGCGATTTTTTGCGGTTTAGTGCTCATTTTTGTAAAAATTTGTCTTCCCTATTCATATTGTACATAATAGAGTATACAATGGACTGTGGCGGCCATTTTGAATATCAGGAAAATAAATATTTTGTCAAAAATTATTTTCTCAGAGTGTATTTTACTCCTGCCACACGCTTCCATGCATTTCATTGCCAATGTGCGGACAATTTTAGGATTTTTATGGGTAATTTGCATATTTTGACGGCCATATTGGATTTTGCCAATTTGCGGAAAATGCTCAAGGTTACACGAGTGGCATCATCCAGATTCGTAATCAGCACCCTCGAATTGACAAGAAACCATCAAAAAATATTGTATATATAAAAAAACAAGGTTTGGTCAGGTTTCTCTTGGGCCTATCCTGGACTACTAGGTCGCCTCCTAGGGCGGTCTCTAACTTCATTAGTAGCCAAATACCGCTGGTTCAAATTTGAAATTGTTTGGTGAAACTTGGAAATAAAAATGACTGCCCAGACTGCAACATTCCTATTGCTCTTGCACGCTCTTGGTTGGAAAGCTTCATCTTGAAAGTGAGTGTCAAAATGATCCATCTCATTATGCATCCCATGATGCATCTATAAGCATTAAATTCCACTGATAAACGCCTGTCATTCCTGTTGAAATTGTTGAATGGATGCCTACAGGATGGCAATGGTCATTAGCGTTTGAATGGTCCATTTCTTGCAATTTTCTTTTACTGACATTGCTATTGTTTAAAGCATTTAACCACACATGCATGACGGTTCACATGAAAATATCATGTCATACTGAAAGAGGAATATTGTTTGGTAATGTTGACATACAATAAGTTGCATTTAATCATATGGTATATTAATACACTCGTGTACATGAAACATCGCTTCAACATTGTCTCCGATGTAAAAAAAAATAATCATGGAGATTGTCTTGGAAATTCACTCCTTACAATCGACTACTGCTACAGTTACAATGTATAGTTGGATTGTTTACATGAAATATAAAAAGCGGGACGTAGTGCACGTGTGTAATTTACACCTCGAGCTCGAGTTAACAAATTTCAAGAGCAGAAACAGATTTAGTTTTGACTTTACCCGTCACCACCTAATCGGTAGCTCATTCGCCTTCGAGGCACCCGCTCAGCCCCATGTCTATAACATGCTTGATACCAAATTGATTCCCCAAACATGATATTTAGCCCCGAGAATTACCGAAGTAATTGATGATGAGAGTCAACTATTTGGTCCGCCCCCTCATCCAACAAGCAATTTAGAGGTTGGTCACCTCACCCTTTCACTACCAATTTCGTATTCATGGGGTCCATGGTGCTTGCCCGCAGAATTAATGTTGAATCAAAATCTTTTAAAATCAATTACATACTATCATCTTTTACAATCAAATATGCTCTTTCTTTTACATAATTATAAGAAGAAATTAAATGGTAATTTTCCATGAAAATTAGTAAGGTGTGAATTTAAAAAAATGAGTATCAATCATAGGCGGCGGAAGCGGGGGGGACGGGGGACGTGTCCCCCCCTAAATTTGAGGAGAGGGGGACGGTTCCCCCTAAATTTGTTGTTGATGACCTTTTTTTTTTTTTTTTTTTTTTTTGGCTTGTCAATTTATTTTCCTACGGTCCCCCTATAATTTTTGGGTTGAGAACCTTTTTTTTTTTTGCTTGTCAAAAAATTTTTGGTTGTCCCCTCCTAAAATTTTTTGCTTCCGCCGCCAATGGTATCAATTGCGATGAGAAAACGAATAATTTTCATATAAGTGTGGCTAATCAAATATTTTGGCCAGATATACCAGATCATTATATACTTACCGTACATACACAAAGGCATGCGCTATGGTGTGGCATACTTTCGTGTAAAAAAGTTCTCGAATTTTACCACAAATGTGCAGTGTGTGTATAGTCTATTTCTATCTAATTAATCGCTTTTATTTTTATTTCATTTTATTTTATTTCAGCATTTTTCCAACAGAAATTATTAACAAACATAACGTACAGCATAAAAAATAGTTATACATTTCTTTTTTTTATAATAATAATTCATTGCCAAAAATGTATATAGATAGTATTAGTTTGCAATATTATAAGTTGTACTTTGTTGAGTAGACACAAAAAATGCTGGAGACCGCTACTATTTCTGTGATGACCATTTGTCTATTTTCACGACTCTTTCTACTTATAAATAGTTTGTATTACATACATTTGTATTATGCTTTATGGTCTGTTGGAATTAAAATCGAATTTGAACATAGTTAAATGGAGTCGAAACGAAAATATTAATTCACTCTTCGTGTAAACCTAATACAAAACGCCAAGCGCTACATTCATCACGCTTATCAAACATGTCAAACAAAATAAAAAAAATCACAATGGCCAGTATTATGACCTCGGATTTAATTTAAGTAAAGTTATGGTTTAACTACGGATAAAAAAAATTGTGACAAAAATATCTATCAGCTCTTATGTCACCCAAATCATTTAATGTCTTGGACATGTTGGAGAATGAATAGTAAGTTATACTTTTCTCCATTACAAAAGTATGCATGGAGAAAACATATGCATATAGAATAAAAATATAGCATATTCGGCTTCCTATAACTTTTAGTACATAGATCATACCCTAACTTATACTAGGCTTCAAAGGGGTCATTGATTTTAAAGGACAAGTCCACCCCAACAAAAACTTGATTTGAATGAAAAGAGAAAAATTCAACAAGCATAACACTGAAAATTTCATCAAAATCGGATGTAAAATAAGAAAGTTATGGCATTTTAAAGTTTCGCTTATTTTCAACAAAATAGTTATATGAACGAGCCAGTTACATCCAAATGAGAGAGTTGATGACATCACTCACTCACTATTTCTTTCGTATTTTATTATATGAATATGAAATATTTCTCGTCATTGTCATGTGAAATGAAGTTTCATTCCTCCCTCAACACGTGGAATTCCATTATTTTAACATTTTATGCTTCAGGCAATGAGGTCCTAATCATCAAATTCGTAAAAATTGAAATATTGTATAATTCAAACAATAAAAAACAAAAGAAATAGTGAGTGAGTGACGTCATCGACTCTCTCATTTGGATGTAACTGGCTCGTTCATATAACTATTTTGTTGAAAATAAGCGAAAATTTGAAATGTCATAACTTTCTTATTTTACATCCGATTTTGATGAAATTTTCAGCATTGTGCTTGTCTGATTTTTCTCTATTGATTTAAATCAACATTTTTCTGAGGTGGACTTGACCTTTAAGCATTGATGACAGAAGGTTCCCTTTATATCCATGAAACAATTCTATTCATCTCCAATGCTTTATCAAGACACCAGCGGCCTAATTTATCAATGCCAAAGTAAAATGTCACAGATATTTAGCGGACACCTACACGGTATATCTGTCATTCAACATGTTTATGAAGTTTTCGAAGAAACGTATAACGATCTTATACATTTGGCAAATCAATCTAAGTTATAAATGATTGCCCAGACAGGGGACCTGACTCATTTGTTTACAGTGATCCGAAGTATTCGGCCGAGGAAAATGAGGATCGCTCGATTGTTTATGCATCTTTAATTCAAGTTAATCTATATAAATATGTTAATATCAATTTTGATCATTAGGAAGAAATACAGGTCTAACACAAAGAATTAAGTAGCGTCATAAAAATGATCACGAAAAAAGAGAAGGGATTAAGAATAAGAACTCGTGTTTGCTTGCGTCTATCCAACCAATCAGGTTTCAGCATATCGCATATTCTAGCTCACGTAACAATGGAAAGACGAAGACACACATTTTTAGAACCTCCAGAATGAAATCGATGATGATACCAAACTCCTGAACGTGAACAGAATAACCGATAAAATCAATGAATAAATAGTGCTCACAGAAACGGATGATGCTTTTACAAAATCGTAATAATCTCCTACCAATTAAGCTCAAAATTTAAGTCGCATACAATAAGAAATAAAACGCAAGAAAGATAAGCGAAAAGTCATCTCCTACCGAAATAATGATTCAAAACCTATTTTGCATTTCTTGGTTTATGACAACTCTAAAAACGCTATGAAATGTCATCGATGTGGGTCTTGTTAACACATCAAATTTCTTTTAAAGAACAAATCGAAATCTACTTCAAATACCCTCGTTGCTTCGCAACGGGACGCCAATTCCCCATCGTCACGAACTCCATGTCGCCTCCACTCCGCTCCCGGCACCTCCTCCGGTAGGTCCATATAGAGCTATGGTAGGTCCATGGTCCACAGTACTGTATATCAGAAGGCTTAGGAAAACATGTGCATGCAAAGTAAACATTGCGATATAAAACAACATGATATGATTTGTCCGTGGTGGAAATCGGAAAGTTAACCAGAGAAGCAAAGTGATGGGAAAAGATTAAATCGGAGCCCCCCCCCCCCCCCCCGTCCTCCTCCAAACATAACAAAGCATGTCAAGAATCCATTTTTACTGGTTACTGTTCTTACCTTTCATTAATACTTTGTAGATCGAGTGTAGTACATTATATATATCAGATATCGGGTAATATTAGGGTTTTAAAGACAGAAAGATATAGATATAAAGAAATAAACGTTATTAATATTCTATGATATTTAAGTCAAAATTCAGATTTTGGGAACTCATGACATCATCAATGCCCTAAAGAATATATTTGACAGTTATTAGAAATTTGTTAAACTCGTTGGAAACTAAAATGGTGTTGAAATTAGAACTGTTTTGTGTCAAGTACAGAGAGATGTATCTTCCTTTTTGTTCGTCAGAGATTTGTTTCATTAGACTTTCTTCAGTAAACAGTTTTGCCATTTACATTTCTTTTAAAAAATGTTTATTTCATAATTGCAACTAGCTTTATTTCCATACAGATTCTGATAGCTTTTGGAGCCCCGACCCCCCCCCCCCCCACACACACCCACTCATTCACCCACACACATATAAATCCACTAACACTCAAAAGAAAGTGATTGATAAACAGTCAAGATGAGGGTGATATCTCAGTGATACCACGAATGGAACTCTGCTTGGCAGAGTGTAAAATAATCCCATTTTCATAAATAAAAATAAACAATTCCATTCTCCCTCTAGCGAAAGGCCTATGCGGTCGGCAAAATTACATATTTTGTTACTATTATGAAAAATGAAATGATAACTGTAAGAAAAAAAGACATAGCTGAATCGCAATAGCTGCAAGTTATTTATAGGAGAATGACGTATTGATCTGCCGGAAGTAAAATGTCACTGACCCCTGTTAATACTTTGCATTAGGAAATAATGATGTTGATTTAAACTTTTTTCGTGTTTACCCAAGAACTGATTAAAACGGGGCTTTTTATGCCATCATATATATATATATATATATATATATATATTATATTTCGCTCAAAAATATATCTCGCCTTTGCATGTCCGATGGTGTTACGTGAAGAAAAAGGGAGAAAGAAATAAACGTGATACTAACATTACAAACTTCACAGCTTGCCTGACATCTTGTTTTGGTGAGGATAATTTTTTTTAACGTTTTTAAATAAATGGATATTGTAGTCCGCAATAGCATGTTTATGATTAGTGACAGACTGGACGGATTATAATGTCAGGAATATTTTCCTAAATCATATAATACATATTGCACAATCATTCGTTTATTGCACATGATATTCACTTTCAAATTATTTTGTTGATCAATGACAAACACTGAATTTCACTTCGTGTAAATATTTCCCATTAGAGGTAAATTTGATGTAAGTGGAATGTATTCCAATGAAAGCTTGATTTTGATTGGCTGTTTATGCCCGTTATTTGTAATTTTTTCGCAGCATCAAAATTAAGATTAGTTTTATGCAATAAAACTGATCGAATAAACATTTATTTGAAACATATGCTTACTCTAACGTAAGCTACTATGTTCAAATTGAAAACAAAGATTTTTATGATTTTCTTTCCATAATGCTTTTGTATAAGATATGGCAATGATATTTTCAAAAAAATATATAGAAATACGAAATAGAAATAAATTTTAAAAAATACTGATACACAGAACTTCAAATTAAAATAAATCCAAATAAACTGAAAATAAATCCATCTCTGCTATATATTTGGTACGGTAGATTATAACAAGCCTTTTAGTGGGGGTACAGAATTACAGGACTATATACCATTTTATATCGACGAAAGACGAGAAAGAGGCACTGGACACCTTATCGTCTAGACGTATATAATTGGTTTGGCAAGAAATCATTGATTTCCTCAGCGGTATATATCGTTTTCATAAGAATGATTCCTAGTTACTGGTTTGTAATTTGTGTAGTGATGGCATGAAGAGATAACATTGCCATCACTACAGGTGTCTGCAAAAATATGTTCTTGGTTTTCGTTTGGATTTGATCTAATTTGTCTCATTTTCCCCGTTTCCGATTTGTTTTCGAATAGTAGGTTTATGTTTGCGTTGTCATGGGAACCGAAGTGAATGAATATATACATTGACGTGTCACTATACGTTGTCCGTTGTCATGAATTTTCATACGAAAACAAAATTATAGATATGATAATGGAACGATAAAAAAAGATAAATACCTTGATAATATAATCAATTCATAATATTTTATAAAATATTCTTAGTATTATTCCTAGTATAAATCTAATAAGTGATTAGATATCTATTAGAATTCATTTTGGATAAGTAAAACCGAAATTTACTAACTGATTTTCAATTTTTAAATGAAAAGGTTTTAAATACACATTGCATACAGAAAGAAAAACAAAACCAAATCACAAATGTGAAGCAGTAAAAGGATAGGATGAAATTTTACAGTGATGTGAACAATGATAGGGCAAATCATATTAATTTAAGTAAAAAAACACAACCGCATATTAAAAATATATAACTATATACAAGGAAGTGGTTTAAGGGAAAATAAAACATGACGGTCAACAAATAGAAAGTAACTGAACCGGTGGTCAATTTGACTCTTAGAATAAAAACAATTACCATAATTACCGCAATTATAATATATCCAATCGGACCATTACCATAATTGATGAGTTTTGTGAAATTGGATCTGTCATAGCAACTCTAAGAATCATTATTTGCTGGTAAATTTTGCCGATATGCGATGGAAACGGTATCTTATTTTATATCAAATCATTGTGTACAATAAAACTGGATCTCTCGTTTGAAATAACCTTATTGTCTTGAAATCAGTTATATCCAGCCACGAAAAAAAAAATCTCCTCGATTCTCCTTTTCAATAGCTAGCCTGAAATAATGGGTAAAATCGAGAAGACTTGCTTCCCCCACCTTTGTATCGCTAGGAACGAAGTCTTCTTGGACAAGTATGTCAGAATTGAAATTGAAACAAAGTGAAGGGGCAGAGGTCCCGAGAAGACTTCGTTCCAAGCGATGTAAAAGTAGGGAAGCACCTTAGTTTGAGAAAGAGTCAAGTCTTCTCGATTTTGTTTTATATTTTTTTAAGCTAATGAGAAGGAGAATCGAGAAGATTTTTTTTGTTCCATGACATTTGCTCCCACGACAATTGCTCCACTACAAATTACACACATTAATGGAATGACCAACTTCAACCTAGAATTTCAATACTATATGCCCAGTCTTAAACCTAACACTAAACCGAACATAACATTCTATTGCAACCCTAACCATATATCTTAGATGTAATAAAGCCAGGAGCAATTGTCGCCGGAGCAAGTGTGATGTGACCCTGTAGCCCTTTTTAATCGCGGGAGGGGTATCAACTCTCATAATTACCATGGTGACCATTTGAGACTAACTGCCTGAAAATGTCATATTTAAATTCTAACGAGTTAAAAATGGATTCAATAACGAGTATGCTTTTGTAATATTGCAATGTGCGACGATACTCCTGCATATACTTCCCAGGGTTACTGACGCTATACCAAAGCTAAAGACACCCTTTAAGAGAGTAACTGCCTGGAAAAAATGTCAGGATTTAAATTCTAATGAGTAAAAAATGCATTCAATGTCTACTAAGCTTTCGTAATATTGGAGTGTTCGATGATACCCGAGTATTCATCTAGGTCACATTGCTGACACATTACCAAAGCTTAACTCTACTCTTAATGTATTGTAAATATGTCCATTACTATGCGTGGTCGTGAATCTTATGTTTTATTTGTAATATTTTTTTGATTATGCTGTTTTATATCAATAAATACTTAATGATATACTAAAAAAAAATAGGTGTCATTTCATAAATTATGTAGAAATGATTTAAGTTGTGGATGGTTGAAGCCGTCGAACCGTGAGATGGCGCTCGTCTTCTTTTATTTAGTACGACATTCAGTCGATCCGTATTTATGTCCACAGTCGATGTTATCACAGGCCTAATAGACCAGTTCGTAGTTACTTCATGGACAATTTTGGTCAAATGACCTTTCATTTCTTTCATTATAATAGGCAGATTTCAAAGCAAGATATTACGTAAGCTTGCCTTACATAGCGAATGAAGAGATTGAATCGACCAGGTGACTAGAATAGCACACCAATGAACACTTTATGAAGGTATTTGTTGCATTCCTACCATGCCTACTTTGAATGTAGATCAAAACATGTTGCACAATGTACTTGGCAAACTGTGAAATACCAGTCGTTCCTGGACGCATTGCTTTTTTGTGCGGATGTAAATGAAACTACAATTCAAAATAATATATGAATAAATAAATAACAGAATAATCAAGACATCAATGTTGGTGCTTATCTCATTAGATTTTAAACCACCATGTCACTTTAGTACAAATGAACTTCCTCTAATGCAATTCAATTCAAATTTATTTTCATTCTTCAAAATGATACAAATAAGTACAAGATAGATTGATTCAATTTAAATAAACAATAGCATGAACAAAATTCAATATTGGAAGAAAAAAAATACATATTTGAAAGTAATCTAAATATAAATTAACATACATGTCAAATTAAATCAATATAATCAATATCATTAGATATAATTGAATCAATGCAATTATATATCATAAGAAGAATATATCATAAGAAGAATGGAGGGGTCCACTGAAAAGCAAAGCTTGTATAATGTGGACCCCTCAAAAAATAGATACAAGGAATATAGAAATATACGTAAAGTAATACATGAAGATAACGAAAAGGCAAGTAATAATAGTAAATAACACGAAACAACACAACACATGAACATGAGGTGGACAATAGTACGATAACAACTGCCTAGAATATAGAAAGAAAATAGAGATAGGGAGAGGGATGCAAAGCTAATTTGCTGCATATAATTATATTATGTCTACACATACATACACATCAATACACGCACACACACACACATATATATATATACACATACATACACACCATTACACACGCACACATACACACACACACCTACAATATAAAAGGTACAATATAATGTATAGACAAGCTATAACTTTCAAATTTTATGTCTAACTGGAAAAAAAATATAAATAATAATAAGGCTTTATGTTCTGTATAAACATAGATTAGCAAAAAATGATACAAAATTTTAGTTTAAACAGTGAATTTAATTCATTAGGAAATAAGGAGCATAAATTTTAATTTGTTTTTAAAGGACAGTAAAGAACGGGCATCTTTAATCTCATCGCCAAGGGAGTTCCAAAATCTTGGACCTGTATATAAATAAGTATTTTGTGCTAGATGCGTTCTGAGGAGGGGCAAGTGATATTCATTTGACTGCCTGGTGGGATAGTTATGGAGGGATTGGTTTTGGTGAAACATAGAGTCAAATATGCGTGGCAACGAATTATTTTTGTATCTATACATGAATTGACCTAATTGAAATAAATATAATTTTTTTATTTTCATGATTTTATGTTCCAGGAACAATTGATCTGTATGAGAACGAACTGGTGCATTACATATAATTCGGAGTGTTTTCTTTTGTAAAATTAATATTTTGTCCAATAAAGAATTATGGGTATTTCCCCATGCTAATATTCCATAATTAAGGTACGGTAAAATTAAGGAGGAATATAACATGAGTAATATGTCCGGAGGAAAATAGTGTTTTAACTTATTAATTATACCAATATTACGAGATAATATTTTGCTCACATGAAGAACGTGGGGTTTCCAAGAAAGTTTATTATCAACTATAATTCCTAAAAATTTAATATGGGAAACACATTGTCAAGGTGTATCATCAAAGATAATGTCAGAAGGTAAAGATTCAATAGAATTACTAAATATCATATATTTGGTTTTGTTTAAATTAAGAGATAGTTTATTGGCGCGTATCCATTGAGTCAAATTTAGCAGTTCCAAATTCATGATCTGAACTAGAGTTTGAGGGTTTTTGTGAGCAAAAAATACATTGGAATCATCTGCAAAAAGAATGAAAGAAAGAATGTCAGATGATCTATGAAAATCGTTAATGTAAATAATGAATAAAAGAGGCCCTAATATACTACCCCGTGGGACACCACAATTAATATCATGTTGATCAGAGATGTGATTATTTAAATAAACATATTGTTTTCTATTTTTAAGGTAATTCCTGAACCACTCCAAGGCAATTCCACGTACTCCATATTATGTGAAAGCTTGTAAAGTAAAATGTCGTGGTTAATAGTGTCAAATGCCTTGGAGAAGTCCAGTAATATACCAATTAGATGCGAATGATCATCTAAAGAATGGGCTACTTTATGCACAAAATTTAAAAGAGCGTGGATAGTGCTATGTTTTTGTCTAAAACCAAATTGGAAGTTAGTGAATATATTATTGATTTTAAGAAATTTAGTTGTTCTAATAAAAATTAATCTCTCTAAAATCTTTGAAAGAGAAGAGAGTAAGGATATAGGACGGTAATTACCAGCATCAAGCTCGTCTCCCTTTTTAAATAAGGGAATAACTTTCGCAATTTTCAGTTGTTTAGGAAAAATACTACTTAATATAGATTTATTTAATATATGTGTCAAGGGCTCAATAATAGACGATATGGTTCCTTTTAATATAAAATTACTTATGTCATCATGACCAGCACTGTGTTTATTATTTAAGGAGGAAACAATATCGGTCACTTCATAAATAGTAGTCGGATAGAAGAAAATAGAATTGGCATTAGGTTGTCCCAGGAATTTAGAAAAATGCTTATTGGATTGTGGAATTTTTTGTGCCAAATTTTCCCCTATCGTAGAAAAGTAAGAATTTAAAACATTGGCGATTTCTGTGGGATCTTCTATATTCCGATTATTAAATCTTATTTTAGTAATATTTGATTTCTTTTTTGAAATATTCAAAGCTTGCTTAATAACTTTCCATGTGTTTTTCATATCATGTTTATATTGTTCTAATTGAATCGAGTAATATTTCTTCCTCTGATCATGCGTAGAATATTTTGATCGTGCGCAGAAAGGAACTACGAACTGGCTTATACATTTCCCACAGACTCTTGTGGCACTTAAAGAGATCATAAAGAATAAGAAGGGATATCGAGGGCTGAATGTTTCCTACCAGTGGATAGGATATATGTGTGACATTCCATATCTGACCAGAAATGGGTACCTCGACAGGCTCATTTTAAAAATAAATCGGCATTTATGGAGACTACACCTGACAGGATCAAATTCATCACTTGAGAGAGTGAAATGGCCCTAATTCCCCCGCCAGCAAAAAATAAAGATAGAACCAAAGTGGAGATATATCTTTCCAATGTGGAAAAAAGGAAGTTCAGAAGGTACCCTCCCTAGAATCAGTGTTAGATTGTCAGTCATATTCATTCTTGTCAATCAGCAATATCAAAAATTTAAAAATCTAGAATGGGGTGGCTCGAATGAATATCTTTTGCCTGCGAGTTGTAATTAGACCCGTGTAATCCGACGTTATCCGAGATTTTTCCATCTTACACTGATCACATAGATCATCTAAACGAAAATCACAAGGAGGGACAATAATCTAACTTTTTGAAATAGCATTATCTGCTTACACACGGCAGCACGGTGATTTTTTTAAAACAAGTTTACACCTTGTTGCCATTAATGCATATAACATTCCAATTTATTTGAAAGCAGGATAAAAGAGCATTGTAGATTAAATGCCTTGCTCATGGGCATAGCTGCCGCGGCCGGGGATCGAACCCCGGACTTTTTCATGTATAGCCAGACGCCTTAGACCACTCGGCCACGGCACCTCCATTTCATGATGACGAATACCTCACAGGTCTAGCGCCGTCTTCGTTCGATAGGCTTCAACTACCAAGTGCGTGAAACTTTCATGACGGTTTGGAAAGCATAATAGTTCGCGCCTTTTTTTTTCATACAAACCTGATGAAAGACGACATTCAGATATTCTATTTGATTTACACATATCATAAAATTATCATAATCATGTTGCCGCATTTCCTTAATGGAGGAACTGTTTCGAGATGGCGTCACACTTCATTTGTCATTTTAACTAAGCTCGGTCTAAAAAGACATTTTTGTCAACTGACATGTTGGAAAAAAAATCAGTGTTGATGTCTGTTGCATAATCATATTTTGATTACTTGGAACTATATCGGCAATGTCTAAATGAATTTTGTTCATACTTTGAAGGAGCAGTGAACTCTGAAAACATAAGTTGATCTTAATAAAAGCGGCAAAACGATAGAAGTCTATCGGTACTAAAAAAAAGTTTACTTGTGATATAAATTCCCAACATATCATTTTCTGAAGAAAAAAGTGATTTTATTTCTGAGGGGGGATATATCATACCACATATTATTTTTAATACCCCATTCTATTGAAAAAAATTAAGTTATACTATAACTACAGGGGGGGATACTCGCATTTGATGTAAAGATTCAAACCTTTACATTCCAAATTCATAACTTTCCTATTCTTTTATCGATTTCCCTAAAAACTTTACTAATACAAACAATATTCTTATTTTATTAAAACTAAATTATTGACAGGTGGAACATCCAATTTTAATGGACGCGTGTCACAAATTAAACGACAAGTAACGAGACAAATTATGTATTCGTAATTTAATCTGATATATTTCACGCGATTGGTAACAAATTAACCAAAATACCAAAATATGAAATTTGAAAATATTTGTGATGTAAACATATATATAAATGTATAAAGAAAGAATTTTAAAAATTCATGTGCATAACTAAATTAAATTTGTCAAATACACAATTTCCTCTGCAGATTGTCTTCAGGGGCCTGTTGCATAAAACTTTTTACCTCAGAAAACTGAAAACTTAGGTTAGTCTGATTCCTGCCATTGACTGTAACACAGTGCAAAAACTCCGGTAAAAACAACCTGAGTTTTCTCAGGTAACAAGTTTTATGCAACGGGCCCCAGGAGTGTATGATTGACTTGTAAATTGTCTTAAGTAGCAATTAGCTTATTTCTTGCCAACAAGAACATTTTCTTCTTTGTTCATGGCAACATAATCATTTGGTTAGTCATGCTTTTTCTTTTTTTATATATTTTTTTATCTGAATATAAATTTTGTTCCTAGGAGTTATCCGAATCCAAACATGTTTATCATGTATATGGTGGATTTTTAAATAGTAAAAATCTGAGTAGGGGTTTTTAAGTGATAGGCCAAACAATTAGGTTTCTACAATAGCAGTTTTAATCACTCTCCTCATTTGTTACCCAACATTCCCATTTCATGTATTATTTTTTATTTTTCAGTGCATTTTCAACAAAATATAAACCAAGTAAATACAATCGTAACAAGTCAATGTCGTATACAATATACCAAGGTCGTTAAATCAACTTAAGATAGACATGTTATAATAATAATAATAATACAGACAAAGGATTATATGATTTATGATTTGCGAAAATGGAGGACCCGACTAGAAAGCAAAGCTATTTATTGTGCAATGTTAAAAAACCCTGATTTTACAGGGAAAACAAGATTTTGCAGAAAGCAATAACAGCATCATCCTTTAAATTCATAAAACGGGAATTGTTCTACAATTTAAGAGAAAAGGTCTGTTTAAGAAGGGGAAAATGGTGTTTTATTTAAAGGAAATTTGTAAGGTTCCATACACCATATACCAATTTTCTGTAAGTTTACATGATATAATGTAAGATTATACGCAATCTTGTAAGATTACAGGTGTTCTCGAGACTCTGCTGCAGGAACTTCTTTTATTTCAAGGATAAATTTTCTAACAGTGTGGGCTTCTCAAAGTATGACAGATTGGAACAAAATTGGTTATAAAGTATATTTGAGAAGACAGATCTTTACATACTTTCCTCATCATTGAAAAATAGAATTATGTTAACAACGTACATGTTTATATTTATAATTCGATGAGAGTTTATTTTCAAAATCAAAATTTGAAATGCTTTAAATTCGGCAAAAATGTACATTCCCTAGAATAAAATGAATGTGAAGTGTTAATGGGAGCAAATTAACGAAATAATTCATTCTTATTTTAGAAAAATATAATGCTACATCATGTATCATAATAGACTAAACCCTCTTTTTCATATGAGTTTTATAAAAGTAAACAGAATCAATACATCAATCAAAACAAACAAAAAGAGGGAGAAATAAACGCAATCCTAAATTGAAATTCCAGTTCATCCTGTCAAGGAAAAAAAAAACTTTCGATCACCCCATTTTTTCTTTTTTTTCTTTATGCGAAGGTCACTTAAGTTGTGATCTGTCTCAATGCAAACGTGGACATAATATGAATATTATGAAAATATATTTAAACACGATAAAAATGAGAAAAACCACGTTAATATAAATTTATTTAAAGGACGCTGGATACTTCCTGTGTATGTGTAAAAAAGACCACTAAGGCCGCGGGATAGACGAGATTGAGGAGCTGGGAATTCAGAGTAATGGACCTGGTACTTTCCCTTTTAAAGAAGAATGAGAATATTTATTTCATTGATACCATTAGAAAGGGAATCGATATCATGAATTATGGAAGGAATAAACATCGACATGGACAGGCCTATGCTTCCCTGTATACGGATGTTAAATTTTATTGGCTTGTTTCCGCACACGGTTTTTTTAGGCAGGAAATTAGCGTCTATCTGGCCGAACAGGTTGCCACTCACTGCCCATGCGCAGATCATGGCAGTTTTTTTTTAACTCAACGTTAGATTTAGTCAATGAATGAATATATTGAACAGATAGATGATATTTTTAATAAAGAGATCATAAATGAGATTTTGGGTATGGTATGCCGGGGAACGATTTAAAAGAACTTTCCATGAACTTTACCACGTTTGTTCCATTTGAAACAATTGTTTGTATGCATGTTCATGGTTTCTCACATGGATTATGACAAGTGAAATGCAAAGTCATACAGAAGCCAAACAAAATCGTACAATGATGATGATGAATCGCTGCAATAGCATTTGCATGGCGCCATTTATCTGTACCAAAAATACCTTAAAGTTGCTGGCTCCCAAATTATGTCACATATTATTCACACAGTTGCTGGAGAAGTTAGGTCTTTGGTTCAGATTTGAAGGATGTTGTTACAATCACGGAGTTGGATTGACGAAAAAGCTCTATTCCCCCAAGTCCCTGAGCTGGTCGAATAATGCCCCTACCTACGAATTTTAATTACTACAAACCTAAGATTGTATATAAAAAAAAAATAATAATAATCGCGCTAAACAAAATGAATTCCTACGAAAATCGTACGATCATACACTGTAAAAACTGCGGTGTTAAAACTGACACCAATTGGTGTTAATAGAGGACCACACCCTGAGGTGTTAGAATTACACCCTAGAGATTAAACATAACACCAAAGAGTGTAAATGTAAGAACAAAAGATGTTGTTACACCTATAGGTGTAAAACTAACACCACCAATTTAACACCGGTGTAAAATAACTGGTGTGGTCCTCTATGTAAACCAGTTAACACCACAGTTTTTGCTGTGTAGCACCCAACCCAACACTGGCTTACAGTTGAGGGGAGGGGGTTGATTGGCTACGAACCCCCAACATTTTCACTACCAAGGGGGGAGGAGACAACAAGAAGGGTAAGGAAAGGGAAAATTTGTAAAATATTATGCTATTTTATTAATATTATGTCAAAATCAATCACAAAATATTTCTGGTATAAAGAGTGCGTAGGGTTAGAAGTATGATCATAATAGAATCTTTGGCCCGAATTCACGAAATAATTTTAGCCCCCCCCCCCCCCGGTTTACACTTCTTTTGTGAATTCGGGCCAAATGGTTTTAAGAATAATGTAAAGATATAAGGATTTGGATTAACATATTTCAGAGGTTAAATTTTATGTTTGGCTTAACGTGTTGATTTTCCATCTGAGCAATTGTCGCCGGAGCAAATGTCATGGAGCCAATATCGTAATGTTAATTTATCATTTTTTTGTTTTTCATATGTTGGGTGATTTTCAGAATTATATGAACATTAATTCAATCAAAATCAAAGGCGTGCATAATAAAGGGTATTTAAAGATATCTCTAAATTAGTGCGTTAAGAATGGTGATTGCATGGAATCACTCATTCGTGAAACCAGGAACAGTGCCAGTACAGTGTATTTTGTTGGAAAGGGATTGGGGATGGAATACCTAATTCAAGATGACCTTTTTTTCTGAAATGAATGATAACGGATGCATCATCCAAACTTCACTTTTTAAACTCTTGGTTGGATTGTCTCTCTTTCTCTTTCTCTCTTTTTATAGTTGAAAAATCATAGGGGTCGCCCCCGCTCCGCCCCTGTAGTGTCGCACCTTAAGTGATAGTCTACTAATTGACTTATCTCGAAAATAATTGGACCTATGCAGTTCTATTTTACAACTCCATTTGATTACTCGGCAGGGATTAACTTATCGAAACTTGTCCTTTGCTCTACCTTCTCTGGTAAATTTGAGGTCAAAATATGTCCTTTTTCCCGGAAAAGTGGAAATAACAGAGATTTGAAAAAGTAATTATAATATGTTTATTGAGCTATATAGCTATAGTGACTGCACTACGAGTGATGATTTTCTAGTTCAAACTTAAACTAGAAAATCAGCTCCCGAAGTGCAGTCACTATACCAGCACTGTAAGTGCTAAATTAGCACATCATTTTTTACATTGTATATATTGGACACTGGCGTAAAGATGGTGGAGGGGGGATTCTAACCCTTCTCCCCAAAAGTTCAATGACCAATAGAATTAATGATGTTTTTAGGTGTTGTATATTGTAAGTTCTTTGTATAATTTTTATTTGTTCCTTTTGGTGGCAGCACCAATAAGGCTTTTCTGCCTTTTAAGCTGTCTCCTCGTTCATAATATTTCTCTTTCTTGTATATCTTTATATCATCATGTTTGTAAATTTATTTTTAATATGTGCATGAAATAAATGCGTATATGAGTGAATATTTAAAAAAAGAGAAAAGGAAAATGAAAGGAATTTGTGAATGTGATATTATTTGTTGAATATATCACAAAATTAGATTTTCATTTTAAAAAATGCTAAATTTTCCGCACGCTAGCGACTTTTATCAACTTTCCCACGTACGTCACATTTTCATTTTTTATTCATTTATTTTCTTTGTCCATCACGTTAATGATATTGTAACTGAATGATATTTTTCATCTAGATTTAAAGACTATAGCGCTTCGAATATTAGTATCGCATGCAGTAATTATGCAATCATTATACAAAATATAAATTATGTCGTAATGCATGATTAATAAACCCTAAAATACAAATTTATCTTACAGTTTAAGTGCTTTGATATAAGATGCGTTTGTTTTGTAAGTATTTTGGAATATTCAATGTCTTTGTAACTAAGACAAGCGTTGTTTAATGGCCCGAAGGAATAATTATTATTCTTTTCTTTATCATACTTCCGGGTAGAGTAAAATTGAGAATCAATCACTCCAGGATATAATGCCATCACGGTTCATTAACCATAATACCAGTGGTGAGATCATTGATTGTGCTCGCGCTAATTGATGATCTAATTAATTATTCTGTTAAGACCAAAAAGGGTATAAAAATAAAACATTTCGATTGTGTTTCACCAATTATTTCTTTTGTAATCAATTGCTAGTATTGATTTTTTACTTATGATTTATATACATGTATATATATATACTGTATATTGCAATTTAAGTGTTATCATGTGCTATCACAATTGTTCGTATTATTTTCTTCCTATTATTGATATCGTATTAAAATTGAAATAGCTCTCGAATATTATTTAAAAAAAACGAAATTTATTGAAAGTTGGTCAAAATATGATGTATGAAAAAGCTAAATTGGCTCACGCTAAAGCCACCCTTCTACGTGTACGTATTTTTGTCGTTTCTTTTTTTTTCCTTTTGTATGAAGTCAATTGTTGATTATAATTGGGTAAAGTGATTTTTATCAAATTTTATGAAGATATTCTCTGTTATTCACTATCGTATTGATCAAATTTTATCACCAGAATGAGATCCTCGCTCAATACTAACTGAGAGATCGGCTCAATGAACGAATAGTTTGATAAATTTGAAAAAAATATTATTTCTAAAATAAAATGGGGGAGAATCCCACTGGCGTACAGATAAGGGCTCTGCCCCCTCCCACCATTCCCTCGACAAAAAAATAGAGGGAGAAAAAATAAAAGGGAAATCTGAAGGGTGAAGTATGATATCTATTATTGAATGTGATGTTAAAATCTATCGCAAAATCATTTAAAAAACGCAAAAGCGTTCATTCGCTTGCTTTGATCATTCGCGATTTTTCTATTTTCCCACCATACACCATGTTATGCCCCTCATTTGGTCACCTCATCATGCACCTCATTAGCCTAATTGCCATCAGTAACCAAATATGACCTACATTTATGTGAAAATATCCTGGGGAATTTAGTATGAGAATGATACCTAAACCATTGAATTTATCTAAATCCCGAAAAACTAGAAATGTAGAAATTCATTTTCGGAATTCTAATAAATTTGACAGCGCAAATGCAGACAAAAACATGATTCAAAATGTGCAGAGATAAAACGTTTAAGCATTGAATGAAATAGGTTAATATTATGTCTCAGAGTTACTACACACTAAGAAATAAAGGTTCAAAATTGAACCCCGAAAGGTTGATGCAAAATCAGCACCCTATGGGTTCAAAAATTGAACCCCTGATTTGGGGTTCAAACTGCGGTTGGGGTTCAGTTTTGCTCCCTGCGGGTTCAAAATTGTACCCTAAATTTTTAATTGAACCCCTAGGGATGCAGTTTTGAACCCGCAGAGTGCAAAAATGAACCCCAACCATGCCAACCGCAGGGTTCAATTTTGAACCCCAAATCAGGGTTTCAATTTTTGAACCCATAGGGTGCTGATTTTACATCAACCTTTCGGGGTTCAATTTTGAACCTTTATTTCTTAGTGTGTATTGGGCTGTTACATATCGCGTATGTGTCTGTTAGAAATAACTCTCTCTTCCCTCCGCAATCGTCGCTCTAGCTTTAGCCGACATTAAGAAAACGAATATAAGGAGGGCTGATAGATATTTCTATCTGTGATTTTGCTTGAAAAATATATATTATATTCATTTCGATTTGATTTAAAGATAAAATCGATATCATTGTGTTACCCGTAAAAAAATCACAGTCCACCTGAAAACGCTTCCCGCCTTACCATTGGGCCGCGGATCACCGGTTGAAAAGCGCGGTGATTCTGTCCTATAGATTAGGAAGATTTTAGCTCTTCTGATTTATTGTATTCTGAAGTCCAGATTAATTCAGATCACGGTTTAACCCTGTGCTGAAATTGTGGGGAGCCACAATTTTACAATTAGGTATGTATCGTGCAGTTTTTTTTTTTGTTAAAGGACAAGTCCATCCCAACAAAAAGTTGATTTGAATAAAAAGAGAAAAATCCAACAAACATAACACTAAAAATTTCATCAAAACCGTATGTAAAATAAGAAAGTTATGACATTTTAAAGTTTTTCTTAATTTCACAAAATAGTCATATGCACATTGTGGTGGGTATGCAAATGAGGAGACTGATGACGTCATCCACTCACTATTTCTGTTGTATTTATAATATGAAATAGGGAATATTCTATTTTTCTCCTCCTTGTCAAGTGAAACAATATTAATTCCTCCCTGAACATGTGGAATGAGCATTGTTTGATACTATGATTCAGTCAAGTTGGTCCTCATTGTCAAATCTATAAAAAAGAATGAAATATTGAACAATTGAAACAATAAAAAAACAAAAGAAATATAGTGAGAGAGGGACATCATCAACTTTCTCATTTGAGTTGTGCATATAAAAAATAAGCAAAACTTTAAAGTGTCATAACTTTCTTATTTTCCATTCGATTTTGATGAAATTTTCAGCGTTTTCCTAGTTTGATTTTCCCTACTTATTCAAATCAACCCTTTTCTAGGGTGGACTTGACCTTTAACTATTTTGTTTCTCTTTGCTTATATGTGGAGCGTTGTGGCCCAGTGGATTAGTCTTCGGACTTTGAAACAGAGGGTCGTGGGTTCGAATCCCAGCCATGGCGTAATTTCCTTCAGCAAGAAACTGATCCACGATGTGCTGCACTCGACCCAGGTGAGGTAAATGGGTACCGGTAGGAAGTAATTCCTTAAGAAGCTGTGTGCGCTATGAACGCCTAGCTTAGCCGGGTAATATAGGAGCGCCTTGAGCACCTAACAAGGTGGAAATGTGCGCAATATAAATATCCTATATTATTATTATTATTATATAATGAAGGGGAAAAACTGTTTCATTAATCATTCTCAGTAAGTTATGAATAATTTGAGAGTAAAAATGGGTTGATGGATTGTACATGTGCTGTTAGAGATTGTCCCACAGTTTGCTATCCTAACTCCAGACCAGAGTTTAAAATACGTTTTGAAAGTAAAAATGAATTTTCCTCTGAGTAGAAGTTTGTTTTGATAAAAGCAGAAACAATATGAGAAAATAATGATAAAGTTTCTATGAAAATACATAAAAAGGTAAGACAATAATGACATTTTTAAAAGATTTAAATCATCATGATGGATACCATTTTTTTTTTAAATACAAAGTGGTATGAAACGAGGTGTCTGATATCCACCTCACAAAAATCGCTAACATATTTTTTTTTTTTAGAAAATGACATTTTGGGGGAATTTATATCACACCATGCCCATGGCCCTCTGTTACACCACCCCAGTGGACAGACATGGCACATGGGGAAAAAATCATAAAAAGCTGCCAGCTAGTAAAGCAAACGAGCAAAAAAATTGACATTTGTATACAAAAATATAACTTTTTGATAGATTTTGACATTCGCCCATTTTGCTTACCATTTCCTTTTTTCTCCCTTTTTGTTTGTCTTGATCCCCAAGCCCCACCCCCTATTTGTACGCAAATATATCAGATCTATAGTGCTCCGAATACATAAAATCAGGTATTATTGTATTACACAAGAATTGAACAAATTTTGAAAGGTAATCTTTCTTGCGCATATATACATATGCGGATATAAATCCTTAACTCTTAAATTTGACACGTTTATTTCAATGTACTTACTTATTGATGAACTCGTATGATCTCTGTGTTGTACTCCTCTCTTCCTGTTCTTTGTCTTTCTCTATCCATATTTCTCCCTCTCTTTCTTTATCCATCTCTCTTCCTCTCTTTCTTTGAATTGTAAATACTACTGCTTTTTCCTCCCTTATGACACGTGTTCTTAATGTACAAGAAGTATATACCGGTAAATGATAATCTGGACCACTATACCAATATGTGTTAAGGATAATATTTTACTTTCACATTATTTTAACTTTGTTTATTCTAACGTAAAATCTAGCAGCCTTACAACTTCATGATTTTACCTCTTTCATAATGCTTGTACCTTCTTTTCTTCTGCTCCACTCCTTCCCTTCACTCCCCCTCTCTTTCTCTCTATCCCTTCCACCCACTCCCCCTCTCTATCTATCTGCCTCTCCTCCTCCCCATCTCTCTCTTTCCTTTCCAAAATTCCACAACGCAAGTAGTTTCAATACCATACTTTATCCGTATTATTTATTTTGTAATTATCTGTGTTATTGTTATTAATATTTCTTGTGTCTTTTTATTACCTTGTGAATACATCGCAATTCGGCCTTAGCCGCGATGATGTCTTGATTTTTATTAATAAACCATTTATCTATCTATAATAATTGTCGTAACGATTAAAACCCCACGAAATATTGCTATGTTTGACATGTTAACGAAAGGCTTGCTATCTCCCATGTATTACGATGGCAAAACAGATGCAGACTGCAATAAACATTTAGCATCTCGGAGCATCGTAAAGATAGGTGTTTTATCTCCTTGAAATACTGTTTCGAGATAATTATTGTAAATGTTTAAAGTTATGGGATGGTTATGTAAGGAAACCAAAAGCTCTTCCTAAGTAGCATTGAAAGAAAAACAAGGAAGATACTTATTTTTGGATAGAAAGAAAGGTATATGAGGCCAAGGTATCATGGGGAAAACCAAAACTTTGAACATGCGCACTTGAAGCCACCAATCTGACTTTGTTTTTCTTTTATTACGTGAGTTTGATATCAAATTTTATCATTGAATCTAAATATCTTCGCTGGGGTTTATTTGTTTTATTGGATCGCTTAATTGATTGTTTTTGTATTTGGACTTTTGGAGTCTAAATGCAGTTTATTTGTCTAATGGGAGTGTCAGTTATTATTTGTAATCTCCTTGATATCGCAATTTCTTGATTATAACGTATATAGGGATGGGGATATCACGATTTTTAAAATCTCATCACAAAAATACGTTGTCCAAAAAGTGTTAGTTTCGACACTCGAGCGCACTCTCACTTCCTCAAAAACTTATTTCAATTTCACTTTCTTATAATACTTCTTGAGGGCTCTTTGTTTGACCTCCATTTCTCAATGGCATTTAGTTTACGAATCCTTTTTTACGTGTTTTCTTTCCTCATTTTAAAAATGAAAATTATATCAAGCGATGCAGCGGTTATCTAGAATTCCCCTTTTGCTTTTTTACGAGGTTTACCTATTTTTTTTGCCTATGCATCTATATGGCTGATCTCGAAGAACAGAACGAAGAATGCAAAAAGGTGTCTGGTGAACTCATTTTGTATGTAGTAGAATGTATTTGTTTTAAAATTTCCAATTTGAGTGTGTTTAAAGACGACAGACGAGCTTTATCATTTTTATTCTGATATCTTTCTTTGATATTCTATGTGTAATGAATATATTCATGTTCTAATACTAGAAGTGATCACTGTTTTGCTTTATTGCTTCAAAAACTTATATGATTTGTCCTTGAGATTTTTAATAAGGATATACACTACACTATTGATTTAACACCAGCCCAGAATCTATATATTCCACACCAGAAAAGCGTTAAACAACACTAGTTTCGTTTTGGTCTAACACCAGAAAAGATGTTCATACAACACCAATTAGTATTAAAACAGCATCGGTTTGATTCCATACTGGTGTTGTTTCAATGCTTCTCTGGTGTGGACATAACAAAGTTCACATATCTTATTCATGTAAACTTCTTTCCAGAAATTTAGGAGTCATTAAATTCATTGAAGAGTATATTCCCAAAAACATATTTTATGCATGTTGTACTCAACTCTCATTTTGCCTCACTTGAATTATTGCATCCTTGCCTGGTGTAACGCTGCTAAAATTCATTTAGATGGGCTATTAAAAGTCCAGAAAAGGGTAATGAGACTAGTATGACTTGTGGAGCGTTGTGGCCCAGTGGATTAGTCTTTGGACTTTGAAACAAAGTGTCGTGGGCTCGAATCCCAGCCATGGCGTAATTTCCTTCAGCAAGAAACTGATCCACAATGTGCTGCACTCAACCCAGGTGAGGTAAATGGGTACCGGTAGGAAATAATTCCTTAAAAAGCTGTGTGCGCTATGAACGCCTAGCTTTATAGCCGGGTAACATAGACGCGCCTTGAGCACCTAACAAGGTGGATATGTGCGCAATATAAATACCCTATATCATTATTACTATGTGGAGTAAGCTCACGATCTCACACTAATATTTTGTTTTATGGAAACAAGTTCCTTAATTTACATGACATGTTTGATCTCAACCTCGGTTGCATTATGTATCAATTAAATAAAAGAGAACTTCCACTTGCCCTTGATTTATTATCTGTTAGAAATGACCAAATCCATTCTTACTATACAAGACAAGTTTCTTTTCTCCACTTGCCACTGGTCAAAACTAGTTTTAGGCTAAATACATTTGTTTATACAGGGCCAAGATTATGAAACTCCCTTCCTTCTTGATTGAAGCAATCAGTTATATTGTTTTTAGAAACAAGTTAAACACCGATTTACTGATCAGTAAACGAATGACTGCTTGTTATATCTCGTCTAACTTTATAAATTGTATTCTGTCCACAATCATCTATGCAAAAATAGAGCTCTGCTTATTTTCTTTATTTTTTTCTCTTTTCTTTCTTCTTTTCGAATTTCTGATTCTTATAGGTCTATAATAGATTTTTTTGCAATCTGCATTTCACTTTTATGTTACCTTTTAGTGTATCTTTTTAAATATGTATATCTGTACTTTGGTTATTTACTCAATTTTTTGGTTTGCTTGTTCTATGATGTTTCAAATGATTGCTAATGTAAGTTTATTACATTCTGGTGGCCTATGGCCCACAAGCTAAGCTTCTTAGTAGGTCACCACGTTTCATTTCCATCTTGTCTCATGAGTGTTGCTAATGTTCCATTAAAAGAAGTGCATGTATTATGTATATTATTCTGTAATTATTTACTTTTGTTCTTTACTATTTACTTGTATCGCGGTGATTTACTGCTGTTGTTGTTTAATATCGGAATTGAAACGAAATAAAGATTCATTCATTCATTCATAAAGATTCCGGGCTGGTGTTAAATCAACACCGGAGTTTTTGCATTGTATAAATGAATGATCCTAAAATCTGCACTTTCAATCGATTTCCAGCAGTTACATCTGTTACCGATAATTTCTTGAAGGTCATATCTTTACAATAAACCTATACTGCTGTATGGGTGATGTCTCATGAGAACTATCAATATTATTTTTATAAGGTTTTACAACGAAATAGCATTCGATAGAAACATCAATCATATAAAGAAATTCATACGGACCACTTATTTACTGAAGCCGTAGGAGCAGGACGATTTTAATAACAGTAAAATCTAAATTTGTTTTTCAAGAGGTCATGTTGTGAATGTATATCAAAGATCTCCAATTCTATAAACAAACGAATATTTTTGTCACCTGCAAACATTGTAAGATATATTATCTCCGAAAGAAATTCATGTCATTCGTTTAGACTGGATATAAAAAACCGAATGAGCTTTTAGTCAGAGCATGTATAAATGGCGGTAAGGCGGAGAAGCAGATGAAGATACTGCCTGTTTAAAAAAAAAATGGAAATCACTGATACCATTGATCTATTGCAAACACGAACTAGATACATGTACTAAATATGTCACCACGTTCTTTTACCAACACCCCACCAACAGCACCCCTACCCCAGCCCCCGTCCCCGCCCCGTTAGGGTAACCCATCATCCACGCTTAAATAGCCCATCATTTCCCAACTTAAATGATTGGTAACATTCTCTATCTGTTCCATATCAAGTTCGCCGGGATTTGTCTTCGTCTTATCTTGGTCAGCCTCGCATAAATTTCCCCCGCGGCTGCATCGCGAGTCTGCAAGAGTGACAGTCTAATGGTTCTCTGTTTAGAAATTCCATATTTCTCAGATCAACGAACTTGAAGGCGAGGCGACGGTCGGGTATATCACAAACCGGCCACCCTGCCCAAATATCGATGACGTCACCAAATTGTTGCGCCTCGATCAACCCATGTCATCATTTTCATACTCATATCAGAGAATTATACCGTGTAATCGATGTCAAAAAGGTAACCAGTCCTCTCCCTTAAGGGCGGCGTCAGAAATATTTTTAGGGGGACAAAACGATCCAAAAAGGTGAGGTAATATTTTTTCTCATTTGAATTATAAGAGCATTATAAGGTTATACGACGCAAATATCCTTTTCCCTATATACTTCTACTCTTTTTCACTCTCCTTTCTCATGTTTTCATTTCTTGCAACTATGTCCCTGATGCCATTCTTACTCTTCTTGTAGTATTTTTAAAAGAAAGGATGCAATGCACCAGTGCTGCTTAAAAAAAAACATTGTAATCTGATTTTCAATAAGTAATCACAATCTTTGTTCATTCATTTGGAAATGCTAAACAATTATCTATCATTAATTGGTATCCTGAAGTAAATAAATGTAACTTAAAGAAACGGAAAACGGTCCACTTAATCGTCTACTAAATTGAACAACCCCCCCCCAAAAAAAAAAATCATAAATCAAGGCAAATTTTATTGGCTTTTGACACAGCTGATGAAACCGCTGAAAGCTCATCATAATGTATTGTAGTAATATAAATGAGGGGGGAAAATCCACTCTGTCTTTATATAGGGTGGGCAGAATTTTGTCTCTTTTTCTAACATAATAATGTATTTACAAACGTCGTCACCATATATTGAACTATTTTTTTTCTACTTGCGTGTTCATCAAGTGAAAGTAATCAGTGCATAGGGAAAATACATTTAAAAACCTCATATCGAGAGTATATAGGCAATGAAATAAAATGAAATATAAAACTTAATCCACGACTGGAATATAATATAATTTGATCATGGACCTATTATAGGTCCATGTTTTTATGGATGCGAGTTTGATTAGGTATGTATTCGTGTGGAGGAGAAGTGAACAGAGGGAGAGGGAGAAGACCTCGGCCCAAATCGTTTTTTTTTTCTCTGCAGGGACAAGAATAAGTATACCTCTTCAAGAACATATAAAAATTGAGCAAGCGAAGCGACGGAATTGATCAAAATGGTAGTTTTGTCATTTCAAATGGAAAATGGACAAACTGATGCTCATGATACATGCTCAAGGTGATTGTTTTTAATCCATAATGAAGATTATGGATTATTGATTATGGATTGTTTTATCATGGTTTGAAGAATATCCGTACAATCGATATCAATATGTTAATTTTAACTCTAAATTTTCTGAAATTTGCAATGTTAAGTGTGGAGTGCCACAGGGTTCTATCTTAGGCCCTTTGTTATTTTTAATTTATATGAATGATATAATCAATGCTTCACCCTTACTTACTAATGTTCTTTTCGCAGATGATACCAATGTATTTTTTTTCACACAGTAACTTAGACACGCTTGTAACAGTACTCAATAATGAATTAAATAAATTGTCCATATGGATTAAATCAAATAAACTCTCCTTAAACGTTTACAAAACAAATTTCATGTACCTGAAACACATCAATTCTAAGCATATATTTGGTGGCTCCATTAACATTGATAACATCCATCTTGCCGAAAAACAGGAAACGAAATTCTTAGGGGTATTAATTGACTCTAATTTAACTTGGAATATCCACATTCGTTATATTAGCACACTTGTTGCCAAAGGTATTGGCATACTATTCAAACTGAAATATTGTCTTTCCCAAAGATCGCTATTTATGCTTTACAATTCTTTTATTTTATCACATATGTCATATTGCAACATATTGTGGGGTAATTGCAACAAAACCAAAATAGACTCAATTCTACGCCTCCAAAAGAAAGCACTCCGCATTTGCTCCCACTCGCAATTTTTAGCACATACTGATCCTATTTTTCGGAACCTGAAAACATTAAAAATTCATGACATTCATACTTTCCAAACTGCCATTTTCATGTACAAGTTTTCAACTAAATCTATACCTACACCCTTTCAAGATTTTTGTTTACAACAGCAACATTCATTCATATCCTACACGCCACTCATCCAACATCCACCTCACAAACCCGATAACAATATTAGCACATTAAACGATCAGACACCACGGCCCAGACATCTGGAATGATTTGCCCAATGATATAAAACTCACTGCATCTATCTTTTCTTTTAAAGCTTCATTGAAAAAAAATCTTTTATCGAAGTATTCTTAGTATCACACCTGCACGTTCACCCACTTGCACACACACACGCACTCTTCATTTCTTCTTTTTTCCTCTTTCTCCTTTTCTAATGATTTGTGACGTAACATTTTCTTCCAGACCCGGACCTATAAAATATTAGGTTTCCATGTAGCGCTTTTCCCCCTTTGGCTGCTATTGCTCAAGCATTTTTTTGCTTATATAGTGTGCCACTGCATTTGTTTTTTTTTCATTACTTTGTCTTATCCTTTAATTGTATTCATGTCTAAATTTTGTTATGACACTACTATAAATCTGTCACATTACAATGTACTTTCATGTCATATTACGATTATGTTTTATGTATTGTAAAATTTATTTTATTATATATTATTTATTATAGTAGTAGTAGTATATGTAGTAGTAGTAGTATAGTAGCAGTAGTAGTAGTAGAAGTAGTAGTAGTAGTAGTAGTACATGTAGTAGTAGTGGTAGTAGTAGTTGTAGTAGTAGTAGTAGTAGTAGTAGTAGTAGTAGAAGTAGTAGTAGTAGTAGTAGAAGTAGTAGTAGTATAGTAAAAGTAGTAGTAGTAGTAGTACATGTAGTAGTAGTAGTAGTAGTAGCAGCAGCAGTAGAAGTAGTAATAGTAGTATAATAGTACTTAGTAGTAGTAGAAGTAGTAGTAGTAGTAGTAGTAGTAGTAGTAGTAGTAGTAGTAGTAGTAGTAGTAGGAGTAGTAGTAGGAGTAGTAGGAGTAGTAGTAGTAGTAGTAGTAGTAGTAGTAGTAGTAGTAGTAGTAGTAGTAGTAGTAGTAGTAGTAGTAGTAGTAGTAGTAGTAGTAGTAGTAGTAGTAGAAGTAGTAGTAGTAGTAGTAGAAGTAGTAGTGTTAGTAGTAGTAGTAGTAGTAGAAGTAATAGTAGAAGTAGTAGTGTTGGTAGTAGTAGTAGTTTTATGAGTTTCTTAAAATAATAAAATCAATACACAATAAAAGGTAAAGAATGTTTAGCACTAATTGAACTTAAAGCTTGGTTACCCGAAATGGACTCGGAGACCACAAGCGTAACTACGGGGGGGGGGGGGGGCAAGGGGGCAGTCTGCCAGCCCCCCTGACGAGCCAAACCCATGCAAAGGAGGTATCCCTGCCCCCCCCCCCTGACGAACTTGAAGGCCTTTTTTTATTTTTTTTTTTTTTGCTTGTCAAATTTTTGGGCGGACGGTTTTGCTCCCCTGTGGAAAATCCTAGGTACGCCACTGTCGGAGACTGATATAGAATGGAAAGAAATGACAGTACAAACTAATCATGATTATGAAAAGTGACTGTTTCATGGCGGTTTCGGATTAGCATTGTAGTGAAACTTTCAAATTATTTGTTTATGTTTTAGAGCCCTTGATCATGAGCGTGAGAATTTTTCGATAATTTTGGTTCTCAATTTTGGAAAACCACGAACACGTACAGGAAGTTTAATGTACATGAGTCTTTGGCAGTCAGGTCTGCATGTAGTACCGTAGTGTTTTCATCTATCATTCATGTCTAATGGAAGCTAGTACATGCCTGTGGGAGTCGAAGTGTGAGAATAGACTACCATTAAGTGCGATTTTTTTTCATAATTAATGCAATTAATTGGCCATGATAAGGATACGGATACACTGATTCGAGAGAGAGAGAGATGATATATATAAAACACAGGTCAATCATCATTTGAAGTTGTCGACACCCAACTTTAATTTTCAAACCAGTCCCCACCTTCGTTCATTCGTCCCTTGGATGAACAACGGGCTTATAAGCAAGCCAAACCAGTCAAAGGTGCTCCAACAGTACCAATGGGCAAGCCCAACCAACTGCAGCCGTCTCTTTAATCAAGCCCAACGTGCCGACCTACTACAGCCGTATCTAGTCTGCTGTAAAAACTCTACACTCGATTTATTTAAGTGTTCTGAATAGGCAAGCTTACAATGACGTGAGTACTGAAGACCTTAACAGTAAATTTTGAATTTGCAAGTCTTGTGTGAAGACCCACTTTTTATCAAAGCTTCAACAAGGGTCTGTGCCTGCAGGCTAAACCATGTGAAATCACGTCCAAATGCAACCAACTCAACCTTCAAGCCCAACGAAAAACATCGAAAATTCATTCGATTAAACATTACTAGCCTGCGTTTTATTATAGTTCGTTGGCAGGATGGTTATAAAGAAAGATTTACCAGGCAATCTTAAAATAACGACGTCCTTAAAATAATTCATAATTCATAGAGGAAATTTTCAATGTAAATATTGATGGTATAATTATTTACTCTAAGCATTCCACGTATCTTCTTAATGATCATAGCCAAAAATCAACTCATTTCAAATAAACAGATCAAATGGGTTTTGATTTACACTTTGAAATCCTCGAGGTAAGTTTTCAAAAACAAAAATTAGCACGAGTAATTCCTCTTTAAGGCAAAAATCATAGTGTTGAGTAAACATTGACTTTTTAAAGCTTCTTATTAAAAAAAAACCCTTAAACCTATGATACAGTTCTTGAATTTGCAGGGATTGTTCTGTTTCCATGAAAAACGAATTAAAGGGATGGTCCAGGCTTGAAATATTTATATCTCAATAAATAAAATAAAATTCATAGAGCAAAATGCTGAAAATTTGACCAAAATCGGATAACAAATGACAAAGTTATTGAATTTCAAGATTTGCATTATTCAGGTGAAACAGTTCTAGGCATGTCTTTATGAATATTAATTAGGTGGGCTGATGATGTTATATCCCCACTTGTTCTTTTGTATTTTATTATATGAAATTAGGTTTATTAAAAAAAATTACCAAGAACTAAAACAATTAGATGGACAACTGATTAAGTGCATTATTTATTTATTGCCGCAACCTAATTTACACATTTATGAAATAAATTGAAACGTTTATGATTTCATCTAATAACATAAAAAAAAGATGTGACATCATCAGCCCACCTAATGAATATTTATGATGATATGCATGATGAATTAAACTTCGTTATTTGTTATCCGATTTTGATGGAATTTTCAGCACTTTGCTCTGTGAATTTTACTTTATTTATTAAGATGTAAATATTTTAAGCCTGGACCATCCCTTTAAGTACAAATGACCTGTTGACAATGGTTTATAACGAAATTGTATGGAATTGACGCATATGAGCATACTGCTAGATGTACTTTGATTCCTCGAAAGCCTCCTACATAACTTATCATGATATATTTATTTATAATACAGACTAAAATTAAATCGAATCTCATTGATACCTTTGCAGCGGTTTGTAAAATCCCTACATAGCTACATGAACAATAGAATCCCTACCATAAAATAGATTTCTTGTGAAACCCAACAAGGCTCAATATTGGGCCCACATTTTTTTCTATACATGAATGCCTTTTGACAATCGGATGTTTTGATTATTATTCTGTTTGTTGGCGATCAAAACAGTATCTATTATTTTCCCATCATCAACCATAAAGAATTAAAGACCAACTTCGGAAGGATCAAAACCGGTCATTTATCGCTCAATCTAAAAAACAACATGTTTTTAGTGATGCTTTAAATGAATTATAATTCATAAAGTTTTAGCTGTAGTTGTAATCACAAAAATTCAGGTAGGTACAGACGCTAAGATTTTAAGGGAAGGACTGGTTCAACTGACACGTATCAAATAAAGTTTAACGATTGGTAAGAAATCAAGAATGCTTGAAGCCTGTATAAAGTTAACTTCAAACATTATTCGTTATTGGTATGCTGTGTTAAAGAGAGTATGGAGTCCATCATAAATTAAAAAAAAACATGTGATTTTTTAAAAACCGTATACTATCCTTGTATGCAATTTTCTGACATGCAATTTTTTCACTAATTAAGAAAAATTCCTTTTCATTCATTTTGCACAATCAACACTCAGTCCAATTAGACCAAATGGTATATGGACTGAATGGCTATTGGACCAATTGGTTATTACACGGAATGGTGAGTGGGCGAATTGGCAATTAGACCATGCGGACAGTGGACAAACTGATGGTAGACCAAATGATAGTAGACGAGTTGGCAATCGGACCAATTTGAATGAGATGAAATGGAGATAAACCCCGTTTCTTCCTTTTAATTTCATTTTTAGCCAGTCGCCCATACTTTTTGTCTGTTTCATACCTTCTTCAAAAAGTTCCACCTCTCTCTCTCTCTTTCTCTCACTTCTCTTTCTTTTCCCCTATATTAATCTACTTTTTAAAACATACCCCCTTCACTTTTTCTATTTTGTCTTTATGTTTTAAACTTATCTGTCGTTAAATGAGGATTTGGCCTCTTGTAGTCAATTTGTTGCCTATGGGGCTTCACTCTCCTTTAACACGTTTAATACCTCTTTCTGCCTTCTACTTTCCTGTTCTTCTTCTCTTCCCATCCCGTCTCCTTCCCTCCCTTCTTTCGGGTTTGCTTATCATTAATGTTATGACTTATTACTTAAGTAATGTACTATCAATATTCTCTTTTTATTGCAAGTTATTTGTTGTACGTTTTGAAATCTATGTATACACTTGGGTGGCAGTTTCCCTCTTATTATCTTTTTGTGGGAAGAAGACAATTGTATCGGGTCTATTCCAGTCAATACAATGCTTTAATCGATTGCTATTTTCGTCTTCATTCAACGCCAGTTTTATATTCAACAAGATATGTAGATATAATATCAAACTTATTATAGCATGCAGCTATGCGATGTATATACCTACCTTTGATGTGTAAGTATTATTTCTGAAGGGTGTTAAACACATTGTATTGACTTGGAAAGTTCCTAGGCACCTGAAAAGTGATTGATCAATAATCTGGGGAAAACCACCAGATTACTTCCTTTTAAATTAATTATTACGCAATAATCCGGATTTCAGGTGTATAAACAATCCATCACCATCACGTGACTTGTCGCAAGCTTAACATCTATCGAGGTATTATTGTTTCCTCAATCAAGTTCGTCATGCTTGTGCGACTGAGATAAAAAAGAATATAGAAACAATCTGTTATTAATTCTCAAAGTCATGTGACAGTCTAGAATTAGAAACCCATCGGTAAATTTGATATTTTGATAAACTATGATAATTTTCCTTTTTTAAGGATTTTTTCTTTCTTTTTTAAGCTAAGTCGCAGTCATGATAGTGACACATCCGAGTTTGTGTTGTTCATTGTTCATGTACATGCAAACTAGAGTTAAATTTGAAGTTTGCCTTTTCTTTTTTTTAAATAATGATCATCTCATCTGTGTGTAGATGTTGTAATTTATGATACTGATTTCTTTTATTAAACAAATTATATCTTTAAAAGAGAGTTAATGCTGTAATCAATATGCGGAGATCAAACAACTCCCTGTTGTAACAATACAATAAAAATACTTGTAGTCAAAACTGGAAAATCCAAATATCGGTATTGTTCAAGCGATAAATTCAGACACGCCCATATTCGGTAAGACGTGGGGCTAAAAATATACTTTGATAGATCGCCCATCAAGAATACACGATACCTTTGCTTTTCGATTTTGCGACACCAGTTGGTCTAATACATCTTAGTTTAAAAAAATAGGAGAGCGCATAAAGTCCGGGGGGCGGGCAGTCAAATATATTGCTGTACACATACGTATAACAAAAAAATGCGTTTAAAGGGGTGTATTTTTCAGTTTAAGACGCGGGCAGTGCGGTATCAAAAACACCGATTTTCAAGAAAAAGGGTGGTTTTTAAAGACTGGCCAATGGCCAATCGCTGGGTCAACCGTATTTAGGGTATGTTTTTCAAAGCTTTTAGCCAAACGTGTAATTTGTATGTTTTTCCCCAAGTTTTTTATTTATTATTTTTATTTATTTATTTATTATATACAAAACTTGTTTAGGGTTCATATTCTGGCGACAATTTGTTTAGAGACCAAAAATGTGTAAATAAAGCCCGCGAAAAACTTGTTTAGGGGTTTTGCACACAGAGAAAAACCCGTTTAACATGTTTAGGGGGTATTTGGAAATAATTTGGTCACCCATGTGTACGACAATATATTTGACTGCCCCCCCCCCCCCGGCATAAAGTATATCATATTCAAGTTATGTCCCCAGTCACACGCAATGATATCGATTCTCGACCCATCAGAGGCCGATGCTATTTTTCAATGACATCCCATCCAGGTGGGTTGGGGGTGGGCTTCGTTGGTGGTGTTACTGACCATAAAGCTTGATGGACAGAGGAACCTTGATCACCGAGCAACCGAAGAAGGAGGGGCTATTACAACCGAATATTGTCGCAGGAAATGACCTAATATGTATGGAAGCTTAAAAGTGCCACCGAGATGTTGAGATAATTATCTTGGGAAGTCGACATCATGATAGCAACAGATCAGATGACGAGATCATGGATCTCATCATGTCGACATCTTTTAGAAGAGATGATCAGATGACAAGATCCCGGATCTCGTCATGTCGACATCTTTTAGAAGAGATGATCAGATGACAAGATCCCGGATCTCGTCATGTTGACATCTTGTTGAAGAGATGATCAGATGACAAGATCCCGGATCTTGTCATGTTGACATCTTGTAGAAGAGATGATCAGATGACAAGATCTTCGATCCATGATCATGTCATCTGATCATCTCTTCTAAAATTGTAGACATGACGATTTACGAGATCATGACATCTGATCTTCTCTTCCACTGGATGTAGACACGACGAGATAGAAGATCTTGTCATCTGATCATTTCTTCTATAAGATGTCGACATGACGAGATCCGGGATCTTGTCATCTGATCATCTCTTCAAAAAGATGTCGACATGATGAGATCCGGGATCTCGTCATCTGATCTTTTGCTATCATGATGTCGACTTCCCAAGATAATTATCTCAACATCTCGGTGGCACTTTTAAGCTTCCATAAATATGCGATGACCATCTAACGCATAATGTTACAATCAACGCATAATGTCGTAGCCAGAACTGCTAAAGCCCCTTTCACAATTGACATACGACCATTTGCGACCTTTTGGTCGAGCGACAGGCTGCAACAGGCATCAATCGCCAGTCATCTCATAAGATCGCACAGAGGCTTTCACAGTTGCAACAGCTGTTGTACAACATGAACAACCAGTAAAACCCGTTGCACGAGTAAGACGCTTATGATCCTATTGTGCTCGTGCGATCACATGCGAGTGTTGCGCGAGGAATTGCGAGGGAACGGTCCCATACATTTGCGAATGAAACGGTAGTGCAATGTTCTACGCCGTTGCGATCAGTTTTGCAACAGTCTTATGGCCCATCCAATCGAGTAAATGCGACTACTTAGTTGTGCCACCTCTCGCACTAAGTCGTACAGATGATCGCCCGACCGATAGTACGACCCTGGGTACGACCTGATGCGAGTGAATCGATCGTATTTGATCCTGTTCGGATTTTGAACATGTTCAAAGTTCAGATGTGACCAGTCACGACCACCTCGAGTTCGTGCGACCGTCTACAACGACTGCGAGTGCTCGCAAGGCATCAAGAGATCGATCGTGCAACAAGAAAAAACTGTTGCAGGCGGTCGTAAACTGGTCGGACGTCAATTGTGAAAGGGGCTGAATGGTCGCATACATGCGAATGCAACGGTGGTAGTAAGCCGTAATTTCGATCGGTATTGCAACAATCTTATATTATCGCACCCAGTCGCAAGACTGGTCTCTGTAGGTCTCTAGCACATGTGCGAGTGTTGTACGACCTCCAGTCGACTAAACGCGACTATAAGTAGTTGTGCCACCTCTCGCACCAAGTCGTACAACGTTGAACAACACACGATGCTCGCGAAAAAACAATTCGTAGGTTCGTCTACAACGACTGCGAGTGCTCGCAAGACACCAAGAGATCGATCGTGCAACAACATTATCTTTTTTATCTTTTTTCTCTCTGATCATGTCATATATTTTGTTAATATTTCATTTTGTAATTGCTGAAACGCATTAGTATTAATTTCTAGTATTTTTGAAGTTTGATGTATAAGTTGTATAATTATATTGTAATGGATTTATTGTATAATTTATAATTATGTTTCAAATAGTTTGTACAAATTGTTTATAGAATCTGATTGTGTATTTTGATTTGAGAGAATATAATAAAACATCCTTAAAAAAACTGTTGCAGGCGGTCGTAAACAGGTCGTACGTCAATTGCGAAAGGGACTTAACGCATAACGTCGCAAGTTTTAACGCATAATGTGGCAGTGGTATTTTCTTCAGGACTCGAGTTACAGATAACATAAATATGTTATTATTTCACTCAGTAATTTGGTCAAGCTCTGTCATCTGAGCGTTTCTAAAAGTGTGTTTGGCGGAGCAGGCGAGGATGCAAGGGGCAATTAATTCATTCATTATGGGGAAGAATGTCATTTAAAAAAATGTTACGATATTTCATCGTTGTTCATGACATTATAATGAAGAAATAATGTTTTATATTATTTTTCGGAATGGTCTTCTTTCTTCAATACCATTGGCTCACATTAATCGTCTCCAGCACCTCCAGAATTGGTCTGCCCGTATATTATTTCCGTGACACACCTCCTGAACCCCTGATATATAATTTACACTGGCTCCCGATTAGACAACGTATTGTTTTTAAGTTATTACTCCTTGTATACAAATCACTCTATAACCAAGCTCCAAAATACTTGTCTGATTGTTTAGAAATGTATGTCCCAGGTAAAAGAACTAGATCCTCTGAAGACCCATTTAAATGAACATATCAAACAAAACGAAAACAGACTGGAAAAACAGACATTCACCGTTGCGTCCTCAATGGAATGGAACAAGCTCCCTCTCGCAATAAGACAATCCCCAACAATCAAGTCCTTTAAGAAGTCACTTAAATCTCTCTTGTTCTAGGCAGTTTCCTTCATTTAATATGTCATTCTGATTTTTTTTTTTATATGTTAATTGAAATTGTGAGCGCTTTGGGCCATTTGGGAAAAGCGCGTAAATGAATGGTGGTACGCGTATACTTGCGTTTCACTGGCCCATACAATACACTTTTTTTAGTCAAACCCCTCCTCCTGATTATGAATTCGATACTACCCCCTCCCCCCGAATCACCGCCTACCCAACCAAACTCACTTTTTAAAACGTTCAGATGACAGAGCTTAAACAAATTACTGAGTGAAAACATATTTTATGTATTCTCTCTTTATTAACCTCGAATCCTGAAGCGAATACCGCTGCGACATTATGCGTTAAGACTTGCGACGTCATGTGTTATAGTTCAAGCTACGTCATGATCATCGCACGATGTATCATTTCTTGCGACATTATGCGTAGCTATCGAGTGTAAAGGCGCTGTCACACCTTGGCGTTTTAGACAGCGTATGCCCGACGTATGAGGAATTTGGCGAATACGCTGGCGTACGTCGAATACGTTACGGGTAAGTTTTGCATACGTTAAGAGTACGCTAAAACACGCTGGTATACGTCGTCATACGGCGAGGTCGTCGAAAAACTTTGTGCAAGCACAAAATTTTTCGACGTATGCCAGCGTATGGCTCATACGTCCCGCATACGCGGGCCATAAGTTGTAGGCAAGTTACGCGATCGTTGATACACGTTGTCACACGTTGCTCGTAAGTTACTCATAAGTCGATTTACGTCAAGATAATGTCCAGCGTACCCTAAAACTTACTTCACCTATGAGTAACGTGCTTTGAACGTATGTGTAACTTAACTCCAACGTATATTGACGTATGAAGACGTGCTCCGGACGACCACAAAACTTACTGAACGTGTTTATAACTTACAGCTACCGTATAATGGCGTATTGACAACGTTTATCATGTTTATAGGAATTGGTATATAAAGGTGGGGTTCATAGGAGTTTTCTTCGGCATTGCGGAGGTGTTGATAGGTGATGTATCGTGCGGTTATGATTTGAATAGTCGAGCGGCAGCCTTTTTATAGGCTACGACACGTGTTCGTCAGCAATACGCTGCCGCGCGCTATGCGTAAGTTAGGCTATCGTAGGACATAAGTTGTGTACGCCAGCAATACGCTAAGCATTCGTTGGAATACGTTACTTATAAGTTAACGAAGCGTTCGATATAAGTTACTAATACGTTGTGTATACGTCCAACTCGTTATGAATACGCTAAGTATACGCCCAGAGTTGAAAAAAATCAAAGTTCAGCGTATGCCGACGTTTTAGAGAAATTTTTGATACGTCGGGCATACGCTGTCTAAAACGCCAAGGTGTGACACCACCTTGACAAAGTAAACTATTTTTAAAGCAGCAATGCATCAGCAGCCTCAATAACACTTAGCGAGAAGTCTTTGGTATGACTCGGTCTGGGATTGAACCGCCGACCTTCGGTTCATGAGGTGGCCCTTTTCCACGGATAGTTAAATGAATTGAATTGGATTGGATTTATTCAAACCAGTCAAAGAGAGCAAAGTACTAACAAAATAAATGGCTACATAATAAAGAACTGAAAAATGACAGGTTTGGGACCCCCAAAAGCACATAGCTTGTAATCAGGGGCCCTTGCATTTTTATGGTATTTTAATCAAACATGGAATAACTATGAGAAAAAAAATGCAAGGTGCTTAAAGATCACAATAGGAACATTACCCACACGCACACATACGCACACTCACACAGACAAACACACACTTTCACATTCCAAACATGTCACCCCTGGTCAACTAACCACTGGACTTAAATTTAGCAAACAGGTATTCATGACATAATTTCTTAAACCGAGACAGGGTACTGCTACTTCTTACATCAGCAGGACACATATTCCATTCTTTAACGCAAATTGTTCTATTCTATCAAAGGGTTTGTGAATAAGATGTCTCTGACGTGTGTTATAATTACGACTCTTAGAAATAACCACCAAAATTGGTTGAATTATACTTGACTGAACGCTTAACCTAAATGATTTTTCTAATATTCAGAAACTAAATTTCTTGTTTCACCGGGAATTTTTTTATACTTTAAATGGGTAATTTCGGTTGATGTTTATATTCCAGACAAAGAGTGGACTATACGTATAAAATGACAATAAAGAGAAGATTCCTAAATACCACAATGATCATTTCTCTCTGCTCATGTCAGTTTGCTTATCACTGGTTGACAAACACTTTAAAGTGCTCCTTGCTCCAAACCCAACCCCTTTCTAAACAATCTCATTAAATAGCGGATAAGCATTTCGTCTAGTCGACTTCTGTTAGTACGTCAATATTGACGTTAGAAATTAAGGCATTCATTAGCGATTCAATCTCTTCACAATTGGGGGCTAACTTCGAATTCGGAGTGGGTCAGACAGTTCTATTCAACTCATGTGGTATTCTCAATTTCGTTAATACCTTGCTCATATAACATGTATACACGATTTTTCTTGACCATGTTGTTTGAGACTGATTAATGATTTTGAAAAACTTCCAAACATCAAGGCACTGGCGTTCAGATGGGGGAATGGGGGGGGCAAGAATAAGAAAAAAGGAAAATATGAGACCATTCTATTAATATTTTGCCAAAATTCAATTATTATGTTAAATGGTTCAGATTTTAGGAATTTTGTCTATTACCTGCATTTATAAGGAATAGAAGATTTCCGATTGGTCTAAACACCCTTCAATTAACTTTTCCATTTATTCTAATCTCAGTTCGTCTACTAACATAATTTGGCATAATTGTCATTTAGCCTGTATAATCATAAGTGATTAGAGGAATTGTTCATTAAGCATGTTAAGTTAATTTTATTTTGGTAAATATAGATATATATATTTCTACTTATGAACTAATGAATATGCAGTGAAGGTATCTCTATATCAGAAGAACCCAAGTACAGCCCAACAATAGGATGATTTGATGAAATGGAGGGAATATCTGACAAGTGTAATTTAGCTTTTGAAAATGTAATCGAAAACGGCTGTAAAAGAAGAACGTTTGACATCTTGAAATTTTGCTTGTTTTCACATTCTGTGAGCACTATGCAACGAGGGAACCCGCGGTTGTGTCGCACAATTACTATCAATTATTTCAAGTTTTATGCATTCAATGAAAAGTGTATCTTCATCAAGTCACGATAGGTGATTGTAATAATAATGATTACATTTTACCAAGTTAATCTACACTGTAAAATATAACAAAAATGGCGAATGTGTGACATAATCGTTTCACCGATTCCTCTTAAAGATGTCATGCATGTTTTCTAATTTTGCATTCGATTCAGATGTAATTTTCAATTCAAACTTCTTTGATATAACGTGCCCCCTTGTCACCTATATACACCTCTGATATAGCATGTATTTCGATAGTACTTTAATGGTCATTTTCACTTTCATGAAAACAATTCAAACAGGTTTAACATTGAAAATTTCATCTAAATCGGAAGTAAAATAAGAAAAAAAACGATATCCAATATAAACAATTTAGTAATCCGATGGTGGTTACCAGCTTATCAGTAAATAGAAATAAAATTGCCTATTTTCATCGAAATACATGCTATCAGTGGGGGTAAGGGGTGATGTGCCCCGGGTGCCACTTTAAGGGGGCGCAAAAAGGGAAAGGGGGCGAAGTAAAGAAAAGCAAAGCAAAACAGTGAAGAGATAAGGCAAATGAATTATTATAAAAGGCGCATAAAAGGAATACCACGGAAGGTGATTAACACCCCCGTCTTATACTGTTTCCATCACATTTAGAAAATGAATCTTGCATGTCTTTACACAAAGATGAATATTCGTGATTAGTGATATCCTTATTGCATTCAAGAATTCTGACAAATTATCAAACGCAAACATCACAACTTTTCATCTCTAGGTGCGGGTTCGCATTTTGATACGCTACTCTTCAATAATTCTTACAAACAGTTCTGAAATACAAAATTTTCTGGTTTAGTTGTCAGAACTTTTCATCACGCGCTGATTTAATAAGGGAGATACAAATCCTTTTCATTAATTTTCCGAACAACCATTAAAATCTCCCTTTTTAGGAAGATTTAAATATAAATATATTAAAAATAACAGCTCGCGCTTCGCGCTCGCATTACGCCTATAAGAAACTTACCCTTTCATGAATTCCTACAAATAGTCCTAAAAATTTCCTCTTTCAGGTAATGTACGTATATCCAAAATATCAGATCTGACTCCTCGTGCTTGCCTCAATTACTTAGATAGAAACGCATCGTGGGAATATTCCTCCCTAAAATGTTCAGGTTTAAATATCAAACATTTTTCAGCACGTGCTTCGTGCCCTCATTAATTATCTATACAAGCAACATGTTAATGATTACATAAAGTGCTTAATAATGAAATGCTTAGAATATTCAGTCTTAAGATCTTGATATTGAAAAAAAAATAGGTTCGCGCTTCACTTTTGGATTAAGTCGATTTATGTAATGAGTTACCTATCATCTCTATGAATTCCTAAAAGGGGTTTTATTCAAAAGTTTTTAGGTCTGAATATCAATAAATTTCAGCTCGCGCTTCGCGCTTGCATTCACTGTTTAGATAGGAATCATGTTTATGATTACAAAAAACTTAGAATATTCCGTCTTATTGTCTTAATATTGGAAAGTATTCGTACTTGCATTGATATTATGTTTTATTTTGACTGGTCGTGTGTTGTATGCATGCTATCGAAATGACTTGAAGTTAATCTTGAAACATCATGCAGAAACTGTGTAATACGACCATGGAGTTGTCTGTCGACGAAGACGCCTGAGAACTGAGAAGTACTTGAAAATAAGTTGAACTGGGAAGGGGCCCATTGAAACTCGTTATAAGTTCAGGATACAATGGGGAAATAATCACGAAAATAGAGAAAATCCCTCTTAGAAGAGAATTATAAACCATTGAATATTTCATCCAATGATCTTAAGAATAACATAAAACAATCAAAGAACGGAAAATAACACTACAACTAAAGAGATAAACAAAAAAAGCCGAATGTATTGCAAAATTCTTACATCAGTTTCAAGAATGATAAAAAGACAATATTTTTTCGACATTTAATATGAAATGATTCGTTTGGTCTAACTTTACGCATTTACCAGACGGGGGGCCGCAGAACGGCTTTGAAAGTGTGGGGCGACTATTTTACGGCACATTTTTAGCAAATTATTAAAATGTCCAGTGACAGGACTGAGCCAAAAATTGGGGTATGACCATGCAAAAAATCATAACCAGGTAAATTTTACGTTTTTGTACACGGATTTGGAAAGAAATGGGGGCCGAAAAGCCCGGTTCCACGGCCCCTGGGAGAAAATTCTTACTTTCAATTTGAAATCACATAACTATATGCTTTGGTCTTTCTTAAAATCAAAGTGAACAAAATCTTGCTGAAAATAATTGCACACTGTTAGAAAATTTATCCTTAAAATAAAATAATTTCCTGCAGCATATAGTCTCGAGAACACCTGCAATCTTAACCAGATTGCGTAATCTTACAGGAAATTGGTATTTGGTGTATGGAATCTTACAAATTTCCTTAAATAAAACACCCTTTTCCCTTTTTAAACAGACCTGTTCTGTTAAATTGCGGAAAAATTTGGCTGTTTTATGAATTTACAGAATGATTCTGTTATTGCTTACTGCAAAATCTTCTTTTTTCTGTAAAATCACGGTTTTTTAACAGTGTAATCTTGTTATTGTGTTTATGTAAACAGCAACATCAAAAAACAAGAAATTATCAATGGCTTATAAATACTAGCATGAAGAAAGGTGTTCAAGGGAGAACTGATCTTTTAATCAATCATGATACAAATAAAAACCCGTAACGGGTAAAAAAAAGATTATTAGATCAAAGTAGTCAGCGATTAAAACCAAACATATGTACAAGGCTGCACGGTACCTATAATCATGGAGCTATTATAGCTCTAAGCTATAATCATGATAATGGCCTACAGCATTTTCATTTATTCAAATGTCCAATAGGCATCACAAGGATGCGCGATAGCTCAGTCGGTAGGGCGGGGGTTCGGATTCCGGTGACCCGGGTTCGATTCCCACTAGCGCCCTTTGGTAATGCATTAATCCTCTTTACCAGATCCTGGGAAAGGACCTTAAGCCGAAGGTCCTCTGGTTGCTTGCTTACAAGCATTAATGCTTTCTTAGCAAGAAGAAGAAAAATAACCACCATTTACCGTGTACGTTTTGTACTATAATAAAGGGGCGCATGTACAAACAAATGCCTTGCCCAAGAGACTGTGGTCGGGATCCGAACCCAAAACTCTTATCCACACATGATGTTCTACTTCTATCGACTGAAGAAGATTGCAGATTTAAGAAGACAAAAGAGTGTACCGCATTATCAGGTAAGCGTAAATACTTTCTTCCTTTTGAAAATTCATTGTAGTCATGATTATGGTGGTAAAATGACAAATTGCATATTTTTTTTACTATAAAAGTTTTAAACTACAAATTGAATGGTACATTAAATCAATCAAGGAGAATTAGAGTGATATCTCCTTGGTTATACACTCTTAGAAAGGTATATCCTATATTGGGTTAAATGGAAAAATGCATGTTGGTTGGGTAAAAAGATACCAAATATTTTGTAAATTTTATACACTGCTGCGTTAGAACAGCCCAATATCATGAATATGGAGAAATAATACCTAGCAAACATGCATGCTTCCTTTCTTATAGTTGTACCATGGATATGCTTACTTCGTTTCAAGGGTCACGGAACCTTAAGATGGGGGTGAAAACCCCTCCACCTTTTCAATATTATCATTTTATGGTGTCTTTTTGCATCGCTATGAAACAGTTCCGTGGTCCCTGCATATTAAAATGAACAAAAACTGAAATTAGTGTTGTTTTCTTCTGACTATCCTCAAAATCATTCATTACATTTAAAAGTATTTTTCGTTCGGATGAAAAATATACGTATGTTGCTATGGTATTATGACAATTATGGTATCGAATAAAGCCCTGCATATCCATCCCTAAACCGTCATAATTATTGCATGGTGATTTATGTCACATTTTAATTCAATTCGATTCAATTCCAAACATATGCATCGCATTTCAATTAAATTCAAAGTAATACGGCAAAAGATGAAAAAAAATAAAGCAAATGTATCATTACAGTTAAAGTCAACATGTTAAAAAAACAAGAATTTAAGTGAATTATTTTTTTTTATCAATGCACTATAAACACAAGAAAGAGAAAATACCATAATGAAATATTCGATGAAATGCGACAGAATACTCAAGAAGTCTTTATTTCAAAACAGGGTCCACAAGTGACCGGAAATGCCGTAGATTTCCCCCTTATAGGAGATGGGATTCCCCAAGGAAACCCCATATAAAATGAATCAAATGCATTATAAAGAAAATGAAAAAAAAATGGAAAGACAAACAGCAGGTCAGTGAAAGTTTGAGCGAAATCCATCTACTCTTCCTCCTTACAAAGTACGCAGTTTGTAGAATTTTCTTCGAAAAGAGAAATAGACTGGCAGCGGAAGACCAATATTAAAGATTTGTTTTTCTTTTTTTCAAAAAGCATAGTTACATTATATAAACATTTACAATTTAACAGACAAACCGTAAATAAACATGGTATATACATAATTCCTAATACATAGACATATAGTCAAACTGACTTATTATACAATCAAGTTGTCACAGCCAAAGCAAATTTGGCAAGAAAAATAAGAGATCTGATAGATATATCTAAGAAATAAACACTGGTAATAATTATGTTTGTTAATGTGACAGATTGCCAGCTTGTTCGAATAAGTTTCTGAAACGAAACCATTTCTTTCTGAGCTTATTTGCTCTGAAATTTGTTTCATGAATATATTTGAAAATTTGAAAAAATACTTAATAATAAAATATTGTCATTTTTTCATCTGCAAATGATGACAATCCTTCTCCTGCTAGTTGTTAATTTTGTGAAAAACGTTGTTAGTGGATAATTTTCTTTGTGTGTGTGGGTGTGTGTGTGTTGAATGATATTTTAGAACACTTTATCTATGATTCATGGCATAAACAGTAAACAATGATGTTTTGGTTATGTTATGAAAAATGTTTAATACGAATTATATGCAGAAGAAAACAATAAATCAAATCAAATTATTTTGTTTTCATAACAATCCTTGAATGTATAGGATACTGGGTATATGCAGTGGCTTATTGGTAGAGCACTCGCCTCATGAAGATTTTCTTTTCTTTTCCTCTTCTGAGGTACTCTATTTCATAAAATCAAAATGACAATATAATCGAATGTACAAAATATTTATCAACCGGTGTAAAACAAATAAGGCGGGAAGATATGAACAGGAGGTCATGAGTACGATTGTCGGCCGTGTCATATACCAAAGACTGAAACTTTCTGCCTTCTTGTTTGGCGCTCAGCATTTAGAATGGAGAAGGGTAATGATAGCATAATGTGTTATGCAGGGCCCGCTGGTATACAGCAGTTTCCTGACTGAAGTTTCCTAACAAAATTGTATTAACATATTCAACAAAAATAAGAAGAAAACAGAAAGGATTTTACATACTTTTTAAATGCTTCAAGCGATTCAATTGTTCGGATCCTCAGTGGAAGGGCATTCCAGAGAGATGAAGCTTAAGAGGCAAAGGCCTTTTCTTCTAGGGTTAAATTTGTTCTCTGTACATTAAGCTGTTTGTTAGTGGAGGAACAGAGATTTCTTGCGGGACTGTATTCTGAGATGAAGTCTTGAAAGTGTATAGGGGACTGACTATGCAATGCTTTCCACGTGTGGAGTAAGATTTAGAATTCTATTCTTATAGATACCGGTAACCAGTGAAGACTTTAAAGAATATTATCATATTGTAGTCATTAATAAATCCAATTTTTGAAATACAACATATTGCCGTGGTGTGCCTCAAGGTTTCCTTTTGTGTCCTTTGCTATTCATTTTATACATCAACGATTTTCAAAAGTTATCCTCTTTATTATCATTTTTTGTTTTCGCAGATGACACTAGCTTTTTTTTCACACAAGACTATCGCAGATTCTTCTTGAAGGGCTGAATGTTGAAATATGGTCTGTGTGTGATTGGATACAATCTAAAAGATTATTTCTCAATTTTGAACAGACAAATTATCACGGTTTTAGCTACTCATTACACACTTTGCCGGGTCTTGTTTTTATAAATGGTAAAGTTTTAGAACAAGTTGAATCTACAAAGTTCCTTGGCATCTTTGTTGATTGTTAAATTTTCCTTGAAAGTTCACGTTGATTATCATTGTAAATTGCTCTTAAGAAATCGTCGAATCATAAATAGACTTAAGCCTCATTTTCCGCATCAGTCGCGTTGCGGCCCTCTTGAGCCTCTAGAAACAACCATGCCTCTCAAAGCAGTCCATATATCTATACTATTATATTCTACTCTTTTGTTACCGCATCTGAATGGAATTTAGCCTGGGAAAATGCCTCTAAAACAACACTTCTGTTTGTTTGTTTGTTTGTTTTGTTTGTTTAACTTGAATCCATACTTAAAATGGAAAAAGAGGCATTAGGACTATTTTTCCTTCTGACTTTCTGGCTCATAATAATCCATTATTTTATTCAAACAAGTCATTGAAAGTAACCGATATATGTTATTACTTTGTTGGTATATTTTTACCAACTAAATACACATGACTTACTAATTTTTTTCTGATTTGTTTGTTTGAAATCAAGAAATTTATTCATACCAAACTCGACAATTACACGATTTCCACATTTCCCAAATTCGTACTATACTCTTGTTGTCTAATATTTACCTACACAGGATCTACTGTTTAGAACAATTTAGACACTCATGTAATTCAATAGCCCTCTTTGTTTCTATTACAATCGTATGGTTTATTGATTGGTTGATTGATTGATTGATTGGTTGATTGATTGATTGATTGAATTTATTTTTCTTCATTTCAAACAAATTGACAAAGTAAGTAGGAACAAAACAGAATATGAATTGCAGAAGTGAAAAAAGAAAAATTGTTGTATGCATCTAAACTCTTTGCTCGAGTGACTATTATGTAGACCACTATATAATGTATTTAAGAACTTTTAATTATTTACTTTCTTTCTGGGGAAACTATGTTTACAAGTTATGCTTTTAACAGGTTCCTCATATTACACGTGATTCTATATACTTTGTGAAAAATGTGAATGTGATTTTCATTATTTTCTCATTTGCTAAAGATTCTACTATTTTGTGGAATGTGAAACAATGAATCGAATCGTATCAAAATTTTAATGATAGGATTGATATCAATAAACTTTGAATTTGAATTTATTTTACCAACTAATGAACATAACAATAGCATTTGATACCATAAACTTTTATTTGTAAGAAACTTTTTCTTTGTAAGACAATTGCAAATCAGACGTAAGTCCAAAAGCCAAGCGTAATTTTGGCGTTGCAAGAAGTTGATTTGCTATAGGGCAAAATACATGTAACTTATTTGCGTTTAATCAAAGCCTTATGCTTGAATTTGGGGCTTATAAGCTTAATTTGAAATTGAACGTATGCGTTTCACAGCGCTCATAAGATGTGAGATTAATTAGTGATAAAAACTTGATAAATGATTCATTCATAGATCATAATACTAAAATGATAAGTCTCTTTCATACATTATCTACATGTTTGTTACTTGGGTCTTGCATTCATTTTCAATTGTTGAATTTATACTAGTATTTGTAATTCTATACCCTATTAAAATTAATTACTTAAATATTTATTCACGGCTAACAAAACAACAAGAACAAGTGAATTGCGATTTGTCGTGGCTTTAATGAAAATAGAGATGAATGTGCATCTTTACCAATTCTGCTTTTTGTGTACAGTGTATGAATATCATCACATATACATATACCGATAATGTCTGTAACCAACCGATACCCTTGTTTAATAAGCTCCTCGGAGAGGGGTTAAACCCCCGGCTAGAAGGCCCCCCTCGTAAGTTCTTCAATGTTTAAAATTCATGGCTGTTTTCCCACTGGTTCCCTGCTAGCCGGACCGGAATCCCAGCACAGCTATTAATTATGAGCTATCGGTGGATTACAGATGACATAAATATAGCATATAGAGATATATGAATGCCCATGACTATAGACCAGCCTGCCCGCCTTTAAGATCAGGTCAGGCTAAGATTAAACTTTAAGCATGACACAATTATTTCAGTTTAACAGCGTTCTCAAACATTTGTATGTACAAATAGGTCCCCCTCACCTAGGTAACGAGTGGGGACCTGCAACTTACATAATAACATAACATAATTGATTAAAATCCACATGCCTGCCCTGGCATGGAAAGGAAAAAAGGAGGTACTTTAATAATGCGCCTCTTACTGAAATCATGCCCCCAGAACTTCAACTGCTTGTTTTTCAACAACACACAAGGCGTCAACACTCCTCCCAAAAACGAGTAAGGGCGAAAACCCGCCTGCCCACTGGCCAAAATAGGACAGGAGGATAAAATTCCCTTACGGCCCACTTATGCACGACGATCGTTGTTAGGATTGGTGTGCGACCAGGTCAAACACCCTCGAATTTGGATTCGTGTTACGCTCTTCTATCAGCCTAGGCTCTGCCTAGATTCTGAAATTAACCATGAAAAGTATACCATCACCCTCCAACTACTTCATACACCATTCATTATAGAGTATCATATAGATTCAACAAATACAACTTCCCTGGAAAATATAAATGCAAAAGTACTTGTACCCCCCCCCCCCTAATCACACTTTGCCAAGATCAACTACTGCTGGTATTCAAGCCAACTATAGGTATCCAATTTTCATCCCACTGAAAATATTGAGCCCCTTAAAGGAACTTTAATAAAGGAAATTGAATTCAGAAAGAAATTTGTTTCACCAAACGAAATTCACTAATATGGCCATACTCTGGCAAAGGGAAGCAAGGTACGAAAGTATCACTCGTTGTAAATGACCAATGCGTGTTCGTCATTAACATATACATCAATGCAATTAAACTAAATAATATTTTCTTCAATATCTTTCCCCAAAACGATCATTTCTTCACAATTTCTGCCTGAACGGGCAGCACACAACAGATATTTAAAAACCATAACTCAAATCTGACTGATGCGTGAGCTGCTTCCTATACCAAAGGTGGGCAGTATTAATAATAAATACACCATGACAAAATTACCATACAAATTCACATAAGTATACCAACATACTACGCCTAAAGACCTGAACATTCGGCTGAACTTGAAGAAGCCTAAAAATTGGGACAATACTTCCGTCTAATTCCTAAGGAGTCCGATGCAGACCCGAGAAATAACTTTATCTGAAATGAAGCCTATGCAATCTTATCAAACATTTCTTCATATATAATGCTCATGGTAGAGGAAAATAAAACATACATAGAAATTATGAATTCATAAACATTTCTTCTCAAATGACCTGAGAAAATTATAATTTCAATCCCCAGATTTTTTCTATAACCATCCATAACTTGGATTTTTATGACAACTCACATGAACGTTTGAGGCATAACCTGCTTCATAGTAATTTCGAATTGACTTCTTCCTTGCAAACAAAAACTAAATAAACAAAATAACATTAAGAATGCACAAGGACAATAAATACACAACCATATCCATAATATGCAAGAATCCCCCACGATATATATGTCAACATCCCCCTTAATTATAACTAGAGGATGGTAATGGGGAGGAGGTGGGAATTTTGTAAGCACGCTTTACACATGCACCGTCATCTCTCTTCATTGAAAGCCAAAACGAAAATGAAGCATTCCCCGCACTTTTATCCGCGCATAGCTCAACCGCGGCAAATGTCTGGCATTGTGCCCAAATTCTTTGGCGCGGGCGCCAAAAAGCGCTGCCCCGCCCTTTACGGGTCGGGTCACGAGCCCTTTCTCGGGCAACCACGCCCCCTTTCAAAATCAAAACAAACTAAAATGTGTATTTTGCTAGCCCGCTAATAAATCATTTTAAATCGTCAAGCCGTCTTTAAAATCCATTATTCACGGCTAACAAAACAACAAGAACAAGTGAATTGCGATTTGTCGTGGCTTTAATGAAAATAGAGATGAATGTGCATCTTTACCAATTCTGCTTTTTGTGTACAGTGTATGAATATCATCACATATACATATACCGATAATGTCTGTAACCAACCGATACCCTTGTTTAATAAGCTCCTCGGAGAGGGGTTAAACCCCCGGCTAGAAGGCCCCCCTCGTAAGTTCTTCAATGTTTAAAATTCATGGCTGTTTTCCCACTGGTTCCCTGCTAGCCGGACCGGAATCCCAGCACAGCTATTAATTATGAGCTATCGGTGGATTACAGATGACATAAATATAGCATATAGAGATATATGAATGCCCATGACTATAGACCAGCCTGCCCGCCTTTAAGATCAGGTCAGGCTAAGATTAAACTTTAAGCATGACACAATTATTTCAGTTTAACAGCGTTCTCAAACATTTGTATGTACAAATAGGTCCCCCTCACCTAGGTAACGAGTGGGGACCTGCAACTTACATAATAACATAACATAATTGATTAAAATCCACATGCCTGCCCTGGCATGACCAGAAATACCCAATTATTCTTGGAAAATACGTGTTTCAGGTGGCCTAATTGCCAAATTACCGCCAAACGAGAATATATAATTTATTTATATATGATCGACCGCCAACAAACACGTCAAAATTTTACTCGTATCTACCAAGATGTTCAATAAATCTTAGCAACCATTACAGGATCATTCTACTAGTATTCACCAACGTTATCATCCTTAGTGCTTTTACCAGGGGGGGGGGGGGGTACCAGGGAACATTGCTCATTCCTCCATTACAATGTATATCTAGGTTATCCATAACTGACCCCAACATGATTTAATGCATGCATACATTGAACGTAAATGCATGAGCAGCTAAATAACAACAAATGATACATTATGAAAGCATAGACACACTGGTGAAACCGGCTCCAGACCAGCCAAAACCCTTATTCATACTATCGGATCGGACGGTCTGGAGTCGGTCACGCCGGAGCGACTAAGGTAAAATGTATAAATACATACTCAACGAAGATATGAAAGACCAACTTTTAACTCACTGATAAATCTGTCCAACCCTTCATCGGCCAGATGTAGGCCATCAGTTCTGTACAGCGAAATGTCATTATGGGATATTGATGGATGCGGTATGGCTTTACCATGAAATCTTGCAGCTAAAGCCTTGGCGTACCTATTGGCCGCCCTTCTCTTTAAGTCCAATTTACCTTGATCTCCTGTACAGCCAGCGGGGTACCAAACCCTCTCCAAAATGTCCGACCACACTATTTGAAATTTGTCCTTATTGGCGTCAAAAAGTCTATACGTCAAACTAGCCAGCTTCTTCTTGGACAGTGCCTCAATGTCATTCGTTCCTACATGCAATACTACTACTGAAGGCTTTGGTTCACTCCGACCCATCTTATCTAACCAATCGCTTACCCCTTCAATTCGTAGCCCCCTTTTCCCCAACCAGCGGACCGACGTTCCAAGTCCAAGGTCAGCCTCGCCGGTGTTCTTCGCCCTGCGATGTGCCCAAAACACTATCGAGTCCCCTATGATCCACACCACAGGTCCTGTAATAGAAAACAAGAAAAGAGGGCTGGGCAGAATTTTGAAGTATGAAAATTTCCCCCTGAAAGGTCTGCTACCCTTCACCACCCCTTCATCACGGGGTTTTCCCCTCCAAGATACAATGTATGTAATCACATTTTTGACCCCTCCCCTTAATCCTGAAAGCATTGATATTAAACACGTCATTATACCGTTGTAACATTCTCTCTAAAAAGCAGAATGCTCGTAATTGTGTGATATCATTAAACCCGCACTTACTCATTCAATATTAAGCCCAGAGTTATTTTGATGATACATGTATATTGATATCAACATGTACAGGGGGGGGGGGGGGGTCGTTATGATCAATCTGATGTTCCAAACACCTTCCAATCAATATAGTACTATCCCTTTCTTCCTTTTGTATAATGTAATAATGTATAATGTATAAACACATTCCAACCAATATATAATAATGTATAATGTATAATGTCTGAGCACATTCCAATCAATTTATAATAATGTATAATGTATAATGTAAAATGTATAAGGTATAATGTATAATGTAAAATGTATAAGGTATAATGTATAATGTATAACGTATAAACACATTCCCATCAATATAGTACCATCTCTTTCTTCATTTTGTATAAAGAATGTAATAAAGTATAATGTATAATGTATAATATATGATGCATAATGTATAATGTATAATGTATACTGTAACAAGGGCTCCTTTGTAAACAAGCCTCTTGGCACTGAACATACCACCCTGCTTCTGAATAGGGCTGAATAAAATAAAACAATACCATGTAAGCAGATATATTGAGAATTATACACCCAAATATCCAACAACCCATCGGCCACGGCTTTGATTAAAGCACATGTCCTCGTGTAAAGTAAACGCGTTGTGACATTATTGGAAGATAACTTACACCTGATTTTGGTCAAAATGTCAAATAACCTAAAATCATCATTTCATATATATTTTCGTTCTTTTTTTTTTTTTTTTTTATTTTTTTACTTAACCATGTCGAGTCTTATATATCTCCGATGTGCACTCGAAACCCAACGCCCCATGCGTTGGATTTCTTCATCCGAGCAACCGGCCATGGCAGCGGTCGTAGCCGCCCCAATACGAAAGGAATGCGATGAAAACATTGCCGCCGGCATATCCCCGTATGTCAAACATCGTTTTATCATGTTTCCAAATTCACGCCTAGTTAGCGGGAGAGCACCATATGAACAAAAGAAGGCTCCACCATTCTTTGGGCGGATTTCTAAATAACGAATAACCGCCATCACAGGGCAGCTAACTGTCCCCAACTCTGGTATCGAAATGGTGCACCCATTTCCCCGCTGGTCAGTCTTTGACTTCCTTAGGAATAATTCCACCCTGCGATGCGGTGCATCGCCAGTGACCCTAACATCTGTGTGCTGCAGAATAGACTCACATCTATGCCTGGACTCTACTGTCAACTCACTAACTCTCAACAAACCATAAAATGCCACTGAAAAAGCAGCAGAGTACATCAAAACATCGTAATGACTACCACAAACATGCCTCAAGTAGGCGAGCATTCTATTTAACACAGACAATGTGATTGGATGCCTAGCATCTCTTCTCAAAGTACTTCGCCTACACCCTTCAATTAACCTTGTAATCACAAAACTCTTGGTCACATCCTTTAGCCCAGATGAACTCATATAAAATGCCAACCCAGATATGTATGTTTGAATAGTAGACCCTGCATATCCCATAAAGGATAAATAAGAAATGAACTGCGCCACCCATTCTACATTAGGGGGTAGCTGGGGGTCGTATCCGTACACTTTACAAAATTTCACGTATGCCCCCAAGGCAATAGAGTAAGTTGTGTGTGTTCGAGCTGCCCTAGAAGCCATCAGCAGTCGACTTCTCTCGATAGCCAGCTCTTCCAAAGACGGACTGGAACCTCCACGCCCTCCCGGGCGGCCCCCGGTGCTAACGCATGGAACCTCGGCATCTGAAATCGAGATAGTGCATCAGCTATACCATTATCACATCCATGTACATGCCTAGCCCTCAACACTATATTATTGCTTAAACATATAATCACCACCTTCCTCACCAAAACCATAATATCAGGGCATAGCGCCGACTGCTTGTTAAGTACTGCCACCACGGCCTGATTATCACAATTAAACAATATATTCTTGTCCTTTAGCTCCATGCCCCAAATCTCCAAGCCTACCCAAATAGGGAATAGCTCTAAAAAAGCTATAGACCTCCTACCGGCCTGGAAATCAGCAGGCCACCTGGATTGAGCCCACCTGCCTCCAAAGAAAATTCCAAAACCAATGCCAGCCGCCGCATCAGTGAAAAACTGAATTTCCTCGCTTCCAAACCAGCCTGGAGCCCGGAAGAAAACTTGACCATTAAAATGTGCCAAGAACTCCAACCAAACCCGCAAGTCAGCCTTAGCCCCTCTCGTCAACCTAACCATGTGAAAAGGACGCTTAACGCTCTTAGTTAAGTCAATGAGCCGTCTCATGAATGCTCGCCCTGGAGCAATTGCCTTACATACAAAGTTTAGACTACCTACAATCGACTGAATGTCTCTTAGGGAAATTTTTTGTTTCTGTACCGCCCAATTTAATTTCCCTACTAATTTCTCAATTTTGTCCTCCGGTACCCGAACCTGCTGAGAAACGCTATCTATTACCAGCCCAAGATATGACAACTGTGTGGTCGGGCCTTCCGTTTTTTCTCGCGCTATGGGCACCCCAAATCGTTCGCAAATTGCTTCAAAACAATGCATTGCCCGCCTGCAATCCTCCGAGGCAGGGCCGCCTGCAAAAAAGAAATCATCCAAATAATGGACAATATTTTGCGACTTCGCAACTTTTCTCGCGCAAAACTCTAAAAAAGTACTAAAACATTCAAAAGTGGAACAAGAAACTGCGCAGCCCATCGGCAAACAACGATCAAAATAGTAACGACCATCTATATACATCCCAAGCAACTCAAAATCTTTTGGGTGAACAGGCAAGAGCCTGAAAGCTGACTTAATGTCAGTCTTTCCCATAAGGGCACCCCGCCCCAATTGCGTCACAATATCTACCGCCGAATCAAAGGACGAATATGTTACTGTACACTGCCCCTCCGGTATGCCATCATTAACTGAATTTCCCCTGGGTGCCGATAAATGTTGAATCATACGGAACTCCCCTGGGGCCTTTTTGGGCACCAACCCCACTGGTGAACACCTCATATTCTCGAAGGGAGGAACAACAAAAGGCCCAACTATCCTACCTAAGTCTATTTCATCCCTCAATTTCTTTTTCAACGTATCCATGTGTTCGAATGCTGATTTCAGGTTTTTAACAACCAATGGGACCCTGTCCCCTTCAAAATGTAATGAAAAACCAAACTTAAAACCATTATACAAGCACTGAGCATGCTCCTGATTAGGATAAGTAGCTAACATGGGCACCAAACGTGCTAACTTAATAGGGGTCGGAGCAATAGACGACACCGCACTAGCCGTAGACCTATTTACTGCCAGCGGGACTGGAACCGGCCCGCCCTTGGCTACACTGCTTAGCCCCATGACCTGTCGCCTGGCAGCGGGAACACTTGTGCTCATAGATGCAAGCTTTGCCTCGCATGCACTTGCCTCTATTAAAGGCAAAGCACACGCCTCGGCTGGGTGTGCCATTGGCTCCGGGTCCCTTTCCTCCGAAGGGAAAAGATTTTCTCGCGCCGTACTCCCCTCTGTAGAACTGATGGCGAGGGGCATGGGGTAAATTGTGGCGCTGCCGCGGACCATTAGAGGCCACCAGCATCAACCACAACTCGGCGTCGACGCTCGCCCAGGATCGCCCGGGTAAACGCGCCTGCTTGCTCCTAAACTGAGTGTCATAGTCACGCCAGCCATAACCTGCAAACGCACGGGCTGCATGCCTTATCAAATCCATATATTTCATGAGCTCCCTGCTCCTTTCAATGTGCTTCTCAGCGTAAATTGAGGCAAATACTAGAAACACCGAAGTCCACTGCTCTACCGACATGATTTTCTTAGCCTTTGATTGAGGTTGAAGTTGCAAACCAAGACCAGATCCCGATTGACACAAACTCAAAGTGGTGTCACCTACACTCAAGGCCCCAAACTCATCACGTGCATTATTATGCTTAAGGAGCACTCCCAAATCTATATATTCACTTGCCCAAATTTTTTCCTTCAGTGAGATAGCCACTTCCACACCTAGTGGGTCGCATGCGCTAATAAATGGTTCCGGTGCCCCCAACACGGCAGAAAGCCTAGGCGCCTGGGGCTCAGATCTCTCAACACCGACCTCCACTAGATCTAGGCCTAGATCTTCGGCTACCCCTGCCGACCGCGCCGGCACTGAAACTGCTGGCTGAGCCTGCCCCGAGCTACCGGTATCCGACTCCTGAGCTACTATCTCATGCCAAGCAATAGATCTGCCCACGGGCGCCTGGCCTTCCCGCCCCACTAGATCTAGATCTAGCTCTGCCATTTTATCACCAACTTTAGACCTAGGCCTACCACTTTTTTCATCAACATCGACAACTTGAGACTGAGAGGGATTTAACTCACCGCTCCTTCCTGGCCCGTTGTTGCCGCCTCCCAGCCCCAGATCCACACTTGCGGGGGTTGACGTCGCCCGTGGACCTCTCGGCCGACCCGGCCTCCTCTTCGGTGTGTCATCTCCCTTCCTCGCACCTGCGGTCGTTATTTTCTTGGCCTTAACCTTTGGCATGATCAACTCGCGAAACTAGAGTTAGACTCGAAGCTCCGTCACTCAGCCCAAGTCCAATGAATCCTGGATGCAATCACCTCCAAAGTTCAATCAAGCGAACCGCCAAGAAAAAATTCAATCCTGAAGTTGCAAACTGAATCTTTTAGGTCCACAAATCGGCACAGCTAACTTAGTCTTAGTTCTACGGCAACAATTCCTGAGGCTGAAGTCTGAAGACAGTAAAAAACTGAAATCAGCGTCTGTATAATCCAATAAAAGTATGAATCCTTTGTGTAGATATCCGGTATAGGTAGCTAGACAAATGTCGAAATATCTGCCACCTAGGCCTAGTTGCCAGTGCCGAAAGAAAATTTTCAAAAAATTTTGTAAGCACGCTTTACACATGCACCGTCATCTCTCTTCATTGAAAGCCAAAACGAAAATGAAGCATTCCCCGCACTTTTATCCGCGCATAGCTCAACCGCGGCAAATGTCTGGCATTGTGCCCAAATTCTTTGGCGCGGGCGCCAAAAAGCGCTGCCCCGCCCTTTACGGGTCGGGTCACGAGCCCTTTCTCGGGCAACCACGCCCCCTTTCAAAATCAAAACAAACTAAAATGTGTATTTTGCTAGCCCGCTAATAAATCATTTTAAATCGTCAAGCCGTCTTTAAAATCCATTATTTCTGATATTTATAAAGGGTGGCACATATCACCAACTTGGTGGTCGTCTGTGCTGCCATGTAAACAAAAAACAACAACTAATAGTAGTAACAATAGAAGTAAAGAACAAGTAATAAACAATATGCACATACACACAAAAAATGCAAATCTATTATTGAAATAATTATTGGTATCCTTGTGAATTATGTCCGTTTGAAAATCAACTTTGACGATTTGAATAAAATTTGTGCATTTGAATTTTGAATTTAGAAAATAAGATAACATGAAGCTGAAAATCCATATGAAATATGAAAAGGAATTACTCCGAAATTATTTTTGCCCAATTGATCGTGGATCTGGCAGTCACTGTACAGCACCAGATCTACGTAGCTCTATCCCTTTAATCGTTGAATGCCAAAAAGGGTAGCAGCAGCAACTCCCATCTCCAATAACGACATAGAAATTATGTAAAGTTAATTTGCACGAAAAAAAAATTACCACATTTTATATTAACAGACGGATAGATCCTGGTTTTAATCGAACGTTACTCTTTGTTTAAATTGGTGAGATGAAAAAATGATAATAATAATCAGAGTATAAAGATTGTTTTGGAACCTTTTGGTTAGAGGAGAGTAGATGAAATCAGGGAATAGCAATCGGCCACCTCTTCGACGCCGAGGAACCCGCCGTGCCTTGATCCTTTGGGTACCGAGAACCTGGCCGTACTGCTTGCCAATTATCAGATTATTTCAAAGTAATATGTGAAGCAGACATCTGCTTGTTATACTTAATCATGCCTCATTCGCATTTCGTATAACATCCTTAGTGAAATGAATATTCAAACATCCCGAGGTGTCACCAAGTTCAGAAAATAATAGATCAACAATAGCCTTTGGTATACATATGTAATAGTTTTAGTTTGGAATCTAGCATGTTTTAACTATCAATCATATTATTAAAATGGGTTTACCTCTCCAACCTTTATTGGAAATTTCAATAATTGTGTATTTTCGCGTGCATTCATTACATGAAGGAGAACATTGTTGGTCAAATTTTTTTCCAAATGTTTGGTATGTTTATGGTAAAAATAAAAAAAAATCGTCATCTTTTTTTTGCAGTGTGTGATAAAAGGGATTCTCATCTGTTGTCTCTAAATGTATCTTTTCTACATTTAGGAGAGAATGGAGTCATTTGAGATGTCGATTAAAGGGATGCTCCAGGCTGATGGTATTTATGTCACAATATATACACAACAAAAAAAGTAAGTCCCCCCTAAATCAAACTGCTGTAACTTTTGAACCAAATAATTTTGAGATATGATATTTCATGGGTGGTTTTATACACTCATTAAGCAACTCCACGGAAAAAATGAGATTGATCGGTTGAGTCATGCATGAGTAATTAAAGATTGAATTAAAAATGACCATTTTTGAAAGTCACAAGAGTCGTTTTTCAGATTGTGCAAATACAAAGTTGGGCAAAAATTGTTTTTAGGTGAACTTTATAGTGTTATGCTGTTTTACTATCCATCATTTAACCATTTCAGACCAAATTTTGATATTGTATGTTCATGGTTGAGTGAGCACGATGTATTGCAGGGGCCACGGAAGCGGGGAGGGGGGGGGGGGCTGGGGGGCTTCAGCCCCCCCCCCCCCACTTTTTTCCATAAGCAAGTACAAAAATGTAATACGATTGTGATTTTTGACATGGTCAGCCCCCCCACTTTAAAAACTGCTCTGCGGCCCCTGTATTGTGACGTGTCATCATAGGGTTTTGGGGTATTATCTTTTACAGCTTGTTAGATCATGTTAAAATTTGAAAATGTTGATGGCTCCCCCGATTATAGGCCCCTCCCCCATTTAAAATTCTGGATCCACCACTGATCTGTCCATACATTCAACTGATCCTGAGAAATTGTTAGGAAAAGAATACATTTATGCAGTATAAAGAGTATTCATTCCTAAAATTTCGAATGTGCTCGCTCAACCATGAAATGGCTAAAGTTCTGAAAGTGTTTGGTGATAGAAATGATGGATGATAAAAACAACAGCAATTAAAGACACCTTTCAAACCAAATTTGCCCCCAATATTCACTTTATTACCCTTTAAAATGAGTCTGTGTCATTGAAAATACCAATTTTCCCACTTTGATGCGTGCTCACTCATCCATAAACAAGCAAATCGATTTCATTTTTGCACAGAATTCTGCCCATAGGTTGATAAACATTACTGCCAAACGACATTGCTAAAGACAGTATTGAAAAAAAGTTCCACCATATTGAATAAGGGGTTTACGTATGCTTAATCATATGCACCCATAATGTACACAAGTCTATGAGAGAGGAAGTCAAAATTTTAACAAATATGAAATGAGGGTTTGTTTCATGGACGGTTTTTGTTACTTCTGCCAACAGTTATTTAATGAAACTTCGCACATGGCTTCAGAGTAACACTATCCAAAATGTGCACACACCAAAATAATCATTCGATTCGGTAGAGAGTGGGGCCAAGGCCTTGAACTTTCTTCTCATTTGCATAATTTTCGAATATTGTGTGCTCACTGATGCATTAAACATCGGGATTTTCATGAAAATCAAATCAAATGAACTGTGCAAGGAGTTGTGTGACAGATATCCATAGTTACAAATTGCAGTTTTTCCAATAACGTAAAAAAGAGCTAATCACATTCCACATGTCCATTCAAGCGTAAATGTTTAAGTTGACACCTTTGAATCATTGAAGCATGTTAATTGGTCATGAACATAACAAAAAAGTTGAGAAAAGATCATTTTCAGTTAGAAAAATGAAGCAATACTTGCCTACGATATTTGAAAATCGCATTTTTTGTTTCCAATAAATGTTCATTGAACCGAGAAACGGTGAATATTGTTGGAGATAGTCTTCCCCAAAATAACTGTCATCATATTCTAGCATTTTTTATTGAAAAAAATGTGTAAAAATCCAATTATAGCAAATTTGGACTTGAGTTTATTCAACCGTGAAATTTAGCTTAAAAAGTTGTATCGTCTTTTAGAAAGTACCCTTTTCAAGCCTTCTGACTAGTTTTCATGATGAGAATGTGGAATTAGTTCCAATACAATGGAATCAAAGTCGTGATATTTTGCTTGTGACTTTTGAAAAGTGACATTTTTGCCTTCTGACGGTGCTCACTGAAGCATGACGTAAGATACATCCACAACATTTACTCATATGGTAGCTTATAAAATTACCTACACGCTCATGTAAAAATATATCAAAAACTCACATTGGTTCGGAAATTATTGATGTTTGTTTAGGGGGGGACTTACTTTTTTTGTTGTGTATAGAATAATTTAAAAGTTCACTGAGAAAATGTAGAAAATTTGATCAAAATCGTATAACAAATAACGAAGTTATTGAATTTTAAAGATTTGCCTTATTCCGATTCTCGGTTCTAGGCATGTCTCATGAATATTCATTAGGTGGGCTGATGATGTCATATCCCTAGTTGTTCTGTTGTATTTTATAATATGATTATGATATTATTATTTTATGATTCAAACAATTTCTACCAAGAACTAAAAGAATTGGATTGACAACTGATCAAGTGCATTAGTTATTCATTGTCGCAACTTATTTCAGAGACACATCATTTACATATTTATGAAAAATGAAACAATTGTGACTTCATGTACTAACATAAGAAAAAGGAAAGTTTGGATGTGAGATCATCAGACCTCCCAATGAATTAATTCATGAAGATATGCCTGGAACTGTTTCACCGGAATAATTAATGCAAATCTTGAACCGATTTTGGTTAAATTTTCAGCATTTAGCTTTGTGAATGTTACTAATTTTTACTATTTATTAAGATATAAATATCTTCACCCCAGAGTATCCCCTTCAAATTGCAGAGATTGGTTGTAACGAAACAAGTTATAAACAAAAGTATAAGGTTATGAAATTAATTCATTGGTAGAGATTTATCTTTTACATAGTCACGTGCATTTTTTTTTGGGGGGGGGCAAGACGCGTACAATGGAGTGAAACGATTGAGCTTTGCATTTTTAAAAGTTTTTTTAAAGTGACATTGAAGGTATTCCTGTATACTTTTGGCGAATTTGTAGAAAAGAAAGAGAGAAAGAAAATAGTTTCAAAGTTTGAGGGGGGCTGCCCTATATGCCACCCCCCCCCCCCCCCGACGCGAACGGCCATGATCCTCTATGTTTTATCATATTTAATTTCATCGCAGAAAAAGGAGTAACATTTATGGAGAATTACGTGTGAATCTGACATCCTTTCAATCAGTTTACGACTGATGTACTTCTTTTTTAAATCATATACATGTACGTATGGAGAATTCTTATGGTAAAATTATATCACAGCTCTATTTCTTTGTATGCTAATGATTGTTAATGAATGATAATTATGATAATTATAATGAAAACAATACTTGGGGTTTTAATCGAGCAGTTTTCCTTTTAATTGTCTGCATTTGAATTATGTTAATTACTGAATAGACTGCCGAGACATCTTCATTCTCCGAAATGTCCTTGGTCCGCTGTAAATATTAGTTTAGCGCAAGAATTAAAGAAGAAAAGAATAGAAAGGAACATACATGTAGCTCTGTATCAATTTTTCGCAACCTGGAAAAGATTCACAATTAGCATTCAGTCATCCAGGCGCCTCAGCCAGGTTAACCGATGTAGCCTACCTTAAAACATTGTGGTCTATATTGAAGCCTTATACCTCGGTCTTATTTGCTCTACGGCGGCCGCACGGCCAGTCGAAAACAGCAATTTTATTCATTTTTATTCAAACCACCTATATTTAGCTGGTACACAAATGTTAAAACGGCTGTTTTCGACTCGCCGTACGGCCGCCGTAGAACAAATGTGACCGAGGTATAAAAGATTCATTATTGCGAATGGTGATATTGAAATATCAGTCGGATATCCCCATATTACAACCAAAAAAATAAAGAAATTACATATTTTACAGTTTTACACATTTAAATATTTCTTTTTCCAATTTTGTCATTTCATTGCAAGTTTGGCTGGTAAATAATGTTAGATTTTTCATAGCTATTCGTGATGATTCTTCTTCATGCAGTTTATCTAATAATGAGCTTAGCTACAGTACCCACAGCATTCTTAAAATATTTCAATCATCCGCAATATAGGAGAGTAGCAAATGAAACATCTTTTCAATATTTTTGTACATTTTAATTTTCCTCGTACTTTTTTTTATACTGATACTGAAGACGGTTTATCTGACAGCCTTCACCAAATATTTATCGATTTATTTCATAGTTTCCTTAAAAATATAAAATCGTGTTTATTGTGAATTTATTTCCATTTATAACTAACTCCTCTCTTCAGGGGACGCGGAATGGTGTTTAAAGTGAGGGGGCTGACCATGCAATGAAATCAGGTGGTCATTTTTTTTATGTTTTTTTACACGGTTTTGGAAAAAGTTGGAGGGTGGGGGGTGAAACCATCCCCGCTTGGCTGCCCCTGCTCTATAGTACTCCCGATATATATTTTACTGGTTTATTTTCAATTGGTCCAATAATGCAGTTCGTCAAATTACCAACTCGTCTACTATCTTTTGGTCTACCATCAGTTCATCCACTATCCACATGGTTTAATTGCAATTTCGTCCACTCACCATTTCGTCTCATAACCAGTTGGTCCAATAGCCATTTAGTCCATACACCTTCGGTGGAGATATGAATGAAAAGAAAATGGATATTAGACCAACTGGTTTATGGGACGAAATGATCATAGACGAACTGGTGATTAGACGAAGTGATCGATGATTGGACCAAATGGCTATTGGACCAAATGGTTGTTAGATAAAATGATGATGAACGATTGAACGGGATGGCATTAGACTAAATGAAGGTAGACCGTGTGATGAGTCGACGAGTTGGCAATAGACAAATTGGCATTCTTCTTAGTCGTTATTCAGTTTAAACTTGAAATCACATCTTTGGTCATGGCAATACCGTTTTGCGTCGTTTGTAATATTGTTCGGGCTGGGATTCAAAAGAATATAGGAACGATTGTCCTCACTCAACACGCTCATAATCGTAGATATGTAACTAGGGTATAGAATGCTACGCTACGTGAAGTGTTTGTCCAATCAGGGATCATTATACAAAGGGGGCGGACGAAGTGAAAGTGAAAAAAAGGAGTGTGGCTAAAAATGTGGAATTGACGGAAGAGAATGATATCAAGGGTCCTGTGTTCTTTCTAAGAAAGGCGGAAATACGTATAGCGGGGGTTCTCCAGCCCCTGACGCCCCTATAGACCCCAACGTAACTTTTATGGCGCGCATCGTATCTCTGGTATAAAGACAGCACACCGCTCACCCACCACAGCTGACCTCGATAAAGATTGTCTGTCCCTGTCTTGTTTAATAGTTCGACTCACCCGACCGTCATGCTGTCTCCGAAGAAAAACTGTCCCACTTTTTTTAAACACTAATGGCCTGTTTTATCACAATACTAAGACCCTTGATAAGTGAACGTAAATGTTTATTCGTGTGATGCGCCTGTGTCTGGGGAAAGATTGACACGTCAAGAGAGTGAAACGTTTTCGATCAAAGAACTCGGTACTAGCTCTTCTCCCGAAACCACACACGCGTATCAACGTCACCAGCTCTCGATGACATTGCGTGCAGCCCACGTTGGGGACTCTTGTTAATTATCCCACTCATTAATAGTTTTGATTAATTAGAGAGTTTGAATTTGAACATGTCATACGTGCAGCCCTTCGTACCGCCTTTTACAACAGGTATGTTCCCGGGCAACTCGCCGTCGTTTTCGATGAGAAGCATCTTAAATTTAGCGGAGCAGCAGCCGCCGTATCGCGGTCAGACGGCGGGATATCAGCAAGGCATGCCGACGGATCCCAACTTCTACTGCGGGCTCCAGGAGGACTGCATGCTCCCTGATCCAGGATCCATGCCACCCACCTGCGACTTCACTGGAGCCCCTAACACCGTCTACCCGGCCCAGCCGCAGCAGCGGGATCCCCACACCGTAGACCCTGGCTCCGTACCTATAGCGGTAACAGCTGCAGCTACCTCAGACGGAACTCCATGCTCTTTCCACCCCGACACAACAGGCGAAATAAATCTCAGAGACATCGGCGGAGATGATGCGGCACCCAACGCCAATCCAGGTAGAAATATACGATTTTTCTTATAAATTCCCTTTCAGAAGATATTCCAATCACGTCATTTTTCTTTCATTTGGTAAATTTTCTCTCAATATATCTCCTATTAACATTACTCTCAGTCTATGGCATATGAAATTCCCTTGATAAAAATAACCAGCAATTAACAAGTCGAAATTTATAATTTTATGTTTATTACCGACAACAAAAATACTCTCTACTGTCTCGCCAATATAAAGAAAGCGTTGCCGAAAACGAAATCAGTTCTCCGACCCAAGCACCTACCAAGTATAGCTTACTTTAGGCATATGTACAATTTATTGTAATGATAAAAGTCGTTTGACGTCTAATTGTCCACACCCAATTGTACTAATTTATAAAAGGGCATGAACAATAATTTCATTCATCGAATAAACATGAAAAGGGAAAGCATGTTCATGGTGCATGGCTTGAACGGTACTCATCATGTGGTAGCTTATACAACAAACTGGAGTTGAAAGTCCATGCATATTCTATACATCCAACGATCCTGGTGCAACTATACAATAACCTCGTGTTAGTGGTCGGAGATGGGTTAAAATGTAAACACTAAATCAGAATCACTTTTGTTTCCACATAAGGTAATAACTACATAATGTTTCTCTTTTAATGAGTGTTTTCAGCACTAACTAATGATTTGCTTACACGAAATGCAATAGATTAGCTCATTTTTTGTCGTTGATGTTTTTGCCAATCGTTGATAATCCGTTAAAAAATGCTTCATTAGTTATGATTTCAACAGTGTTCAAGGATTTGAAGCTTAAATTTTCGATTTCTTAAATTTTTTTTTTAAATTAAGTTTTCTAATTCAATTCGATATGTTGTAGATAAGCAAAGAATAAATACAACACACGATTTTGGAATCTATCAGATGTTGTCTTCGGAAATGAGAACTTATTTACAACAAAACACGTGATTTTGACTGTTTTTAATATTTATTGGGGTTGAATATCGGGGCTCGCTTTGAAAAGCATAAGCCAATTTAAAGCAGGTCTGTATTATAAAAACGGATAAAAGGCAGGCCTCGGAGACTAGGATTTCATGTACTATATATTGAATTGAATTTATTACCAAATATCACTATCAGATATACAATTACAAGGAATAGTACATCACATATAAGCAAAACATTTGGTAACTGGAGCTAACATATAATAGTAAAATGCTAATCGAGGTTAGCCCCAAATAATGTCATTATCATAGTTTAAACAATGATTTTAACAAAATCTCAATATTGTACATAAAATTTAGTACTAATTCTACTTATTACTGTTGCAGAAAATTGTGATCATTTTTAGTGAACATATTTATACTATTTACAAGAAAAAAATATCTTAATTATTCACATAATCTTTATATAGAATTATTGGTTTTCAGACAGTATTTACCATACCAAATTAATTATAATCTTCCATTAGCATTAGTTTTAATTTGCTAATTTAAATATTAGTTTTAATTTGCTAAATATCTTGCGACTGGGGGTGTTTCTGATATTATTTGGCAGATGATTCCATAAAGTAGGACCAGAAAATTAAATTGATTCTTTTCCCAAATTGGTATTTTTGTCAAGATTAACATTTCGCTTTTCTCTGTTTCTTATATTGTTAGGATGACTATATATAGGCTTACATGATGTTAGGTGGTGGATTCGATCATTATGAAAGCACTATTATCGATATATATTTATGAATAACGAAACAAATTAACTCAGTACTGAGAAATGAAACATTGACTAAATTTTCAATTCTAGTATACTGAACTGAAAATGACTCTCTTAATATTTTAAGCTATATTTTTTTCTGAAAAAGATACTGATTTAACCAAGAAAAATCGAATTCGCAGGTATAAGATTGATGGTCGCATTTTACCAAGTGTGAAATGGATTTTATTGAAAATAAAACAAATAAAAAGACTTTTTTTAATTCAATTTTTTTAAAATTCATTTCCATTTCAAACCTAATACAAAGTAATATAAAGTAATACAAATAAAGTACAATTTTACAGAAGGGAATTTTACTTCGTAAAACAAAAAAAACAGTATAATATATATATTTATAATTTGTTTATTAACAGAAGGGCATTTTACTTCGTAAAACAAAAAAAACAGTATAATATAGAGCATAAATGGAAATGAGGGGGTCCACTAAAAGGCAAAGCTTGTTATGTGTGGATCCCCCTTGGAAATGAAGAAAATATAGTCGACTTATTCTAAGATGAATCTAAGAATTAAAAAATTTACCTGAAAAGGGAAATAGATTAATAAGAAAATAGATTGAAAAGAAAATCGTGTATAATTATTATGATAGAACTTTGGCCTATAGCCTTACCATGCATAATCATCATCTTAGTGGCCTAACTACAAATTAAAGTAGTAGCATTATGGTTGGACGGGAGAAAGGAAAGGAAGAGAAAAAACTGCAACATGTTGAATCAATCTTTGTTTAAACAGGGGGAAATGTGACATTTGACAGGGGTATTTAATCTCTTGGAAATCCTTCGCTAAATCTGTTTGGATACTAACCAATAGGCGTGTAAGAATGATGTGAGCGATAACTGGTCTTGCTCGCTTGATGGACGGCCGAGACAGTTGGCTAGGCACCCGGTCGCAGAACACCCAAGCGTTGGCCTTCGCCTGAAATCTCACATTTTCATCTTCATATTTCTGTCTCTTTCTCTCTCTCCCTAAATTCAATTCATTTTCTTTTCTCTCTCCCATCACTCTACCTTTTTTCTTCTATCCCTCATTCATCCCGTCTCACATGTCTTTTTTAGAACTTTGTTCAATTCTACTGATATCGTATAAATTTAACATTTTGAATACTGTTTACACACAATTATTGTGAACACAGCATAATGTGAACAGAAACATTTGAATAAAAAGGGAAAATGGTGTTACTGATAACTGTGATATTATTTTCTCAATGTGTTCTGACTGAAAGTTAAACTCAGATCATTTTTCTAGCAAGAAATTTTGCCACACGAAACACTGTATGTGTAATTCGTATGATTGCAGGTTTGTCGAATTTGATTTTGATTAATTTGATTAATTGCTGTGGGATATCATGAAAACTGCACAAGTTCGTCTTCATAGCTTTACTTCTATAATTTCATTATTTTCACCAAAAAACAAATAAAATGCAAATTTAGTATACCAGCATGTCTTTTGGTTATTTAGGCATATAATGTCACATCGTGACAGCGGTGACTTTTCTTATGATTAATAATTTCTTAATGTTAAAAATTACGGAGCCGTTATTTAAAAAATGTTAAAACTAATTCATAAAATAAATTTGACACGGAAAAGATCATGTAATACTCATCTTCTTGTTCTTCTTCCTCCGCTTATATCGGAGATCAACAGCAAGGTGCTGCACAAAGAATGTCCATCAGTCATGACAGTAGTTAATAATTACAGAGAGGAGAGAGATGTAATACGGCTAATATGAAGTTCATAATAATTATAAGATACAAACATAAAATCACCAAATGCCTTGAAGAATTGGGATGTAAAAATACACCAATGATTACATTCTTACTGTAATACATTTTTAAACAATTGTTGCTTCGTATAATGTGCAGAGATTGAATTAAAAGTTCGATAACTGTTATTTCGTTATATCTTTGAAATTTCATCCAGTGAATAATGTAGATATCACAATTCTGTTTTTTTTATTTAATGTTCAATTTCCTAATTAAAATGACTAGCCAATGTAGTGACTTAATTGTCTATTTTAATGAACAGAAATAAGGAAATCATTTTCCCATGAAAGAACCCTGTATGGTTTATCATCTTCACTTTACATGTTAGCCCTTTATATCATTTTCACAGAGGATTAAAATACTACTTCCACATTTTTTATAACGCTTTGAAGACAATACTTTGACATAATCATTTTGTCAATTAATATTGATTATTAGATCAATATATTTATTATCATTTATCTTTTATTGTCATTGCAGAAGTGGTTCCACTCCAGTCTGGCAATTTAATTGGTATTCCTGGCATATTCATATAATTGCGGGAATAATGTAATTGATATAATAGGAATATGAATAGAAAATGCCAATATTATCAGTAACTGTGTAAGAAAACATAACTTTACCCATTCCTTTTTTATTTAATTTCTTTTTATAATACATTGCTAATTGATTGTCATGGTCATGTTCATGAACTGTGCGGTTAAAAACAAAATATCGTCATAGACAAAATTATAATAAAATGCAGAAGTACATGCCCGCATCCAACCAATACAGTTCACAAGCAATATATTGATGAATGCTAAACAAAAGTCACAGGGAAATGATAAATAAGTCAAAGAAATGAATTAATTATAATACTTGAAGACGTTTCACGTAAAATTTCTTGAAAAAAAACCTTACATATTTTTGTATGGTTATTTACCTCTCAGTCAGCGGTGGATCCAGGGGCACATCCGGTCCGTGCCCCCCCCCCCTGAGAACCATAAAAAAAATCCTGCTAGGGGTAGTGTCGTGCATACGAAAATAGGGACATTTCCTGTTTATTTCGGGGTGTTTCTTTTGGGCTTGTCAAATTTTGCCTGGAAGAAAAGGATCTCTATTTTGTAATAAAACCCCTTTTTTTTGCTTATCGTTTTTTTCCTGGAAGAAATGGGCCCTTTTCGAGGGGAGGGGGGGTCTTGCAATTTGTTTTTAATTCCATCAAAATGTATCCATCAATAAGTTTTAATATCATATTCCCATAAAGTATATAATATTGGAAAAATCTACCGTAGCATTCATTAATTCGATCATCCATATCGATTGTTTTTGTTTTCTCATTGTTTAAAATGTTGTTTAGTTAGTGTTGAATAACCTTGTGAAATAATCTTAAATGACTCGATAAGATTTAGTATTTTGCATTGGACAGAAATGATAAAACAGTTGAACGAATTATCACTTTACTGGATAATTTAGAGTGAACAACGTTTCCACTTGCTTGGAGGTTTCTTGTATAACAAGTTAACAACAGGATAAAATGATTGTGATTTTAGTGATGACATTTTATGCATTTGACCTGTATAAAGTACGATGCGATTGAGATGGTACGAGACTAGATATTTTACTTTATTTCAGCAATTTTAAGAATTACACCTGTATTAAAAAAATAGAAAATGTTCAACATTACAAGTGGAGATGTTCCCGTGACAGGCCAGATTCTACAATCATTAGCCCGCCCGGTCTCGCGCGCCAGAGAGAGCCCTTGACGCGCACTACTTTTTATCGTTGGCCGTTTAGTGCTTTATAAACAAATACTTCAAAGTTATGAATGAGCCCCATGTCGAGTGGACAATTTCCGAAACCAAAGGAGGCAACTAATTTCTAACAATTTTAACCCGAAAAGGGCACTTACGTGATAATATCACCTGTTATTAAAGGCTTGACATAGAATGGGGCTTATAAACTCGTTATGCAGACATTATCAGAAGAATAGCACTTCATTTCAAGAGTTTAACGTGTAAATTTCTATTCAAGTTGGGAAATATCTGTGATCGTGTAGCAATTGAAAATGCCATTCTGGTATCATGCACGATTGTACATGCTATTTTGAGATATTTTATATTGAGTTTATATTAAGTTATATTAATTTATTCATAAATATTAGTCAGTCATGATATTGTGTTGTCACTGAATCACTAAAAGATCCTGATAAATATTCTTTCTGTGCAAGTTTGGTATAGTTATATTGTTCTTTTACCCGCAATAAAGTTAGAAGTATCCGTTCTTTCCTAAGCAGTTTTAAGATTTTTTAACTTAAAATTGTGTTCCCCAACAAGCGTTTTTCTATCTATTCTCATTAATGATTATAAAAAAATGAACAAGTAAATATCTACAGTTCTGATTATGTACTCTGTTTTCTTATTTTATTTATTTATTTTTTTAATATTATCTCAACTATCAGTCAAAAAATTATTTTCAAATATTAGAATTATATTGATTTTATGAAATGTAGAAAATGCCAGAAATTAAGCGAAATCAAAGAAAAATCTAATTAGATGAAAAGGCTTCAAAGCAACTACCGTGCTTGTTGCCTCAGTGATATTAGGCTTTTAAAAGTGCTTTGATTTTTTTAACAGGTTTAAAAATATATATATGTTTAATCATAAAACTAGCAACTGAAATATGTGACCAATAACTAGTATAGATGAGGGACCCGGAGGGGTACTGCCATCCCCTCCCCCCCCCCAAAAAAAAAGGCGCCACGACCTAGGGGGAAGGTGAAAAGGGGGAAAATGGAAAAGAAACATGTTTAAATATGATTTTACTTTTTGAGTATCGTGTCGAAATCCATCACATAATGTTAGCCCTTTCGCGTCTTTTTACAAAGATGTGCCCATTACACGTCATGATCGTGCCCTCAGATTTTTTGACTCGGTATACCACCATGACCACTGTGATCAATGACTGATATAAGAAAAGAGAATCTGGGCCCAGTCTTACAAAGAGTTGCAATTGATCTGGTCAATCGCAACAATGGAAAGCCAGCAACGTCAACATCTAAAATACACGCTTGTTCAAAATATTTTTCAGAAATGACGTATATGCATACATTCACTCTTTTCTTGACGCTTCATTATGCTTCCATTTGTTTTCAAAGGACATTGACCAAATGTCCAAAAATGAAATATGACATTGATAGATTTCCATATACTTGAGATTGATCGGATCAATCAGAACTCTTTGTAAGACGGGGCCCAGATTTACGAAACTGTTCAATTACGAACCACTATAAAATTCAATTCATATCTTCAACGGATAGCTGATACGTCATTAATAGCCTACCCTTATCTATTAATTCAAATAGTCATATATTATTGGAGGTCTGAAATGGGAAAGAAGAGTTTGTGTGGGTAGCCTGGGTTATTTCGCTCTCGACGTTTTAAACTCTACGATGATAAGTCATTCCAAACATGGGTGGTCGTCAGCGCTCATAGAATAACTTTAAAGACCCAGTGCCTCAACTCTATTGATGTGTAGTTCAAATTCATATTTTTCAATTTTTTTTCATTAATTTCCCATCTATTTTGATGCTTTGGAGGGTTTAGATTATTGGTCTTTTTGTATACAAAATGATGGTGGATAAAATCAGTGCTCCGTACCATTATGTGAATGCCAATGACCAATCAAGATCACCGTTACATACCATCTTTGTTCAAAGACTGACCAAGAACCAATCAGAGTGGGTTTTTTGTTTCTTATCTGCAATTTATCACAAACGTTATCGGGCCCAGGAGCGCTAATCGATAGTTTAGCAAAACAGCAAGACATCGTTTACGAAAGAACAATAATTACACGCGATCACGAGGATTAACATGCTATTTTGTCTACGACAACACGGTGTCGTAGACACTAAATGGTGGGATGCGCTCGCCCACCCACCGTAACACTCGCTCACTCCCTCGCGCACACATTATATGCGATTAATGCAAATATTTCTAAGCGCTGCGTACTATTACCCCGACTTTAGCATGGCTTCCCTGATCGGACGCTCAAGTATTCAAGAAAATTCCTTCCTATACGGGTACCCATTTACTACATCTGGGTGGAGAGAGGCAAATGTAGATAAACGCCTTGCCGAAGGACGCGATAGCTGCAGTGGGATTTGAACCCTGGACCTTGTGGTTCAAAGTCCGGAGACTTATTCACTGAGCCATAACAATATCCTGTCGTATACCCACCTACCTCCCCCCCCCCACACACACACACACCCTCACCCACCCTAACACACTCACCCCTACCCCCCCACCCACACATACACATACACTCCCACATGTAGAGAGTAGGGGTGTATAGAAATGAAAAACCCATTACGTGTTTTTTCGTAAATGATTTATCGCGTGGTATAGATTTACTTATCTGCTGATTGAATAATGTCCATATTAATGGATAATAGATGATTACTTTAAAATTCAACATCTGTTTTGGCAGAACTTTTTAGCAAGTATCAATACGATTGTCATTTGTCATGAGTTTCTCCTAGTTTACCCTTAGTCACAGTTATAAGTAGTGTATATTTTTAAGTCTTTAAAGAGTAATATGTCTACACACATACTCGCATAACCTCGTAGGGTATTAAGACCATCAAAAAGATGGGGGAAAATCAGCCTATAAAATTGTTTCTATTCAGTACGATTACAATAAGAATTACATTAATGTCATTTTTAAAGTTGCATTATAATCCCTACATATTGCTTTATGATTTATTGCTCTTATAAAACAGTGGTTAACGATATAATTGCTTTATTTAGCGAGAGAAAATTTATCAATAATCCATTAAAAAAAATCTATTGAACGTCTTGCAATGAATCCGTTAATAAGGTCAACGGAAATAGTGGAGCGTTGTGGCCCAGTGGATTAGTCTCCGGACTTTGAAACAGAGGGTCGTGGGTTTGAATCCCAGCCATGGCGTAATTTCCTTCAGCAAGAAATGGACATAATTTTTCATTTAAATAATGGTTAATAAGTGACAATTATTGGAACAGATGTCATGATGTAACGATTGATGCTCACAAATAAGATGATTTATCGATGAATCTTTTTTTTTGTTTCGTCAATGATACTGTCTTCCGTATTTCTATTCATTACACGATTAGTATATTCGAATTCACCGATCTTTCCTATTTTGACGTGTACCCGGTAAATTGACGTCATCGGCATTTACATGGAAGCCAGTGGTAAAAAAAAATCATTTTGGTGATTTATGTATATATAAAAAAGAAATCCTTAGTATTTTTGTATCTTTCATGTTATCTATCATGAACTGGGTATTATGGCGTGCGCATGTAATCCAAGTTACGTAGGGAAGTTACAAATTGATGCAGAGGTTCGAGCCCTGGTCACGTCTTTTGGATGGTGACGTTAAAGGTAGGTCCTAGACGTAAATAATCATATCATACACGTCTGAAAATCTAAAATACACACACACATCCTCACAAACACACACACACATCTTTTGCCGAATGTATTACATATATGTCCCGATGTGTGCTTATATATAGTTATAGTCTCATCGGGAAACTTGTCTCCCCCGCCCCCTCACCCACGTCATGCTAAAAAAAAGTGCATAAGAGATGGAAAGCCTTTAACACTCACTTCTATCCAAACTTCGTTACAGTGACATTTGTCATTATCCAGACCCTTTCATACATTCTTTCATCTAGTCCAATCTCCCTGGCAATGTTCATGATGATGGCTGGCAGTCGGTCGCCCGTGATATCGAACATGCCTCGTCTTTTGATCTTTCACTAAAAACATAAGATTTTTAAGAAAATTGTAAACACTAAAGGGATTATATACCCAGTTGTTGTGTGTCCGGACGATCAATATTAGAAAGTCATTTGGAAAAATTTACAAGCGAAGTTTCATCAATTTCAGTACAAAACGTTAGGAAATATTATAAAGAACAAAATGGAAGATGATAACAACTATTGAATTCATATTTTTAGTGTAGATCTAATCCAAAGACAAAAAAGAAGGCTTCAAGAATATAAAGTGTCCGGACACCCCAAACTCATCCCTGGGCGATGTCATGGGAACAGAGGCGACTTATGATAATGATAATTATAATAACAATAATAATGATGATAATAATATTAATAATAATAATAATAATAATGATAATGATAATAATAATGATAATAATAATGATAATAATAAAAACAACAATGTAGGGTTTTGTATAGCGGCACACGTTACCTTCTTTATCAATTCAACTAATGTAACAAATAGATATAAATAGTTTTAGATATCTTCAATAATGATCACACCGCATGCGCTATTCCATCACACATGAAGGACCTCCATATCCTCCATAAAATACAAAGAAAAAAATATAATTATAGCCAGTTGTAAAGATGGTAAGATCTTTTTGTGAGAAGCATGACAATGTTAATAGTTTTATAGGTTGTATAAGTTCATAAAAAATAGATATATATTTTTATATTCTTCAGCCATGTTTACTCAGTGTTCATGTATGACTGCATGTATGTTTTACTAATTTCCGGTAAATGTTCTTAACAAATGCGACTTGTGTTCACTTCGTCATTTCAAAGCAATCAAGATTTGATTTTTAGTCTGACTTTTCAATAATGCAAACAGGTATTTTCCAGAGAGTTAACAATGTTTTTTCTTTTTCATTTTTATTTTATTTGATTTGGTTTGAAAGTTAACATGGTTAAGTTGGGCTGCGTTTTGAATATCAATATCACAAATAGATTTGATATGGCGTCCAACATGTCCAAGCATATCAGTGATATAAGCTAAAAACTTTAATGTTACACATAAATTCGTTACAGCTTCAATTGTTAACTGTCTAGTTTGAATGAATCTTTCGCTCTATATTTTCGAAAGCATGAATACATGAACATGATACGTAGTCGTACGATATAAATACTGTGCCTTTTTCGATATCAAGCACGTATTTTAATCTGCATGATGTGGCTATGTAATATCAAAGCGTATTAAACGATGCGCCTAAAGCCTATAAATTTCCAATAAATGTCCAAACTTACTAAGCAATATTTGCACGGTCTATGACCGTGCAATACAATGATCTTCAAAGATGTAATGAGAATATTAGCATTGCATTATTTTTGGAAGGTTTTTCGTCAAGGAATATACTTTTTGAAATATTTTTGGCAAGGGATATATCAGGGTCCAGTCTTACAAAGAGTTACGATTGATCCTATCAACCACAACTATGGACAGCCAGTATCGTCAACATCTAAAATGCATATTCGTTCAAAATATTATCGAGATATGATGAAAATTCATATACCTTCACCATTCTCTTGAAGATTCCGCATACATTCGTATTTCCGAAGCTTCGTTATTCCGAAGGTTCGTTATTCCGAAGGTTCGTATTTCCGAATGTTCGTAAGTCCGAAAACGAAATGATTAACGAACCTTATTTTGTCTTCGGACTAACGAACCTTCGGAACAACGAACCTTATTTCGTTTTCGGATTAACGAACCTTTGGAACAACGAACCTTATTTCGTTTTCGGATTATCGAAACTTCAGAATAACGCCACAAGTGCTCGGATTAACGAACCCTTTTCCGTTTTCGGATTAACAAACATCGAGGTATAGGCAATTCACGTGTTTCGGAATTACGAAGTGTAACCGAAGATTCAATGTGATTCCCTTTGTTTTAAGGAGATTGCGCGAATTTCCTGTTGAAAAAAATATGACACTGATGGATTTCCACAGAGTTACGATTGATTGGAATTGGATCAATCCACTAGCGTACCTAAGGGGGTGGAGACTGACCCCCTGACGAGTCACAACTCAAATTCAAATTCAAAAGTTTATTGATATAAAATCCTGACATATAAGGATCATCATCAAAAACAAAGAAACATTAGAAAAAAATAATACAACATAAACATAACATAAACATAAAAACTCATGCAAGTAACGTACCCCCCCCTTGACTAGCCATAAGTGGCCCCTTCTTGAAGACCTTTTTTGTTGTGTTTTTTTGCTTGTCATTTTTTTTTCTGGTGCGATATATCCTTTATTTGTCGTTGAAGACCTTTTTTCTTGCTTGTCATTTTTTTTTGGCGGACGGATTTGCCCCCTCCCCTATGGAAAATCCTGGGTACGCCACTGGATCAATCGCAACTCTTTGTAAGACGGGGCCCAGATTTATTCCACTGTTTGGGGGCAATATTGCACACATAAACGATTCGTGCCGTATTATGTACCCACTTTACTGGGCTAGAGCTATAGGGAGGGGCGTAGGGTCATGGACCCCAAAAGTCTCACCAACGAGAACAAAAACGAAAAGTGAAAAAAAAGAAGAAAAGTAACAAGGATGCATGACATGTAATATTATTTTCTAAATTCATGTCAAAATCTATCACAAAATCACATTTTTTGTAATAAAAAAATCGAAGTATTGACTCATCACGCCACCTTAACTCGTGTTTTTCGATTTTTAATTTGTTTGGGAGTTTTTTTGTTTTCAATGTACATGCATGACTTTATAAACGTCATTAGATGACCATGACTGTTCTTTCAAATGAGAGTTACCAACTCTCAATTAATTTTTCATTGAACATTCCTATTAAAAGAATGCATGGCATGCATGTTATAAATATCGTATCAGTTATGAAAGAAAGGAACCCCTCGGCCTCATAAAAACTGTACCCAAACCTAACTAAATCATTTAGTCTCGCTTAATTACCATAACGACCGAGATAAAACAATAGATTTATGGTGCTTGGATGGGTTTAGATCATCCATTATTATCAATAGAGACGAGTGTGCTATAGGGGATAGCGTACTAATATGTGGAAGGGGTTTGGGGCTTGAGATTAATTATTTATAAGGTATTTTCAGCATAAGTGTTATTAGGTTCCCTTGAATAACTTCTTGACTTTGACTTCAAACATATACGAAATCTATGAAAACGTATTGAAATTGCCCCTGGTTTTATTTCAGAGTTGTAGTGCCAATGCGCAGCCTTATCGATTTTCTCTTCCCAACGTTCAAGCTCGTATGGCTGAAAAAAAATCAGGGTTTTTTAGTAAAAATCAGGGTTTTTTTTAGTAAATATGCAAGAAAAAATAATTTTAAAATATTGAAGGTTTCAGGAAAATCCATTAAAGATTGAGAACGTTATTAGAATTTTGAATTCTTTATTCGTCACGTGATGTACGACCAGCTGTCCCATAATTCATGTAATATAAAATGCATAAATTTCATTTTTAATGGTTCATGATGACTAAAATATCTTTCCTTTAGGAGAGGATGTGAAAAAATAATTTGTCTCTTTTGATATACTGAAGGAACTATAAAAGCCCTTTTCATTTTTTTTTTCAGAAAATGATTTTTTTTTAATTCACGATACATGGGTAGCTGCTCACATATGACGTCACAAATAAAATAAATCTATTAACTTTTTAAATATTTGATGGATTTTCCTTAAATCATCACCAATATTTTTTAGTGTTTTTTCTGCTATTTTACAATACACTTCTTGTCAGGGTGAACTTCCCCTTGCGCGCACATTTCAATTTGCTTACTCCCGGCAAAATCTTGCAAGTACCGTAATTAGCATTTTATGCTTTCGGCCAATCAGGTCAGTCATCTAGTGGAAATATTGAAGTTCACTTAAGTTTCAATTCAGGGTCAAAAGCATCGCCAAAAGTGTGAAAACCAAACAAGCCAGTTTGCTTGATGGACCTACCAAATGGTATATGTTACCTGGTGTAATCTGTACAAATATTGCATGGGATCTAGGCCTTTAGGAAGGATCTACACATCCCGCCTTACGGCTTGATAAACATACTGTCTTATTAGGAAGTTCATCCTCCTCGGGAACAATGAAAATAAAAAGGTCCATACTTACCGAGAGAGTTCCCAAGACCTGGATTACACAAAAATATATGAGGCCATATGCAATAAGTTTAATAGGTGCGTCTCCTAGCGATGAATTCATAATTAGTAATTAACCATGTACACAAATACAGGCGAGAAGCATTTGTTTCTTTGTCGCACTTTTCATAGCTATAAGTAATTTTAGTTGAAATGATTTGGGTTCATGTATAGAGATTTATTAATGCGTTAAAATGCATTATTAAGTACAATCTAATTATTTTAATTATGCACGGGTGCAAGAGATAAACGTTTTGGTGTTCAAAGCTCTCGGAATTTCTTATTCACTTGCAAAATTTGAAGTAATTTTTAATCGTTATATGTGATATTTATTGTTATATTACTCTCAATTCAAAGTACATGAAGTAGGTGTATCAATATGTTTTCACTAATAATGATAAAATTTATAAGTATCTTAACAATGCCCACGGATTAGCTCAAGCACATAACGTGTAGTGGCATAGCTACTTGTAAAAACGAGGAAGACATTCTCCTTCTACTCCTGGTAAAAACTCTTAAATACAGTGGTCTTGATTATGTCCATTATTTACACTAACTTAATTGGGCACTTAGCTATGAAAGCTAGCTAGACCATGCACGTGAATTCTTCGTAAACATCAGCACAGACTGTAGATTCATTGTTGAATTATATACCTTTCCCCTTTGCAGTTGTCTGCGCAAATTTTCAATGACGAAATATTTAAGGGTTTAATATTTCGTTATTATTTCGGGGGTTCAAAGTGGGCCAAGCGAGCAAGCAAAAATCGAGTATTTTTTATTGAAAAAAAATGTAATAGATAAGAGATTAAGGAAAGAACAGAAAAGGGATAGATAAAAAAAAGAGAAAGGGAATAAAAATGAAGATAAGTATAAAAGAGGACATCTATAACTCTATAACGCCCTATCATCAAATTTTTAAAAAATGTGACATCATCGCCCCCCCCCCCCCCACCTCTCCCCCATCAATATATCCGGGTATCGCCCCTGTATATGGGGGCGGTGTGATAGGATAGTCTCTTCCTCATCAGAAACGAATATGGCTGTGAATCAAAAGTAAAATGAGATAAACCGCGAAATAATATCAATTACCTCGCAATATGTGTAATACACATGCATGTTACAGTCTTGATGGCGATTACATTCATTGAAATTAACGTTATTGATTTTGTTTTACTGTACATATAAGAACAAAGGGGCGGCGTCATGATATTTTGATCGGGATGGGGGCAATCTAAATATGTGACGTCATATCTTTGATCGAAATTGGATTTTAGAATTAGACTGCCTTTTTTTCTTTGTTGGTTCGACATTTTCCATATTTTCTCCTCTTTCCCCTTTTTACTACTTGAAAACATGGAGGCTATCGCCCCTGCCCCCGTGCTGCCGCCATGATTACAGGTCTTAGATATCTTAAAGGTGGACAAGTCTTAAAATTTATTAGTATATAACTTTAGATATAGCAATTATATTTTATTGCGAATTTAGATATATGCCTTGGCCTTATTACTGTGTCCGTCATGTTTGTTGTCAAACAGGAAAGTTTCCAATCTTCATTCTGAAAAAAATCATTACCATTTAATTACCTTATATGCGCACTTAATCAAATTCTAATCTAAATGATTAATTGAATATTCTTGTCAACATGAATAAATCCCAATCATGTAAGTCATAAGATAATGTATTTTTTAAATTGATTTCTTTTTTTAATAGAAATCCCACTAAGTGCCCCTCCTATAGATATTTATCTAATCTAAATATTTTCTATTTGAGTGTATTTTATGACTACCATTTGGTATCATAATATGTAGTAAATATTACTTCTTTTCGGTAGGTATAATACTGCATGAAAGAAATGATGTAGTTTTTTTAAATCCATGAACAAAATTGTGGCATATCGTCTTTATATTGAAATTAATGAATATAATGTCCACAAATAAATTATCAAAGAAATACATGTATCAAATTCTTATGGCACCGTTCCATTTTTGTATTTGAAGATTTCGTGGCCCAGAAAAACATAAACATATTTATTCAGATGAGAAAATATGCATATGTACATTACAAACATTGCTATTTCCGCTTTCATTATTATTGTTATTACTATCGTTATTCAATTTTATTTTTGTTAGTTGTCTCGGCTGGAGATGGTTTTCTTATATCCTTATGATAAAGTGATGGCGATCTTTGTTATTTCTAGGGCTGTGCTGCGAGTAATCTTGGCATGTATTCGTGTTCCTTTTCTTTTGCAAGAACGAATTAAAAAATAATATCGATATGATATGCGAGGCTTGACTTTGTAATCAATTGTTCGTGTAATTGTCGGGGGAATTCGACATTGACAATGGTTGTTTTTGTTTAGTCATACTGTACGTGAGCTATCATCGCCAAACTTATTTCTAATTAGCAAAGATTGCTGACATGTGTAGGAAAGTAAAGTAGGAAGTTTAGGAAAGCCTACACATGAACGTAAATCACATTCCCCCCCCCCCGTCAACCCCTCTCCCTAATACGCACCACACCCTCTTCTCCACCACCCTTCATTCCTTCAGACAATTAGTTTACTCCCCTCACTCCTTTAGGATTTTTGACATTTTTATACCAAAAAAGCGCAGTTGTACAGAGGTAATTGAAATTACTAATTAAAACATTTTTTACGATCGGCTATAAAAGCTTACAGATAGGAGCTATGTTTATTTCTAAAAATTTTAACAAAATAGCAAGATATCTTTGGAATAATACCATCAATTTAATGCTTCATCGAACCACCGATCCTTCGGCATACTTGCCATAATTATATGCCTAAGGTGTAGTGAAGAAATCGCTTATGTCACTTGCTTTAACACAATATATGTTTCTTATGTATATAATATTACAGTTTACTCATCTTTCTAATATTGAGTTGAGCGTTATAATATCCTGCATTATCATGTTTCGTGTTATCGCACGCGCGGGATCTCAACAAATCACGGTTTTGTGCCACAATAGGGTGAATATAAGGACACTTTCGATTTCACATGTTATTTAATCAGTCTTTATCAGGAAGTTATTGCCCCGATTGAAGCTTCCTTCTCAAAATAATAATCCTTCCTTCTTTCGATCATCCCCCATCATTCCATCTGTCTCTCTGTAAATTTCATTTCTCTTTATTTGGATTTCCAGTTTGTGGAACTTTCATAATTCATATGCTTCGTAGTAACACGCTATCTTACTCGTTTCACGCCTGAAACAACGCCTTGTATCCCCTGGAAAAAGGTGCTTTATGAAAAATACATAATATTTATATTATTACTAGCCAAGCGACGATTCCATTATCAAATCCACATTCCTAGTGATTTTGATTATGTTCGTGATCTAATCGATTAGGTTTATGATTTTTTCTTTGTAACATCTTCAAAATTACCTATACCTTAAACTATACATAAGAATGGTAAAGATTAGAAGGCAGCTATAGCTTACAAATCAAAGATCTCGTAGTTTTAGAGTTGATGCTAGACTCCCAAAGAAATGCATCCGTCGCAGTGAAAAACTTCTTGCACAAAGCAAAATTTTATTTGAAAGTAAAATGTATAAAAAAAATATGTGCATGAATACCAAAAACAAAAAGGTCAAAATCGGTGTTTGGAGGCCATTTTTGAAAATATGCTTATTGATATGCAAATTAACCACTCATACGATCAAACTGTAAACTTTATCAAATCGTATCCCATAGATATATATTATACCTCGAATCTTTAAATGAGTCAAACTAACTATTGATAACTCTCGAATAGATAAAGAATATATCATGACGGCCATCATGGATTTATGCAAATTAGAACGGTTTCCCCATATCTTTATTTTGGGGGACTTTTAGGATGGTCTTCTGTGGACCTCAAGGAAATGCACTGCAGTGGAGTTCATTCTGAATGCAATTTGTTCCAACGTAAAAGTTAAAATGACTAGACAGGGCATGATGATATAGGATTTTGACGATGCCAAAACTTTGAAAATGGTACACGTTTTGGAAATAATACATTCCATTCCAATACCATACAGGGTGTCCCGATTGCTATCAACTTGTAAATGATTTTTTTTTAAATTCTGTTGATTTCCACACATATTCAGTGCTTTTATTCTAATTCAGTGTTTTCAATGCTTTAATTTGGAAAGTTTTCAGTAATTCCTGCATAGCTTTAAAAAAGTATTAGAAAATACATACAGTTCTTATTATATGAGCTAGAATGTTTTATATCTGAACATAATAATATATACTATTATGCAATCGTACATTTTCGTTTCTGCAAATATCTTGTAAGTGATTTTCTAGATATACCCCTTGAATAAAACGGGTTTTGCAGGCAATAATGGGGGAATTCTCGCTGCAGCTATGCCGACGCTTTCTCGAACGTAGAGAATCTATTGTAAAATGCCTTTTATTACAATTCAGTCTTTGTCGATGATCGGTGAATCGAAACATCATGCAATATCATCCGTGAAGCTGGACGAACGACATGTTTGCGTCAGCTCCGAATCCGTCGGACTAAAGTGCTGTTCCGAATCTCCAATTTTCGACAAAGACCTCCCAGGTTTTCAATGTGATTTTACGAGCATTTGCAATGTATTTGCTGCGTGCTAGGATTGATTCCGCGTCGCAGTGCGAAAAATACATAACTTAATAACATTTAGTTTGGCTTCCCCCTTTCATTGCTTCAAAAATCCAAAGGGGAAACCACCCCTGCCGCCCCGCCCTGCTCCTTATAGCACCGCTCCAATCGGAAATAATCGGTATATTACCGAGGAAAAGGCGAGACTGCCAAACAACCCCTAATCAAAATCGGGTAATAAACTTTAAGGTAATGACTCGGTGAAGTCACCTACCATGCATAGACTTTGAACAGGAAGATCCTCTCCTAGTCAAACTCTCTTCCCTTATTAATGTCATGCTTATGTTCGATTCCCATCACAAACGTGTGAGAAAAAATGAAAGTCTACCGATTTTTGACGATTACAAATATTTGCATAATCTCCTTTTCATATTATTTTTCTTAGCTTAGCCCTGCTACTCGTTCACCTCAATTTCGAGGTAAAAAGTCGGTCACGAATTCAAAAGATTTGAAATGTCAAAAGAGCCTGTAATTTTTGTACTTTGATGTGGATGATAAACCATTGCCTCTGTATAATATTTGAGAAAAATGTATTCTAAAGAATAGATGGGGGAAATTTTCAACGAACGTAATTATTTTATACACCCTTCCGGGTCTAACCGTTGACGATATCATCAGCTCATATCTGTTGGACTTTTGAAGTCCCCATATGGATCGAATATTTATTGATTATTTTTTTTTGCATCTCACTAAATGTCCTATTGTAAGTCGTATGAGGAGGAAAACTTAATATGGGGTGACTACAGCAACATTTTGTTTATTTATTTATTTATCTATTTATTCATTCATTTATTTATTTTTCTTCACGAAGCAACCTATCAATCATAGCTTCTTGAAGTAAAACACATCCATGATTTGTTTTGATTTTCATTCATTGACATAATCGTCCTGGGTGCACAGTATTCTGATCAATTTTAAATTTATACGACATAGAAAATAGGGTTGTCAGAGCATAGTTCCATGGTCAGAGAGATAGCAACATAGAGGGGAAGAGAGAGCATAATTGTATGGATTTATTACACATGGATTCTCTTCATTACCTCTGCCAAAAAGAAATGTCTGGAAGCAGAAGCTGCTCAACAAAATGCGATACATGTTACAGTTTCCTTCACAATCAATTCTGTTTAATTGGTGACTCTCCCATAAAGAGTTGGATCCACGCGGGGTGTAACCAGGGCACTGGGAACGTTTTTTTAGGGGGGCTGGGGGTGCTAAAGTTAATTTGACAAGCAAAAATAAAAGTTTCGTAACAAAATGAAGGTAGTTTTGGTCTAAAAAAACTGAGAAGGATAAAACAGGGTTCCAACGCAAAATGTTGGTCATTTGACACACCTACCAGAATTCCAGGGGGTGCTGCCTATGGAAAATAATACACACTGCACCCCCTGAAAAAATCTTGGGGTGCTAAAGCACCCCCGCTTCCCAGGACCATGGGTGTAACCTTTTGAAAAGAGGTAATTAGAGAAAATTATCATAACTGGAAATTATATCATTGCCAAGTTTTTATGTCACGTGTCGCTAATCAAATATTGTAACATTATACCTGCTATATTCATTCCAGGATGTAATATGAATGTTAACTTTTATTAGCGTGCAATTGTATGCCTTTAAAGGAAGTCGCCCGAAATGATAGTAAACGAACAAGGTTACATTCTACGTCGCTTTGGTAAAAATGTTATTTTTCAACGACAAGATACAGAAAGTGTTGAGATAAAATGTGTGCTTTTGAGTGACGTTGAGAAGGTTAGACGAGAAAGGATGAAAAGAGGAAATTAGAGGTATTCTTTTCTCGAAAGTGGGTGAAGTCCTGAAAAGGACTGTAAACCAGGTGAGATGAGCTGAATATTGAGTGGCGATGGTTTGAGTAGTAGCAGGATGAAGTGAAGAGAGGTTACTTTAAGAGTTTATATAAAACACCTTCCCTTGCATAGAACGGGATGAAAAATTAGAGATATGATCTCTGTAGCTTTTTAATATCCAAATACTAAATTTCTAAAGTAAGTTATCAAAAGGCTATTAAAGTAAAAATAAAGACATCGCAGAGAAGGCTATAGATGTCTAATATGAATTATAAACGGCTGAAAATGCCAAATTTGAATTCTAAGGGCTGAACAAACATCAAATTACCACTATGCTTTTGTAATGTTGAAATGTAAGGTGATACTCGAACATAATTCACAGAGAAGCTTTAGACTGCATGGCTTTAAAAAGGGAAGTGCATCTGAAAAACATTTGATTTGAATGAAAAGGGAATATGTTGAGAAACAAATCGGATGTGAACTGAGGTAAGAACGACGAAACTTTCAAATTTTTACCTAATTTCACACATAGCTATATATATGCCCATCCTGGTCAGTATGTCATTTGAGAGGAACGGTGATGCAATCTGCTCTTTTTTTATTTAAATTTTGTGAAACAGAGATTGTTTTTCAATTTCATGTGAAACAAAGTTTGATCCCTCGCTGGACGTGTAAAAATTTCCATTGTTGTAGAGATTAGATTAAGAAATTTATTCCTATTCATTCTTATCAAATCTACCCAAAATGTAATATTAATGATTCATAGATATACTACATTACAAAAGAAATAGTGAGTGCCAACAAAGATCAACTGTGTGATTGACCCATAACCTTGTTACACTGCAACCATGGAAAGTGTTTTTGTTTTAAATAAGCAAGGTTTTGAAATTCAATAGTTTTCTTCTTCTACACCCGATAAAATGAAATTTTCAGCGTAATATGTTTGTTGGACTTTCCAAAAATCAACGTTTCGTAGGGGTGGGCTTGACCTTTAATGAATTTTATATTCGCATACTCTCGACTCAACCCACCTTAATATCCGTTTGTAAAGAGATTGTTGAGCTTCTGAAATATCAATTAGTCTGCTTTGTTTAATTAAAATTTTCTGGGTTTTAGTTTACGCAATGACAGCAATAGGGATCGGGATTTGAGGCAAAGTTCATGTCTATTATTTTTAAGTATTTCGGAAGATGTTGACAACCGATTAGTTTAGATGTTGAGAACTTTCTACCAAAGCATGCTTTGTACTCTGATGTCTGGGACGCGCAGTTGATAATTAAATATTTTGTGAAACATAATACTCTTTATTGCCTATCATAATGACGGCGGTGATGGTGATGATGTCGACAGCGACAATGATGGTTATAATGACACAACTATAATGATAGTAACTGAATATATATTGAGCGCTTGGTAATTAACACTCAATTTTCTAAGTGCTTAATATATTGAAGTTAGCCAATACTTGCAAGCACAAGAGATAGCACAAGATTACCGGATCGTTTCTTTGATCAGACTGGAAATGGTAGTTATTTATTCACATAAATGTAAGTCTTTTTAGACAGGTTAGCTTTGTAGTGGAGATAATCATCATTAATACAAAAGCCTTGTACCGAGCAGGAAAATTTACTTTTGAAAATCATGGTAAATGGCATAATGTATTTTTTTGCATGCTAGTGGAGCAGTAAAACTACATTTCCATAATAGTATAATGTGACTGAAAAAACATTGATATTTGATAATATTTTATTTTAATGGGCGCTCAAGTCTTATTATACGGTATTACCTTGCATAAATATTTGTCACAATTTTTTGTGTAATTGTTATTTGTTTGTTGTTTGTATAATACAGGGAACACCCTTCAGTCTACTGAAAGCAAACACTCATCAAACAACATTAAGAGGTCGGCCTGTGCAAAACAACAACACCAGCAACAACAACAGCCGTCGAGTACGACGTTAAAACCACCCAAACCTTCCCGGCAGCGTCGTAAGCCTAGAGTTCTCTTTTCCCAGGCCCAGGTCTACGAGCTAGAACGTCGTTTCAAACAGCAACGCTATTTATCAGCACCAGAACGGGAGCAGATGGCGAACGTCCTGAAGCTGACACCGACACAGGTCAAGATCTGGTTCCAGAACAGGCGATACAAGAACAAGAAACAACGTGAGACGAAGACCATTGATTTAGGGACGGCCACTGCGGTCGCGGCCGCAGCCGCAGCGGCGAGACATCAGCAGAACAACGATCAGTACCCACCGCGTCGTGTGGCCGTTCCGGTTCTCGTGCGGGACGGTAAACCCTGTACCGGGGCGTCCAATCCTCCACCGTATACATACTCCTGCACCAATTTTAGCTACTCCACCGTCAACAGCGTCACACCGAATACCCAAACGACAGCTTTCACAAATTCCTGTAACTATGAATACACCACACCACAGAGCGATCAGTATCTTGACACGTCAATCAACAATAATAGGACTTGGTGATGAGGGGCCATTCTATCAGTACGTATGTCCAGTAATAGTCTTCCAGACTCTTTTGTTAGATGCTTTTGTCGATACTGATTGACTTTCGAACAATGCCTGAAACATTTGTGGCAGGAAAGTTTATATGAAAAAATAATACAGTATTTACTCCAGAGATGTGATAGTGTCTTCGTTAAAGCTGACGTCATTATAGGCGAAAAAAATCATGAGCCTTTGATATTCCATGTTGGTGCCTAATCTAGAATAAGTACTCCAGCGACAAATTAATGAAGTCGTGATGCCATCGGCAAGCATGCTGATGTAGTCACATATACTGACTTGCTACTATCTGAATGTATCTCCAGCTGTTAGAAGTCAGTGTGGGGTAACCTAACCCTTTCTGTTTTCAATATCAATAATAAGTAATGCTGGCTCTGCGTCGCACGACGGATCCAAAAATACAGTAAATGTATTGAAAATGCTCGTCAGGAGGTTTGACTAAAGTTAGTGAAGAGCAGTTTCGTCCTAGGGATTCGGAGCTGACGAAAAAATGTTAATATGTTGTTTGTCCATAGTCCAGGACTAAACTGCCGTTTTGATTCACCATGCAGTTTTCGACAAAGACTTCCTGGTTGTTCATTGTCATGAAGTACATTTGACTATATTTTTTGTACTTGAATCCGTCTGCGTCGTAGAGCGAAAACTCTCTATTGACATGTTCTTGCCAAACTCTTATACCAACATCAAAACATTCTGGACAATCTGGACATTGTCCTTTTGAAATTGACTAATGATATTCTGTTATTTTACCACTAATATTTTATTTCACGAATATTTGACAATAGTATTGAAATATGATGGAGGCCAAAGGCCCGTAAAATATATATGTTTCACGTGCAGATTTGAGATCATTGAAACTCAATTTCGGTGAAATATATTTATTTTCTCGTAAGGGAAAAAGAATATCTGACAAGGAGCATGAGGAGTGGAGATCAGATCAAGATAATCATCTTGACATTCAGTCATATCGATTTTTCTTACTCACGAGATTTCACCTTTAAACTTTTTAACTAATTGTTCTTGCAGTTTATCTCTTGTTAATCAATACACAATTATTACAAGACGTTAAAAGCAACACTTGCGAACATTTAAGGTTACATTGTCTTTTTTGTTTCGGGTTTTTTGTTTTTGTTTTACGTATGATGATATGAGATATTCCATAAAAAACAAAACAGACACACACAAAAACAATGCAGTGTGCAGTTAGACAAATTAATCATGAACGGGAATTTCTGTTTTTCTCAACTATTCACTTTACTGTAAAATACACTAAGAGCACTGTAAAAAAGTAAGAAATGCGATGATAATTATGCCATATTTACTCCTTCAATAGTTTCTTGGCGGTAGATACGTAAGCCGTGCACTGTATATTTTCTCACAAAGTCGTGTGCAATGCCATTCAAAATACACAGTGAAAGCATCTTCCAATTCTAATGAATATAATTCAAGTTGTATTACGTAAGCTACTTTCTTTTTTTTCAAAACAATCGTATATCACATGAAGGCAATAAAAAGAACATAATTTTGAATTCGATCTTAGCCATGTTCAACCAATAACATGACGTATAGGCCCTTTATTAGGGTCCCATCTTACAAAGAGATGCGATAGATTCAAATTAAACTCAAACTGTGATTGATCTAAAATTGAAATCTATCGCAATTTTGAGTTTGAATTTAATCTGTCGTAACTCTTTGTGAAACGGGGGCCAAGATGTTACAAAAAACTCAGAAAGTAATCGTACGCTTGATTTTCACGATTTATTGCACATAATTAGTGATCAATGTGATAAATTGTAAAAAATTAATTTGGGGCCTCGTCTTACAAAGAGTTACGATTGATCCAATCAATCGTAACTCAATGGAAATACATCAGTGTCATAATTTTTCTACAGGAAATTTGCAAAATGTCCCTTGTAAACAAATTGTCAAGAAATCAATGAATTTATGGATATACGTTCATATCTAGAATATTTTTGGGAACAAACATGCATGTTGACTTTGCTGGCTTTCCTAGTTGCGATTGATCAATCGCAATTCTTTGTAACATGGTGGCACTGTACTACCGATTGCTAGGATATGTGTTACGGGGTTCAATTGTAGGGTCACTCATCATCTACTTTAGAAAATGTCGTTTCAAAATGAATGATATTCGTTCAGCTAGAATTTCTGTTAACAAAATGTTTGTGTATTGACATATTTTATTTATGGGACAAGAGAGTGTTAGACGAAGGGGTATCTCCCTGCAGGAAACAACAGAGCGTTACACAGTGTGATCACAGTGTGTTCACAAAGTTGACTATGTGGAGATATTATTCAGACTGTTAAAAGGCTCAATTTCAACAGTGTGAAGATATATTCACACTGTGGACACCTCGACAGTGTGACTTTTCACAGCGTGTTCACACGGTTGACTTCAAATATGTGATCCCCACTGTTGAAATGCTCAAATTTAACAGTGTGATCGTCATTTCACACTGTTCCACATCGTGAACATACTGTGGGCACTATGTTCTACTTACTTTTTTCTTTTTGAGAAGAAATAATATCACAAGCTTAATGAATAGTTAGATCGAAGATTTTGATAATTTATGTAAAAAGAACACTTTATCATTCATGTGTTATTTGAAATTCCACAGCCATTCTTCAATTATTTTATGTAGGCCTCCATATAGTTCCTATTGTTTTCCAACCTTGTCTAACTAATTTCATTTCGTTATTAAAATTCTAGATCTTCCACAACTCGACCATATTCGCACAAACATAAGTACTTTGCACTTTTGTAAAGAAGACATTTTAAATCATGATGAAATTAGCAATGGGTAAAGGTGTAAGATCAACACATCTGCAATGTGATGGTTTAATACACTTACTTTCTTGTGTGGATTTCAGCCATGTTTTGATATTAGTACAGTTTGGCAGTTTGTCATTTTCGACGCCTTCCAATGAATCCAATTCTTGTATAACATTTTAGATGGTTATGTGTACATGTGTATATACATCATTTTGTGTGTAATGAAATTTGTAAAATAATGAATAAACGATCTTAAAGTGATCTCTAAACAAATTTATTTTAGACTCGTGTGGAAGTCAAGTTATTTCATATTTTGGTTGTGCTTGCAATAATGAAACGAACTAAAGTACCAATTTAATGTAACCATGAGAAATACAAATAAAAAATACTAACAAACATTACTGGTAATATAGGCCTTACTGTCCCTAGCCATTACTGTCATACGATATCGTTGCAACCCCCCCCCCCCCCTCCCCGCCGAATTCGGATGTCATTAGAGCGGTTTATTTCCAATTCATCTATTGCCAATTCATCCAATTACCAACTCGTCTACTATCATTTTGTCTACTATCAGTTCGCCCACTATCCACATGATAAAAATTAATTGCTATTGCGTCCACCCACCATTTCGTCTAATAACCAGTTGGTCCAATAGCCATTTAGTCCGCATACCTTTGGTCTAATTGGACTAAGTGTTGATTGTGCAAAATGAATGAAAATGAAATAGACATTAGACCAACTGGTTATGAGACGAAACGGTCAGAGACGAAATTGTGATTAGACAAAGTGATGATTTGACCAAATGGCTATTGGACCAAATGGTTGTTAGACGAAATGTTGATGGACGGAATGGCATGCGGTGAGTGGACGAGTTTGCAATAGACGAATTGGTAATTTACCATCAAAGCTACATACTAAACTGTTGCCAAAGTGCTTCAGTCACATCGACGATACCCACTCCAGACCGCGTTCAAAGCTATTATGTTATTTGCAATGACATAGCATTGGTCGGTTTGGAGTCGGTATCATTAGTGTGACTGAGCGATGTGACGAGGAAGGCGCATAACGCCAATTCCTTCCACTCCTCCAACGACTTTCTACCGAATCGAATACATCAATTGTTTATTGCCCTATTGCCCGTGCCCCGAAGAGCGGGAGACAACGAGTGACAGTGTTTGCTCCACCAGGGAAATTTAAGAGCTCATCTTATCTACACTGCTTGTTTAACCCCTGGATATTTGTTGTAAATTTAACATTTTCATCAGACGTGCTCAGAAATTTATATGGCGTTATCGCCACTTTTTATGTGTTTTGGGAGATACGAAGTGAGTTTGTTTTTCTTCACATGTCGTGCGTGTGTGTATATAGGCCCTTTTGTATTTACATGTCGCATTCTGTAATAATCTATGTAGGACAACATCGAATACGGGTTCAAAGCCCTAGGGTCACTATAGGGCGTAGCCAGGATTTAATAGGTGGTGGGGGCACCACTTCCTTGGAAATTTCCTGAGCCCCCCCCCCCAAAAAAAAAAGGGGGGAGAAAAAAATAGAAATGCAACAATAGTAATGAATGAAAGATAAATCAATAAATAGATTAAAAAATGAATGAATATCAAAAATTAAAAAAAATCAAAAAGGGTTCATTGCAGCGCTTTTATTTAAGATGAAATGTGACAAGCTCATAATTACTTGAAAAAATGTTTTCTTGAAAAAAATGTTTCCTTGAAATAAGGCTTTTTTATTCTTGGATTTCATGACGATTCCTGAACTCTTTTAAACATTTTTTTTTCTTTTTGATCTGCCAATATGTGGTGGTTTTTGTCTTACCTGCATAGCAGAATGAGACTATAGGCGCCGCTTTTCCGACGGCGGCGGTGGCGTCAACATCAAATCTTAACCTAAGGTTAAGTTTTTGAAATGACATCATAACTTAGAAAGTATATGGACCTAGTTCATGAAACTTGGCCATAAGGTTAATCAAGTATTACTGAACATCCTGTGCAAGTTTCAGGTCACATGACCAAGGTCAAAGGTCATTTAGGGTCAATGAACTTAGACCATGTTGGGGGAATCAACATCAAAATCTTAACCTGAGGTTAAGTTTTTGAAATGTCATCATAACTTCGAAAATATATGGACCTAGTTCATTAAACTTAAACATAAGGTTAATCAAGTATCATCAAACATCCTGCATGAGTTTCACGTCACATGAGCAAGGTCAAAGGTCATTTAGGGTCAATGAACTTTGGCCGATTTGGGGGTATCTGTTGAATTACAATTAAAACTTTAAAAGTTTTTGGATCTGATTTATGAAACTTGGACATAATAGTAATCAAGTATCACTAAACATCATGTGCAAGTTTCAGGTCACATGGTCAAGGTCAAAGATCATTTAGGGTCAATGAACTTGTTTAATAACCATCATAACTTTGACAGTATGGTGGTCTAGTTCATAAAACTTAGACATGAGAGTAATCAAGTATCACTGAACATCCTGTGCGCATTTTAGGTCACATGACCAAGGTCAAAGGTAAATGAACTTTGGCCATAATGGGGGTATATGTTGAATTACCATCACAACTTTGCAAGTTTATTGATCTGACTTTTGAAACTTGGACATAAGAGTAATCAAGTATCACTGAATATCCTGTGCAAGTTTCAGGTCACGTGATCAATGTCAAAGGTCATGTGAGGTCAATGACTTTTGGCCACATTGGGGGTATTTTTGTTGAATTACCATCCTATCTCTGTAAGTGTACTGGTCTAGTTCATAAAACGTGGAAATAAGAGTAACCAAGTATCACTGAACATCTTGTGCGTGTTATAGTAGTTTTCAAAGTCAGCACTGCTGCTATGTTGAATCGCGTGATGCAGGTGAGACGGCCAGAGGCATTCCACTTGTTGTGTATGAGCAGTCCATGGTATGAGTAATGGGGGAGGTTCACAAACTTCGCATTTTATACAAAACTGTATGTTTCCAAGTCCGATTTGTGCGCCATAACGAACAACTATAAGCGTTTGTAAGTAAACGGAGCCAGTGACTGCAAATAGGTAAAATTAATTCAGACAGTGGAGAGTGTTTCAAGGGTGAACATCGAGAGAATAATAAACAATGAAATGAGATGAAATCATGATGATCAATAAGTTGTACCGGGGAGGTGGCTCAAACAGCAAATAGAAAGGGGGTGTATGGACACACACACTCCACATTATCATGGTTATGGACCAATCATGCCAATGGGGTACACATAAAAAGTCATTCATTTGCAACGATTTCAGAAGGGGGCGGAAAGAAATAATTGGGTAGGAATACAGATTTTTTTTCTAAATTACAAGTCCACTCAACAAAAAGTTGATTTGAATAAAAACAGAGAAATCCAACAAGCACAACTCTGAAAATTTCATCAAAATCGGATGTAAAATAAGAAATTTGTGATAGTATATGCAAATGAGGGAACAGATGACATCACTCACTCACTATTTCTTTTGTACTTTATTATATGAAATATGAAATATTCTAATTTTCTCCTCATTGTCCTGTGAAACAAGTTTTATTTCTCACTGAACATGTGAAATTACTATTGTTTAACATTTTATGGTTCAGTCAAATTGGTCTTTAGTGTCAAATCATTAAAAATTGAAATATTGTATAATACAAATAATAAAAAAGAAAAGGAGTGATTGAGGGACATCATTGATGCTCTCATTTGCAGATGACTAAATTATGCATATATTATGAAAAATAAGGGAAATTTTAAAATGTCATAACTTTTTTATTTCACATCTGATTTTGATGAAATTCTCAACATTATGCTTGTCTGATTTATTTATTAAAATCAACATTTTTCTGAGGTGGACTTGACCTTTAAGGAGACAATGGTCACTCCAGCATGATTTGCATTGAGTTTATCGGCGTTGGTGGTTACTATTGTTTGTATAAACTTTTTTTTCCAAAATATTTTTCTTTTGTTTGGTTGAACTCTGTGAATGAAACCGGTTCCATTAATTCAGGATCCCACAAAGCGCCATAATATTTCCTTTTCCGTGAGTTTTCCTTTTTATTACATCCCTAGAAAGGTTTCGACTGAACACACGTGTTACTTGAAATAAATAAAGCTGTTTTGAATCGGATCTAGTAAATGATTTTATTTATGTGATATTTCTTCCATGTGTTTCGATTGTTGACGTTGGTTTGTGCACAGTTTAGAATGTGAAGAAGAAGAACGACCTAGGTCCATCCCTTGGCTAAAAATAAGTTAAAGATCAAGTCTACCCCAGATAAACGTTGATTTGAATCAACAGAGAACAATAAAAAAAAAGCCTAAAGCTGAAAATTTCATCAAATCGGATACAAAATAAGAAAGTTATGACTAATTAGACAATGCAAATGAGAGAGTCTGTTGTGTCCCTCGGTCACTATTTCTTTTGTTTTTTATTGTTTGAATTAAACAATATTTCATTTTTGACAGATTTGACAATAAGGTCAAACTTGACTGAACCATAAAATGTTAAAACGATGGTAATTTAACATGTTCGGGGGGGGGATAAACTTTGATTCACAGGAAAATGAGGAGAAAAGTAAAATATTTCATTTTCGCATAACAAAATACAAAAGAACTAGTGAGTGGGTGACGTCATCAGTCCCCTCATTTGCATACTGACCATTATGTGCATATAACGGTTTTGTGAAATTAAAAGAAACTTTAAAATGTTATACATTTCTCATTTTACATCCGATTTTGATGGAATTTTCAGTGCTGTGCTTGTTGGATTTTCGCTTTATTGAAATCTATTTTCTGTTGGGGTAACTTGTCCTTTAAATATGGGATATTAATGGTTATACATGAACCCATCTTTGTTTAGGAATTCCATCCGGAATTGTCCAAATAAATGAAAAACTCAATTAAATCCTTATTGGACAAACAAACATTTTTTTTTCTTTTTTAACTCAAAATGAACTGCCATCGACTTGGGTTCATATACCATGTGATGATGCTGATGATGATGATGGTGATGATGATGATGATGATGGTGATGATGATGGTGATGATGATGGTGATGATGATGATGATGATGATGATGATGATGATGATGGTGGTGATGATGATGATGATGATGATGATGATGGTGGTGGTGATGATGATGGTGATGATGATGATGATGATAATGATGGTGATGTTGATGGTGATGATGATGATGATGATGATGATGATGATGATGATGATGATATCCAGTTCAGTTAATTACTACATATCTGCTGAAATGAATGAGATTGGAGGGATGATTTGAAGAGTTCAATTCTGTCGATTTCACGGAGCGAAGTAGGCATAGAATTACATAGAAGGCGAGCCCTCAAAACAGTAGGCCTAAGCTACAAGCATTCATATCACAATAACTATTGACATATACATGTATACGTCAATAAAGTCATGTCATTGAATTAACTATTAATGAATAAACTACATCAGTTTGACTCTATTATCATTATCATTTTCATCATTTTCATGTATAATGGCTAAAAATAACCTTATGTCGTTGTCATTTTCATGTGTACATGTTGTGGGTTCGCTTATACCCGTTTTAGTAATGATAATAATATTCATAATAATAATAATAATAATAAACATTATTTGTATAGCGCTTATCACAAAACATGTCTCTGAGCGCTTTTGTTTAAAGAATTTGTTTTAAAGATACTTCAGTTTGCATGCTTATATTTAGATCTTTACCCAAAGGCAAATATACTGTCACACATCAATTGATTAAAAAGTCATCCAACTATGAGTAGTTTTCAACCAATACTGTGTAGTTTTCACACAAAGCACACATTATTGGTTTAAAACTACCCAGGATTGGATAAAGCTTTAACCAATAGTTGTGTTGACAGTATGTTGCCCAACATTTTTCAGAATGTAGACATTGTTACTGAAAAGCATTTCATGTTCTTTACAGTGTTCACAAACTTTTCGCAGAGTCAAAAATTCAAAATTACGAGAACGTCACTCTCCGTTGCAATTTCCGGTATAATTTTTCAGTTAGCATTTGACAAATATTTACTGCATTGGTTTTTATTATTTTACATTTATGAGAAAAGTTTGGAAAACATACAATTCAATCACAATCAATCATAAAATGCAAATCAAAGAGTTATCATAAGACACAGAACTAAGAAGACAAGGGGAGAAGGATTGGTGCCTCAGAGATGGATAGATACTATAAATATTTCAAAATGCTTGAGAAGATATATCGAGAATAATGTTGACGAATATGTAAAACTTTCATCTTACTCCGTCTATCCCCTCACCTGTCGCCCCCTCCCCCACCCCCTTCCACGCAGCGGGCCCTGCATAAAAAGATAAGTTCTTATTACCCTTTTCTTTTCCAATATGCCGAGCGCTTTGCTATATGGCAGAAGATACCGTTCAAGTCTATGGAATGTGTTGGCTGGGGAAAATGAAAAATTGAAAAACAATTAACAAATATCATGTAATGATGACGTATTTTCTATTTTGATTTCCTCCATAAATAACTAAATTCGTCTTCTATTTCTCTTTATAGTGTTTTAATTTCCTCTTGCTCGACGTCATCAAGGATAAGTGATAAATTCTACAATAACTAGTTTGCATGGTCGCTTAACTTGATTTGCTAAAACAAACATAGCGAAAACCTGAGCATAATTGAAAGCTGATAGGAGGAAATTGTAATGTTCAATGACTAATTTTCCACAAGAAACCTATTTCGTAATATCCTTAATCATGATTTTCATATCAAATAAAAGTTTTTTATCAGTTGCTTACGCTGTGTTTTGATTGTTGCTGTTATAACTCTTTGGTTCATCGAACATTTCATTCTGTAATGAATGCATGCGCTTTAGAAATGATGATAATTAGTAGCACCCGATATTAATAACCATGCTTTGATAAGAGATATATGAAGAAAATTAATGATATAGACATTTATTGAGATTAGCTTAGATGTAATGAATAAAAAATAATCCTTAATATTATGTGCGAATAGGCATATTGATTGACCCTGTCAAAATAGCGATCATATTTCGTTTGCAAGAATTCATGTGACTATTTAGAGTCATGATACCATAGCAATATTAAATTATAATATCAAAATAAACAATATTGCCATTTGCCTGCTATTGGGTATCTGGGTAAAATGACGTAACTATAGCCAAGCTAGCCATGGACGGGCCTTGGAGGAAACCGGGCCCATACACCAGTACCACTTCCCATGCTTTCAGGAGCGCAAATGGGGGCTAACTAAATCAAAAAAAGAAAAATGATAGTAAACGAATAATTAAATAAGTTTCGTGCGTTAATAGTTCGAAGGGGCAGAAAGCTTACATTAAAATCAATCGGGCGCCATATTTTCCACTTTTTTCACGTAGCAGAGCGTTGTTTATCCCACTTCATGCATGTATTCTAATCTCCATGATTACACATACTTTTTTTAATGACTTGTTCCAAGCTTCATCACTCTTCATCATTGATGTGAAATATTAACACGGAATTAATTAATTGTTCCTTAATTTTTCACAAATAAAAGTTCAAGTGTACTTCAGTGATTTCCGAGTGCCATCCTCATTCTCCTCTTATTAACCAAAAAATGATAATGATTTCATATACTTTATAAAAAAACAATACAAAAAAAAACTTCGCTAAGAGGCCTGGGAAGAAATATCGTAGGAATATTATGAATTTCCTCTGAACATACAATTTGACCTGACCCACTTATCAAATCAAACGTGATAGAAAAATATATCGTGTGAAGGAAAGTACCTCTCATTTTCTTTATTTGTTTTATTACATTTTACGGGGGGATAAATATCGTGCACACAAGACTTTATGAATACATTAGGATGAACCTTTTTCATTCGCTTTATTGATACATTTTATAAGTGCCCGTTACAGTGTTTACTGTAACCATGATGAATAGGCCTACACAATCATTTAGATCTGAATTATCTAGAATCCTACATTATCATGATTATCTTAACAACTTTATATCAGATAAACCAGGTTGTTAATATTTAAACATGTTTCTCTCTTAAAAGAGTTGTTAAAGATGGTTTAATAAAAAGCGTCCAATTATTTATTTATTTGCTGTGTCCTTTACGCTGTTTTAACCTTTGGCACTTTCTAACCAACCGCTATTAGTACTATGAAATCAACAAAAGCAAAAACAAAGCAAAATGAATTTGGATTTGAGCGATTTTTGCACAATACCAAAATTGGTTGGAACAAATCTGAGAGTATACGGACACACTTTCGATCGCTTGCCTGGCATGTTCCTTTCAGAAATTAAACGAATGTCTTTAAAGTTATCACAATCGTCATTAAAGGTCAAGTCCACCTCAGAAAAATGTTGACTTGAATCAATAGAGAAAAATCAAGCAAGTATAACACTGAAAATTTGATCAAAATCGGATGCAAAATAAAAAAAAAGTTATGACAATTTAAAGTTTCGCTTATTTTTCACAAAACATGCACAACTCAGTAATATGCAAATGAGGAAATCGATAATGTCCCTCACTCACTATTTCTTTTGTTTTTTATTGTTTAAATCATAGAATATTTCAATTTTTACATATATGACAATAATGACCAGGATGCCCAGGATGTGCATATAACTGTTTCGTGAAAAAAGAAGCGAAACTTAAAAATGTCATAATTTTTTTTTCTCATTTTACATCCGATTTTGATGAAATTTTCAGTGTTTTGCGTGTTGGATTTTTCTCCTTTTATTCAAATCGACTTTTTGTTGGGGTGGACTTGTCCTTAAACTATAGTGTAATGCCATTTTGTATAACTGTCATTATGAAACTTGTTCTAATGCAAATCGGCACTTTTAGAAGTATCGTGTTAATTTGGAGCTCCAAACATCTGGAAAGCAAAAACAAATGTAAGATTGTGGCTTTGAAATAAGACTTTATCGATCGGAAAGGCTTTCTGAATTGGGACAGAAGAGGAAAAGAAAAAAAATTAAGAAGAAAGAAACTATTCATCTTTAAAAAAAAAAAGCAGTGGCAAAAATAGACATTTCTTGACTGGTACATGCAAGCCAAACCAAACAAGAAGAAGTAGTTTCTTAATTCATGACCAAAAGATGCATGGAAACAAAATGTAAATTAAAGTGAATATATCCCCTATCTACAGACACCTTAAGGCCAGTATTTTCAAGTCAGTTATGAATAATCTGAGTGACAGACTGAGCTCAAAAGAAAATCGAACTTGGAGTAATAATAATTTGCTATCCATAGTTAAACCACAAAATTAAACCCGACTTCAGTGAGAATATACGGACCTACACACTGTAAAAAAAAATATAGGGTAAAATTTTAACCAGCACAAGGGTAATTATGTGTCCAGCCACTTTTGGGCAGTATTTTACCCAATGCGGGAAGCACATTTGTCCAGAAAGTTTATATAAAATAAGCAGCAATTGCTTTAGAATGGGCAACATTTTCATCACACTGGATAAATAAAAATGCCCGAAATAAATGTCCAATGTTGGTTGGACACATTATAATTCCCCTCATGAAGCATCTTTACACAATATTTTCTAGAGTAGGTGTTCAGCAAGTGTGCATCTTAGCTCCCGTTTTATTCAGTCGTTCCTCACACACGTGGTAAATTATGAACATAATGAAGTGAAATAATGAAGGGGGTGTCTTCATATAAGCTTTTATTGCTTCGTCGGTTTCATGTATGGAATCTGACGAGGCATTGCAATACATGCACGGAAGTATTTTATCCCACTTAAAAGTACAGTGTTTCAGTGTGTAAACGAGTGCGGAAGACAATGGGACCCATCTTTAAACTCTTAAAATTCTCACATTTGATATAGCGAATTTCAAATTGAAGTGAACACACTTTGAAAAAAAAAACGTTTGTGTGACACGATAATATGCCCAGCAGGGATATTTCAGATCAATGGAGACCTATAGGGTAGCACGCTTTCCTAATTCCTAGCATGTGAAATGTCACATACTCATTCTAACATACCTAACGATAACAATACACCAACAGGACCAAGCCGGGTCATTAACGAAACGGTCTCGTCTGATATGATCAGCGATTGGACGCTAATTGCGGGGAGAGAGTTCAAAGTATTTCTTTTTTCTGATAAGATTATACCTGGTACAAATAACACTAAATCGTCGTGCTCGGAATGACAGTATGACATGTTTCATTTGGCAATGATGGTAAATACCGTTCATTGAAAAGACTTAAAAATTATTGGTGGAGACGGGAATGTGGATGGACCGCAGTGATTCATTAAAAGTTAGGACTCTCTTTTTTTGTTTTACCCACCGCTTTCAGGCGTGGATCCAGGATTAAAGGGGGTCCTTTTTGTCCCATATTCGACAAGCCCCCCCCCCCCCAAAAAAAAAAAAAAAGTCATCGGTCAGAAAGAAATGGCGTTTGGTCTTCATTTTCAAATGATGGCATTTTTGGTTCCTTCTCCCCCCCCCCCTTCTCTTTGTTGTTGTTATTGCAATTTTACGTAGTGTGCCCACACCTTTCGACCCGCCCCGTCCCATCCTCGCCTGGTTTTAACCCGATTGATGGTACTCGTTGATCACCTTACGAATAGCAAGACAAGGGGATTATGAAGTCAAGATTGTAAATTTAAAATAAAGATAACAATCACTTCACAATGCATGGGCATCATAATTATATTTCATTGCAATCAAGGTAATTATTGAGAAGGTTTGTGGTAAACTTTGAGAGAAGGGAGCAAGAATGGAGAGGAGATATAATATATCAAAAGGAGGAAAGGAATCTGCATGGGCATTCAGAGCCAAATGAACGCATCGAATTCACCCTTTCTTTTTTATAGCTCAAATTCTGAATTCACATTCATATTTTCGATTTGATGATAAGGCACACTGGTGTATAGCACCCCCCCCCCCCCTCTTCACCACCACCCCCTAATGCCCCAATACCTTTTCCTACACGAAACCTTTATGCAGCATTGAAGATTAAAAAAAACACCTATGATAATATATTGTCCATTTAATCGCCAAAGCTATAACACGTACAAAGGGTCTATACTTGAATGTACTTTTTTTCTCAGAGCTTAATATTTCCGGGAGTGAAAATGCCCCATGCAGATTCAACGCAGCATCGTCCCTTTTAGCGTTATATGTGCAGCGAAAGTCTATTTTGAATAAAAGATGTTGAAAATGAAACTACAATGAACAATAAACGATTATTAGGCCATTAAAACTGGCTTCATTGGTCGGTTGTGGTATATAACATATAACACAATCACCAAAGCTCAACTGAATATTATCCATGAGCAACGTTGAAAAGACCATTGATTACGTTTCTTTTCTTTAAAAAATAGAACAAATCTAACATTAAGAACAAAGAGGAATCAACTTGGTATGTGGGGGTAAGCAAACATAATTATAAACGATAAATATAAGTGTAAAATTAATATGTAAACATTACTATGAAAATGAATACAGCAAAGGCGTTCTAAACTAGAGCTGACCAAATTGGAGGGGAGAATCATTAATTTTCGTATCATTCATCTCATCATTTTTTCAATGTCTCAATTTCTCAATGTTTCAGCTTTTGCTTTTTGTCTTAAGAATTATGTTTTGTCTATTAATTAGGTTTTCCCTATAGTCTGATAGTACATTAACAAGATCATGTCCGTTTATTTTGCAATCATTTAATTTAACAATCAGTTAATAAGTTAAAAGCAATCAATGTTGATCATCAATCTGTCTTGCCAATAATTTCATTTGTATAATACAAGTTTAAAGACGAAAATCAAAATAGTGACAGCAAACAAAATTATTTTTAATGAAATGATATACATTAATTGTCTTTTATGTAATTAGTTTACGACTATACTAAAGAATTCGACGTATTCTTTTATTTATTGCTACAAACTACTAAGTTTTATACTTAATGAAATACTACATAATTTTTTCTCTTCAGTATCATCTTCAAGTGTAGCAGCACAACTGAAAGCAAGATCTCTTTAAGTGCCATTCGTTCTTTTGATCGCGAAGGCATGACAAAAACTTATCCAGTGTATACTTTTGAAGATTTGTTTTCATAGCTGTCGAAACATATCACTTTATACAGATAATTTTACTTTGGCTATTCAATATTTAGATCTGAGCAAAAAGCAAAGATATCTCACATCCAATTATCACTCTACGAAATAAATGAAATGTGTGCGGAATCTGTCGCATTTGAGGAACTGGAGGCTTTTCTTTTCATGGTAATGCATTGCATGGGCTCTGAAGACTATACTGTATAGCTTCATTATCATGATTATATAATTTATAGAAAAAAAACGAATATGAATTGACCGAGGGAAATGATTTTTACAGATAAAATAATACATGACATAAAGATATTGGTGGTCATTATCAGTGCACACTTTAAAGGTTGAGTAAAATAATGTCAATGTTCATAGGAAACACTGATGTATGTCTGTTTGGTAAATAATCAGGTAAAACGTATATTTTCATTAGTAAAGGTTTCAAACAAATATGAGTATATAATCTGCGCAGTATTTGGCTAAATTTTATGGCCACCACCCCCCCCCCTCCAAAAAAAAGAAAGAAAAGGAATATGGGATCTTCTTTACACATTAATTGAGTAAATTTTGGTTTAGAATGTAGATCTCAGTTACAGTGAACGGTTATACATAAATGGGTATGATAAAAAAATATGTTGAGGAATCAACATAGTAGTCAAGATGAACAAACTTCTTTAAAATAGTTTTTAAACCAAAATGGAAATTACATGGACAAATCTGATTTTAATATCCGGTTGAAATACATCATATGAATTGTATGTAAATATATGGAGGGTATGCACTTTTACCCATCCCCTCTAAAAAGAATACACGACTAAGGAAGGGAAAAAAACGAAATAAAAGAAAAGGGGTGGGTGAAATACGGTCATTTTCGGAATATTATGTCTGAATTTGTCACGAAGTTAGCTTTTCGTTTGAACTTGTCTAAAAGGTGACATGACATTTGCTCCTTCGATAATTGCTCAGGGGAGCGTTTCATCAATATTTTCATCCGACAAGTTGTCAGATCTGAAAATTTTCCATGATTTTGATTGGCTGAGAGGCACTGTTCCTATGGTAACTGTCGGATAAAATGGGACTTGTCGGATAAAACGTCCGACAAGTCCTTTCATGAAACACCCCCCTGGTCTTAATTTCATCTAAGATGTAGTGTAAGGGTTTTAGTCCAGGATAGAAGAGGCATAACCTTGTTTTTTTATATATACAATATTTTTTTATGGTTTCTTGTCAATTCGAGGGTGCTGATTACGAATCTGAATGATGCCACTCGTGTAACCTTGAGCATTTTCCGCAAATTGGCAAAATCCAATATGGCCGCCAAAATATGCAAATTACCCATGAAAATCATAAAATTGTCCGCACATTGGCTGTGAAATGCGTGAAATTGTGTGGCAGGAGTGAAATACAATCTTAAAAAATAATTTTTGACGAAATATTTATCTTCCTGATATTCAAAATGGCCGCCATAGGCCATTCTATACACTATCATGTACAATATGAATAGGGAAAACTAATTTTCACAAAAATGAGCACTAAACTGCAAAAAATCGCGATGTATGAACGAAGTAATATATGCAAATCACCATTACTAACGAGATATAGCATTTGTAATGTCATATATAGGAAAATTGCAGTATTTTGATATCTAAAATAGCCGCCACTGGCCCAAACAGTATTGCGTACAATGGCAATGGGGGCCAAAAAATTCTCAAGAGTGATCACTAAAATGCTTATTATGAAGATTAAACAGTTGGAATACTGACTATAAACATAATTATTAACGGAATATATTACTAATATGCCATGTATGTGGTGAATGTTGTATTCTGATATTCAAAATGGCTGCCAAAGGCCCTAAAAGTATTATACAGAAATGAGAAATGGGAGAAAAGAAATCACAAGAGTGAGCGCTAAAATGCATATATATGTGATAAATTAATTGGATACTGTCTAAAAACTTATTTTCTTACGAAATATATCATTCAGGTTTTAAGTTTGTGTTAAATATTGTATTTCGACTTTCAAAATGGCCGCCATCGACATTAACCGTATTATGTACAATGCAAAGTGGGAAACCAATATTCACAGGAGTGAGCACCATAAATGCACGTAATAGTGATCTATGAGTAAAATATTGTCTGAAAGCATAATTTCTATTAAGATATATCATTTATTCTGCCAGTTAGGTGATAAATACGGTTATTTTTAAGTTAAAATGGCCGCTACAGTCCCTTACGGTATTATACACAATATGAATGGGAACAAATCATTTGAACAGAATTTGGCTTTGCTTGGTCAAATGGTGATGTATGAGTGGAACGTTGTCTGAAAACATTATTTATAACAAAATATATCATATCTTATGTAATTTAGGTGATAAATACTGTATTTCAACATTCAAAATGGCTGCCATATGCCCTTTTTGTGAACGTGATTTGTCTCCACCCAAAATGTATATTATACGATAAGTTCCTATGGTGGCCATTTTCAATTTAAAAATGCAGCATTTATCACCTTAATTACACAACATTATGATATATCTAGTTAGAAACCATGGTTTTAGACAATTATTCACCTTTACATCACAATTCACAATTATATGCAATATGTAGAGTCAAGCAAAGCCAAATTCTGTCAAAATTATATGTCCCATGTTACAATGTACACAATACTTTTAGGACCTATGGCAGCCATTTTGGATTTCAAAGTACACCATTTATTACCTCCACCATGTCCACGACCCATATGTGATGTATTTAGTTAGAAATAATGTTTAAGACAATATCTTTACCCATACATCACAGTTATATGCATTTTATGATTCTCACTCTTGTGGAAATTAGTTTCCCTGTTCGAATGTTACATAATTTAGTTAGGGCTTGTAGAGGTTATTTTGAATGTCAAAATACAGTATTTATCAATTATATGAAATAAGAAATGCGATGATTAAAAAAAATGTTTTCAAACAACGTTTTACTCATACAACAGGATTATATGGATGTCATAGTCAAGCAAATCCAAATTCGTACAAAATTATATGTCCCAATTCACATTGTAGATAATACTGTTAGGGCCTATAGGGGCCATTTTGAATTTCATAATACAGTATTTATCTCATGCATGACAAAAAGAAATGATATGTCTTGCTATAAAACATGTTGTCAGACAATATTTTACTCATAGATCACAATTACATGCATTTTATGTTTCTTACTCGTGTGAAAATTAGTTTCTCTATTCGTATTGTACATGATGAAGATAGGGGCTATGGCGGCCATTTTGAATTTCAAAATACAGCATTTACCACATAAATGGCATATTTACAACTATGTTTTTAGTCAGTATTCCACTCGTTTATCTTAATAATATGCATTTTAATGCTCAATCTTCTCATTTTTTTGGTCCCGGCCATTAAATTGCCATTGTACATAATACTCTTTGGGCCAGTGGCGGCTATTTTAGATATCGAAATACAGCAATGTTCCCATATTTGACATAATAAGTAATATATCTCATTAGTAATGATGATTTGCATATATTACTTCGTTCATACATCGCGATTTTTGCAATTTAGTGCTCATTTTTGTGAAAATTAGTTTTCCCTATTCATATTGTACATGATAGTGTATAGAATGGCCTATGGCGGCCATTTTGAATATCAGGAAGATAAATATTTTGTCAAAAATTATTTTTTAAGATTGTATTTCACTCCTGCCACACAATTTCATGCATTTCACAGCCAATGTGCGGACAATTTTATGAATTTCATGAGTAATTTGCATATTTTGGCGGCCATATTGGATTTTGCCAATTTGCGGAAAATGCTCAAGGTTACACAAGTGGCATCATTCAGATTCGTAATCAGCACCCTCGAATTGACAAGAAACCATCCAAAAATATTGTATATATAAAAAAACAAGGTTTGGTCAATTTCCTATGGGGCCTATCCTGGACTATTTCAATGGGGTTTTATTATAGTATTCGTGGATCAGCACAATAGAGTCTTTCATTTACCAATCACTACAGACCAGGCAGATCTTTGCGCTCATCCACCTCTGGCTTCCTTGTCATTCAGAAAGTTTCAAAAACTTGGGGGGATCATTTGCTTTTGCATGCCCCAATTTGTGGAATAGCCTTCCTGAAGAGATAAAAAAATTACCTCTGTCGAAACTTTCAAAAATCTTCTAAAAACTTTGCTATTTAACTCTTACCTCTTTATGCGCCTTGAGCACTCTACAGAGTGGATTTGGCACTTTACAAGTGTCATTATTATTATTATTATTATTTTCATTATTATTATTATTGTTATTATCATTATCATTATTATTATCATTATTATTATTATTATTATGTTAGGTTTTATGTTAGATTTAGGATAGGGTATAGTGTTGGACCCAGGGTGGAAGTTGCATGTCATTCCATAAATATGTAAAATTAGGACCCTAATGTGTGGAATTTGCAGAGGAGCATCTGTCGCCGGAGCAAATGTCATGGAACCGTTTAAAAATGTCTATTTATTTTTGCTCGCTTGCGACTTTATTAAAAATAAATTTTGCCCTATACGTCACATTCTGCCCCTTATTTTTTTCATATCATCTAATTCTTTGGGGGCTCATTGTGCCACTGCTTTATACAGGCGGATATTGAGTTTGTATTGAAGCTAGACCATATCAGATCAGTAACGAGAGCAGTGATTAATGCACTTAGCGATGAGCTCTCCAGGCACGAGCCCTCAGTTTGTCAAATTATAATGTGGTCTGAATTTCGAGCCTACAAGAAGCCGAAGGGTATTGTGTGGCAGTTCAACGACCAGTTGGATTTATGCTAGTCTTGATCCCTGCAAGACCCGTTTCCATCAGGGTCCGTGTCTGCAGAATGCTGAGTAATTGCGTTTATTTCAGGGACGGTGCCAGAGGGCGATACCCCCCCCCTCCCCTCTCTTCATGAGGTTTTTCAAGTCGGCCTAAAAAGAGCATAAAAGAAAAAGGGCTTGATCTTGGTCGTAACGCCCTCCCTCTACGTCAAAATACCCTGGTGCCGCCCTCAATTCAACCCCCCCTACAATATCTAATATATAGTACGTTCTTACATGATTTTTTCAACAACATGACATCGTGGTGTGTTAGAACAGAAACGTAAAAAAGTTGTCTAAGATCAGCATATTTGTGCGTTTCCCCGTATTATTTTTACAACATTCCTGCCCCCCCCCTCCGAAAAAAAGGTGTGAAAAATATCATAATTTTCCTCCATGTGGCAGCTTTGGGCGGAATACTTCTCTTCCCAAGCCAACCAACACTCTTCCCTCTTCTATCCAATACTTGGTATCAACTCTGAAACTTTACTCAAGCCACTGGCTGCAACCAACAGTTTGCTTTTGTCTAAGCTTCTCAATGCTCATCAATTACATCTAACTAAAACGACACAAGCGTTTGTCCAAACATTTGCTTTTTCTCATTGGAAAGCACGAATGTTCACTTTCATGGAGACCCTGTTCAAAGCACCGAACACTACACCTTCTCTACCCCGGTGTTGTAGGTGTTAAAGCACCGGTATTATGCCCGACTTTATTACCACACGGAGTACCTTGACTGTTAACACGTGTGAACCTGTGTAAAGTTGAAACCACTACACAGGATGATGTTCAAGTATGTGTCAAGTGATGACTTCCGAGTGCGGGTTAAGATTCATGAGGTCTACCCTCGGTCTTCTCTGCGATCATACACTGTACGTCTCAAACAAACTGTCGAACTTTTCGAATCGAGGTTCAAAGACAGATCCTAGACCTCGCATTGTACCAGTCTCGCATCGATAACCATCTACTGTAAATATAAGGAAGGGAATTCCCTGGCAAGACAATATTTTGCAAAAGGTATAATTTTCGCCCATTCTGGGAAAGAGGAATTAGTTGAATGTTACTTTCACCACAAACTTTTAATCACTGGCGTTAAGAGCCCCCAAAATATGAGGGGGCGAATGAAGCTAAATGTCTAATAAGATACAAGCGAGCAAAAAAAAAACTAAACCTTTTCACGTAAAAATACATTTTTATAGATATTATTCAGAAAGTAACATGATATTACACTATTTCCTCTTCCTTTGCTGTTTTTTTTCTCTTGTTCATGATTTGTTTAGAACCAAATGAAAATATTTGAGATTTAAGGTAGGTCACTTTTATTTGAACGGGTCCAGGTCAACTCGGCAGTTAGGGGACAACTCGGCCCCGCCGAAAAATTAGGTGCCGAGTTGTCCATCGTAAGACTTGACCCAAAGCCGATGTTAAAGTACAAGTCCACCCCAACAAAAAGTTGATTTGAATAAAAAGAGAAATTCCAACAGCATAACACTGAAAATTCCATTAAAATCAGACGTAAAATAAGAAAGTTTTGACATTTTAAAGTTTCGGTTATTTCCACAAGAACAGGTATATGCACATCCTGGTCGGTATGCAAATGAGGGGACTGATGATGTCATTCACTCACACTTTCTTTTGTATTTTATTATATAATATGTGAAATATTCTTATTTTCTCCTCATTCTCTGTGAAACAATTTTTTTCTTCCTCCCTGAACATGTGGAAATACCAATGTTTTATCATTTTATGGTTCAGTCAAGTTGTTACCTGTTTTCAAATCTGTAAAAATTGATATATTGTATGATTCAAACAATAAAAAAGTATAAGTGAGCGAAGGGCATCATCGATTCTCTCATTTGTATGTCATTGGGTTGTGCATAACCGTTTTGTGAAAAAAAGGGGAAACTTTAAAATAACTTCATAACTTAACTATTTTATATCCGATTTTGATGAAAGTTTCAACATTATTCTTGTTTATTTCTTCTCTATTAATTAAAACCAACATTTTTCTTGGGCGGACTTGGCCTATAAGGTTGACACTAAAATAAACATATCAATTGAAATCATTGTAGAAAACATTGCAATTAATTTGTATTTAAGGACTGGAGAAGGCCCAGATTCGATTTAACGCGTAGTTTTTTCAAGTGGAGAGCTGCTGAAAATACATTCTAGATGATAATTTTATTGTTTTTCGTACACTTTTACTGAAAAATAATCGGAGACATGGCCCTTGGAAGCTGGGGTGCTGAAGCGCCCCCCCCCCCCAGAAAAGATATATATCCTCGGGGTGCTGCGTGTATTATTCGCCAAAGGCAGCACCCCACGTATTGTGGAAGATGTCTAAAAATTGAAAAATGTAAACCAAAATGACCTTCAATTTGAAGTGAACCCCCTCCCCTTTTTGAATTTTCGGGACCAAATTCTCCATTTTGTAGTGAAAAAGGTTTTTTTTGGCTTTTAAAATTTCTAACAGTACCCCAGCAAAAAAAGTTCCAAATGGCCCTTATCGAAAGGGAAGAATCCACAGTTTCCTATTGCCACAACTAAGAAGGTGGGGGGGGGGGGGGGAATGATGGTATCTCTTGTAATCTCGGCCGCTTATCGCAAATAGCACGCAGCATAACAGAGAAAAGAAGAGAAATAGTAGCAGAGAAGTCATATTGCGTCGATCGAAATTATATATTCTGGTCTAATATCAAAAGTTGCGCATAGTTTTTACGTTGAATAAAAAAAAGTAATAACATTTTGTGGCATTATATCTGAGCAATTAGAATAATGGCACAAAAAAGTTGTTTATAATGTTCTTCTTAGTAATAATATAGGTTCAATTTCAAGCGTTGTATACAAGGGGTGAAATTTAATCACGTGACTTTACAAATAAAGAAATGTTCGTCCAAATGGTGCCTTGCAGCTGTCTCGGTACTTAGACAACTCGGTACCGCTGAAAATTTTGTTGACAAATCTTTATATTAATACTCAGTCCCCGGGACCCAGTATCTTCCTTTTCAGGGAATAAGTCAAAATTTAAGCAAGACCAAAAATACGATATGTCCTATCCTCATCTCATCTTATAAATTAAAACTAATATTCAGTTTTGGGGTTCTGCAGCTCAACCCAAGTGTTTCTGTTTTCATACATATATATCGTTAATAGATGGCGCTATACGTTTCGCACTTGGCAGTGTTGAGGTACTCCACATTGTGCAGTGCATACAGTAGTCCAGGGGAGTGTTTCATCAACATTTTTGTCCGACTAGTTGTCAGACCTGACAACTTTCCTTGATGTTGATTGGCTGATAAGCACTGTTGCTATGGCAACTGTCGGATAAAATGGGACTTGTCGGATAAAACGTCTGACAAGTCCTTTCATGAAACGCTCCCCAGATTTAATGTCTTACCAAGCCCCAATCCAGGGGCAGCGGAACGTACCTTACTAAACAATAACTGACGCCAGCGCAAAGCGCGAGCCATTTTTTTTCTAACCTATAATATATCATGTTTTACTTCAAAAAGGGTATTTCATTTCCATTGCGCAAAAGTGCATTTTTCCTATGTGGAAGGGGGGGGGGGGCAAGTGCCCCCTCTGCCTCCCCCGGAATCAATCATTGGCGCTTGGTTAGAAATTGGGAGTCATATGCCCTCTATGCTAGATTTGGAAAAGAGAGCTTCTATACATCAAGGTAATCTGGACCATTCTTGCAGCTACATATCTATGCCAAGTTGAAATAATTTATGCGGATGTGAAATAAATTCACAATTTATAAATCAGTGTAAATTGGAAGTACGTACAATTTCTCCAATGTGAATATTGCCTTGCCCCAAACTGAAAGAAGAGCAAACAATAAAACAAGCAATCCTCTTAAAGATCCTATCTCCCATTCAAGCAAATAACATTAAAGAAGTACTACTGCTGACAAAAATTACACCTACGTGTATATAAATTCATTAAGCAAAGCACTGAAAATTTCATCAAAATCTTATAACAATTAACAAAGTTATTGAATTTCAAAATCTAAGCCATATTTGGTGAAAACAGTGTATAAGCACACTGTCACGAATATTAATAAGGTGGTCTGATGTCATATCCCCACTTTCCTTTTTTTGTGTTATTTTATTTCATGAAATCAAAATTATTTCAGATTTTATTACATGAATGTGTGACATAATTATATCGCCTGCAACAAAATTAAGTTGCAGCAGTGATTATCTTACTCATTAAATCGTTAGTCAATCAAACTGTTTTCATTCTTGGACAAAATTTGAATATGATTTCAAATAATTTAATAAAAAAAAATAAGTGGAAAAGTGACATTATCAGCTTGATCATGGCATATTCATGGAGACACTTATAGAACTGTTTCACTGAATAATGCAACACTTTGAAAATGTCATAACTTTGTTATTCCTTGTTCGATTCTGACAACATTTTCAGTGATTTGCTTGTCTTGTTTTACTTTTATCTGTTCAATTAATTTTTCAGCCTGGAATAACATCTGTAAAGATCTATAATCCCATTCAAACACATAAACATTAATCTACTTAGTACAAAATTTACAACATGCAAATGGGCAATTCCATAAAACAGTCAACCTTTTTGTACATCCGACCCCCATTTACTTTACTTCAGGAACTGACCAAGTTGTGATCATTTTAGAAAATTACAGACTGTCAAGAGAACAAGAAATAAGAGACAGAAAATTTCATTAAAGTCCCACATATAGGGGTTGGACGTACAGTATATATTTTATGGAATCGCCCGAATGTTTACACAGCAAATCCTCTTACCAGTTAGTCATTCAAGAGGAACTGATAACAATCATACCGGTAAATGTTTCAATCACTTCACTAATTGTTAACACCACAACCATCATATCATAGCATGACACATAAATAGTGAGACGAAACAAATGAAAGATTGAAAGTCATAAATCATTCAAACCAATTAAAGATCAATCTGTATTATAATCTGTGGCAAAGAATTTTAGATGGTTTCGAAACACAGCACAAACAGATACCAATCACATTGGACTCAATCATTAGATTTAAATTATAAATTTATTAAATCATCTTCGACGAATAATCATGTTAAACAGACTGATTACATAGTTTTAAAAATCAAATCAATTTTTTGGAAAAATCAAAATGAGATATCATATATCTCTATCAATAGATGTCAGGAATGTCCAATATATGTCCAATGATTATCAGGCATTATTACACACATTGACTCATATTCTGAAATCTGGTTTCATTCAGACTCTGGTCTGGTCTAAAGTTGTTGTTTAAAGGGGAATCCAACCCAAATGAAACCTTGTTTTGATAAGAAAAGAAAAATCAGACAAGTTGATAGGTGAAAGTTTGAACAACATTGGACAAATAACAAGAAAGTTATGAATCTTTTAAAGTTGTAAATATTGGTAATCACTATACCCATGGAGACTTCAAATTGGCCGCTTATGTGATGTCATAGTGATGTAAGGCAAGGACTACTCTTCCATGTACTCCAATACATATTATGGCTAAAATGTCATTTTTCCCCAAAAGTTTTATTTCAAATTATATTTTTCTTTCATGAGGACATTAAACAATATACTACCTGGGTTATATTTAGATTACTGCCCCAGGGGAATTGGTACTTAGGAGAAAACCACAAATCCCTGATAATAAAGTACATGGCCTATGGGAAAGTTGTCCTTGCCCCTTGTCATAATTTACTTACCCAGTTGCCAATTTGAAATCTACATGCTATTAGTGCTCTCAATTTTAAAGCAGCTATATTTTTCTTATTGCTTGTCCGATTTCTTTCAAACTTTCACCATTCTGTTTAATTCATTTTTCTCCTTCCCAACACAACATTCTATGACCAAGGCTGGATTCCCCTTTAACTATGGATAGCCAATTGTGACATAAATCTTCAACAATACAGGTTCGATTAATCAGCTCATCTTTTACATAGATCATTCATAACTTTCCGGGTATAATAACTGAATAACTTTTCTCCGCCATCATAGCATAATAAAAGGGCATGGTAAAAGTAAGAAACATACAATATTCACAAAATGTTGACATCTTTGGCTTCCCATAATTTGGGCACAGAGTTAGACCATGGCCTAAGATCAATCAGACTTCATAATATGGGTATTTGTTTCAAAAATATTTGAATCAAATAATACCCTAGGATAACATAGTGCAATAAATATTCTTTATAAAATGATTTGGGTGACTAGGTATTTGGCAATATCAAATATTCCAAAGTATACAACCAATAATTGGTGAATGTCATGTTATATTATTACATAAACTGGCCAAGACCTAAATTCTGATTCCGTTATGTTAGAGGTTAAATTGTACTTTAATCAACCTGGGTCTCTTTTCAACTTCCTTTATTCATTAATCGGTGTAAATGTATTTGAATGATTCAAAATTTTGAACAAGGCTCCTAATAACTACTCTATGAAAGCAAAGATCTTAAAAACAGGAGAAACTTAAAAAAACATTGATTTTTCAACAAACATAGATCTGGATATGCCAATAATTGACATTCAAGGGTACATGCTATTGCAAAAGAAAAGTAATGGACTTCAGCTAATAAATACATATAAAGTTAGACTAATATGTTTACAGAAGTTAAGCTCAATTCCATCATCAATAGATGACAACATGGAAACAATTGTCATTATAATCCCCCAAAAATTAATTCAGCATGCAAAGAGTTAAAGAATTGACCACTCTTTATTCACTTTTTGATAGTTTATGGTCATTGGATTGAAAATTTCACCCCCCCCAAAAAAAAAAAACCCAGCTATGCCAATTCATTTTATTTCATGCTTCTATTTCAATGCAATGAATGAGTTTCAAGAATGATGCATTACACATTGGCAGTCAAGGTTTACAACCAAAGTACTGGTTCATTTGATAAAGATCTACTCCATCCCTATGCCCCAAATGCTGCCATAGAGTAGCATTCTTGTATACAATACTGATCATAATTATTTAATTATACGGATATATATTGATAGCTGACCATAGACAATCATGTCTGATTTGTAGGTACATGTATACTATATAAAAGGAGTCATTGTTGTCAAACCTCAGGCATTCAATAACTCATCCACTGTGTAACAATGATTGAATTTTGATACGTTTCAGAGATGCCAACCTGATCAAAAACATGTCAGTATTTTAAAGGCTGAAAATCACTATTTTGGTAACAAAATCAGTATTTTCACAGAAATACCATAGGACAACACATAAACTGAATCTTTAGAAATCAGAAATTTTTTGATTTTTGATTTTGATTTGATTTTATTTATTTCTGCATTCAAGATAATATATGCAACATAACAATAAGGTGATACAATTCAGTTTCACAAAGTAATAAAGCAATAGTCATAATAAAGCAATGAAAAATAAATATAGACTAGAAGCAATATTCAATCGAAAAATAACAGTTTAAATGAATGCAGGAGACCGCCATCGTGAGCGGTTAAGCTTGAAAATGATGGCGGCCTCGTAAAATGGTACATAAATTTCTTTCTTCATTGATCAAGTGGGTGCAATGCAGGTGCAGGTGCGGGTGCAGTAAAGGGCAGTTGAATAATTAACTTGGAGAGGGGGATGCATATGATTCAATGGTTTTTCTTTTAATAGTGGCTTTGAATGAGTATATTGTTGAGCATGACTTAATATTGTCTGGAAAGTTGTTCCAAATATCAGGACCATAATGTCGAATTGATTTATGAGTTATTAATAACTTAGGGTTGGTGAGATGAAGGTTTCCTGATGAGCGGGTTGGGTAGGAATGAACAGACCTGTTAAACCTAAACATATTATTAAAGGACGGAGGAAGTTGATTATTAAAGTATTTGAACATAAAGATGGCTACTTGAATTGTATTGATATCAAATATTTTTAAAGTTTTGAGTTTATGAAACAATGGGTCAGAATGAGCCAAGTAATGTGACCCTGTGCATATACGGATTGCTCTTTTTTGTAATTTAAAGATAGAATTGAGTTTAAAAGAACCACAATTTGCCCAGACGATATTACAATATGTTATATAAGGGAGGACTAACGAATTGTATAACAAGAATAAAGTACTGTCAGGAAGAGTGAATTTTAACTTGGAAATTATCCCAATACTTTTGGAAACGGACATCGTAACGTGGTGTATGTGTTGATTCCAAGTCAAAGATTCATCTATAATTATACCTAAAAATTTAGATTGTTTTTTCTGTTCTAGAGGGGTGCCGTCAATATTAATGTAAATCGGTGTGTTAATGTTATGGGAATGGTGTCTGAAGTACATAAAATGTGTCTTTTTTGTATTAAGAGAGAGTTTATTGGCTTTGAACCAGTTTGATACTTTATCAATTTCACAATTTACGATATTGTTTAATGAATTAAGGTCTCTATGCGAATAAAATATATTGGTGTCGTCGGCAAATAAAACGAAGGATAAAATAGAGGAGGTTCTAATGATGTCGTTAATATAGAGTAAAAATAAAAGTGGGCCTAAAATGGAACCTTGAGGGACACCACATCGAACTAAAAGAGAATCAGAGTCGAAACTGTTAAAATTGACATATTGCCTTCGATTATTTAAGTAGTCTTTAAAAAATGAGAGACATTGACCTCGTATTCCATAATGGTTGAGTTTGAAGAGTAAAATATCATGGTTAAGGGTGTCAAATGCTTTACTAAGATCGCAAAAAATGCCAATTACATGTTCTTTGTTTGCTATGGCATTTGTTATTTTGTCGTAAATTTGAAGTAATGCTAAATCTGTTGAGAAATTTTTTCTAAAACCATATTGATTACAATTCAGAATATTATATTTGTTAATGAATTTATAAAGTCTTGTGTAAACTATTTTTTCTAGAATTTTAGATATTGTTGGAAGTAAGGAAATGGGACGGTAATTACTTATTTCGTGAGGGTTGTCTTTTTTAAAGATAGGATTAACTTTTGCTACTTTTAATAAATCTGGAAAAACACCTTGAGATAGGGAATTATTAAATATGTGAGTCAGAGGGCTAGCAAGAGGGTGAATTATTTGCTTAAGAAGAGACATGTTAATGCCATCACAACCAGAAGATCTAGAATTATGAAGGGAACGAACAGTATTGATTATTTCGGAGGGGTTTGTTGGGGTTAAAAAGAGAGATTCTTGATTTGGATCTGAGAGGTAATCTTTAAAATGTGCGTTGGGACTATTAATTTTGTTTGCAAGCTCGGGCCCAATATTGGTAAAGAAAGAATTAAATGAATTTGCATAATTAGTTGGATCAAGTATTTCAGATCCATTAAGAGTGATTTTATCATTAGGTGGGGGTTGTGTTTTCGTACCCAACACTTCTTTGATAATTTTCCAAGTTGTATTTGTATTTCCATTGGCATCATTTATTTTATTAGCAAAATGCAATTTACGGGATAATCGAATTAATTTTGTTAGTTTATTACGATATATTTTGTATTTTTTTAAAGAATCATCAGTTGGATTGCGTAAGTGATATTTATATAGGCGATTACGTGTCTGTATGGATTTCAGTAAACCTTTCGTTATCCAAGGATTTTGGGGTTTGTTACGTTGATTTTTTACTTTACCTATTGGGATATTCTTTTCATAATAATGTTTTAATGTATTATTGAAGTTATTGTATGCAATATTGGGATTTACTTCATTATAAACATCATCCCATTCTTCCAAAACTAGGTCTTGCTTCAGTAATTCTATATTTTGTTTAGATTCTTTACGATAAGTATATTCCTTGTTTGATTTAGGGTAAGAGAGTTTACATTCACAAGTTAAAAAAATAGGCAGGTGGTCCGAAACTTCAGAATATAAAATCCCTCCTATGATTTTGTTATTATGAACATTTGAAAATATGTTATCAATCTGAGTTGATGAATTCAGGTTAATCCTTGTGGGTTTATTAATAATAGAAATACAGCCAAACGAGTATAACAATTTCATGAAATCGGATGAATTATTATTGTAAGATGAGGGTAAGAAGTTAATATTGAAATCACCAAGCATAAAAAAATGTTTGTTTTCATTCCCTATTTCATGCAGAAAATACTCTAGTTCATCGTGGAAACGATCGATATTTGTATCAGGGGGTCTATAAATTAATCCTATGATGATATTTTTTGAATTAGAATTTTCAATCTCTATAAACAACGACTCTGCATGCAATAATTTAACTTCAGAACGAATCTTAAATTTGAGATTTTGTGAAATGTAAAAAGCAACTCCTCCTCCTCTTCTTTCCTTTCGGTCTGCCCTTATTAATTTATAATTAGGTATATTAAACATGTCAGGGGAATTTTCATGTAGCCATGTTTCGCTTAAACCGATGACTGAAAACTGATTATTATTTAATGAGTGTAATAGGTTAACTAAATATTCAAAGTTTCTATTTAGACTTCTTATGTTTGCATGTAAAAGAGAGAGATTATCTGGAGTAATATTAAATTCGTTGTTAAATTCTTGGGGAGTGTAATATTTGCTATCTTGTGGGTTCTCAATGAAAATATCTGGAGTAAAAGTATGTGACTCAAACAGGGGGACGTGTAAATGTAAAGTACCGGAAGTTTGGAGAGAGGTCAACTGCAAGTGAGCAAGTGGTGCATGTGCGTGAGTGTGTGTGTTGAGGTGTATTCATGTGTGAAAGTGGTGCTAGTGTATCATTAACAAGAACATAATATACTAATGCAAAAAGAGTAAGACCCATCTTGGTCAATGATGGTTGGGCAGTAGAGCACAGCCCGACCACCCTAAAGATACAATTGATAAAAAATTTCAGCAAATAAAAAAAAAACTTAAGAGTTTACAACGGGAGATTGGAAGAAGACAATATTTACAAAACAGAACCATGAATCATAACAGGAAGCCCAACAAAATTGACTTCTGAGCATGTAACAAAACAAAACAAAAAAAAGACCCTTTTACATAATGTATACATTGGATCAATACATTAAAACCACACACACTTTTCAGTCTGGAAAATACCGAGACTGGTCTAAGTCTGTAGCCATGAGGAATAAATAAATGAGGGAGACTGGAAATGAGCTTTGAATCAATTTGGAAGTAAAGAGAGTTCAAGAAAGTACTAGAATCCAACCATTCACAGTTCAAAAATAGAATAATGGTTCTTTTTCTGACAGACCGATTAAAATATCCAAAAGAATGAGATGGGATCCAATTAGGGATTTTTCTAAATTGTATGAAGATAATAAGCATGTAGTTGGGGGACCAAAAATGTGTGTATACGGCCTAGTGATTGTTGGAAAAGTGGCGGGAAAAAAACAAACTATGGTGAATTCAAAATAAAAGACCAACACAATCTAATAGATTCATCATGTGGCTGAGAAGACGAGGCGAAAACTATTATACATTGTGTAAGCATAATCAACACAATCTCTAGTGATTAACCTAAAGGTATTGTCTTCCTTCCCCACTCTCTCTTCCCTTTTCTTCATTTTAGAAAAGATTTGAAAGGCTGTTGTATGGATCAACGTCCGCCTCTAAGTAAAATATAATAGGGTGTTTTATGAACAAAAAGCCAGATATCTAAGTTGAAGTATGCATTCTTATAGTACATGTGTATGTACAAACTAGTATGGATATTTGCATACAGGTTGTTACTGTTATATAAAAAACACATTGTACGTCATGATTTGCCGCTGTAGAAAGAGAGAAAGAGTGGGGGGGGGGGTGGAATTCTGATTGGTGTAGACAAGGTGCGTTTGGTTCATTCATGCTATACATCGACCAATAAAAGTTCATGAACAATGTAATAGGCGGGAAATGACCAGTGGTGCATAAAATCCACGCCTTGTGTTAAGCGGAACCTGTGGATGTGGGCAAAGGAATGAAGTGAATACAATAAGCTATATAATCGCTTTCTTTCTTAACAAGTTCTTTAAGATAGTTGGAAAAGTTAAAGAATGAAATCGTATTCTAAGTTAGGACTCTGCCTAACTAAATAAAGAGATTAAGCCGTTGTCAAACAAAGGGTATTGCATTTTGGAATCAATAATAAAATTGGCGGGAAAAAATCTACATAGAAGTAATTTAAATACATGTCAAGGACGAGATTTACATTTAATGGTTACTACATGTACCTGAATAGAACGTCACTGACATCAATATACATTCTATAGTCATGATAGTGTGAGGGAGTGGTCCGCCACCTCTCTCTCTCTTCCTTTATAATTGGCTCAAAGAATGGTTGTTATAACAACAATTGCATTAGTCAATACACGTCAGTTGATAAAAGATAAAAGGATGCTATACTGATTTTTTTTTTCCTTTCTTTCTTTTGTACATAACTGACCGATACATTATACAGGCATGTATAGTCAACGCGCGCTTCCAGAAAAGGTAGACTTGCGTAGTGCAGATGATCGCAGAAATGCAGATTACGTAAATGAAATGCCATTAAATAGGCTGAGAGAGAAAAGGGGATTTGCATGATCCAAGTCAATGCATAATGTTTTCTCATGCTTGTTATCGACAATAACGTGAAGGGCGGGAAATGACCACCAGTGCATAGATTCCACGCCTTATTTGGTGAGAACTGTTGATGTGGCATGCAAATTAAAATACTACAATGCGTGTACAATAAACAAAACCCTTTACAGTGTAACCATGGAGCTATCTTCTTTGGCGAATTGTTTAAAATATTTGAGAAGTATAAGGTGAATACATAAGAAGCCGAATCAATCATCTTTTAACAAAGTGGTAAATATGTTGAAAGATCAAAGAATGGAATTTTATCTGAATTTAGGACTCTACTCAATTGGACCAAGCCGTTGTCATAAAAGGTATAAGCGTGAAGGATTAAAACTGAAAGATGGCGGGAAAAAACAACTGCATAATATGCAAGAAAATTTAATACATGTCAAGTGTACGAAACAAAAATGAGAATGGTTTCTCCATGTACCTGAGGGAACGTCGAAGGCATTAATATGCATTCTGAACATATAAGCATAACTGACATGATTTTGGTAAACCATATTCTCCCCCCCCCCCCCCCCGCTCTCTCTTCCCTTTATTTTTGAATCAACGGAAAGGATATTCGTGACCAATTCCAGTCTGTATGTATAATATAAAAGGGGATGTAGATGTTTTTAGTATACAAAACATACAACGTTGCATCGAAGCATTATGACAATGAAGAGTAGGCGTGTTAAGAAAAGTCAATTGTAGTCAGTTGTACAGTAATCATGGTAATGCAGGTGTTTGCAAACAGATTGCTGCCGTTTTACGAAATAATAATAACATGTCATTGAATGGGAGAGAGGGGGGGGGGGGGGGTGAATTAGCATAGTCCAACACAGTTTGGTTTTGGAATATACTCTCGATCGTGGTTACTCGACCAATAATATCAATGAACAGCGTGAAAGGCGGGAAATGACCATGGGTACATAAAAAGCCACGTCTTAAATGGATGCGGCCATGCGAATTAAATACTGCAATGTGTGTACAAGAAGCTAAACACTTTTCGGTATAACAATATGTCAATTCAGTAGTAATCTTTTCTGACGGACCGTTTAAAATATTTGAGAAGTCAAAGAATGAAATCGTAATCCGATTGAACTTCTAAATTGGATAAAGAGATTGAGATGTGACACACAAAATGGTGGGCGTGCATTAATTAAATTGAAAAGTGGCGGGAAAAGAGTCAAATACAAGACTGGAGTAATTCCTTCATCAGGTTTCATAATTATACACAAAGTTTTTAATCCAAAGATTGATCTACAGAAAAGACCAATAGGTTAAACAACAGAATTGCTTATGATAGTAGTTATTGAAAACTTCAGACATACAGGAAAAATAAAGACCGTTTCTTTCTTTCTTTCATACTTTTTTGGTAAAAAGCGATGTTTCCGAAAAACATGTTTCAGCATAATGAAATAATGAAAAACACCTATTGCAACTGATGTAAAGCAATCTTTATCTTAATATTGATAATTATGATCGGTAATCAACATTGAACAATTGGGAGGTGGTATTATTAAGTACATTCTGATAGAGAGAAAAAAAGAAGAATTCTGACAAAAACAGATAACTTCACTTTTATCATTTATATAAACCATGTCATACATTTTTGGTTCAACAAAAAGTTTAGAGAGAGAAAAAAGCCTGATCTGCCCCGATATCAACATCATCGTAGGCTCGTGAGCAAAATGTCCGATAATTGGTTGGACAAGTCAGCATGAATCAAAATAATGTATACTAAAGCAAACTTGGTGTCGAAGCACGTATGGAGTTTCCATTTTCTTATAATGTTAATAATATTCATATAAATGTTAGCAGGAGTTAAAAGTGAAAATGTGGTTAAATTATCCTTTTATGAGAGCATAGTGCATTCAATATCATTCCATTATAAGTATAATTCAAAAATAAAAGTAGATATCACCTCAAAATGATGATAGGGTAGCTGCATTTTCAAAAGATCATATGTTGATGTCCCTGTATCCTTCCTCTGTGTGACTTTGATGATTTGTAGATAAAAAATAGTTGACAGGTTTTCTCCATTCCAACTTGTAATTGTATGTAATTTCAAAATGTAATTCTCGTTAAGATTGACATTTTATTTCCTCTTGAAGATTGATAATATTACATGTAATAATCAAGATGTAACGAACGACCAGTATTACTCTTCGTAGGGTTTCCACGTTGCTGTTCCTTTCTCTTTCCACTGTAGGACGATTTTGACTCCCAGCAGTTTAATCCGAGTTGACAGGTTTTTCTCCTTACGTAGCTTGAAGGCAACCTCGGCGAGGTAACCGCGGCGAGCCTTCAAGGTGGGTGGCAGGTCCGTCCTTACCGTTATGCGAGGGGGGCGTGGCAGCATAGCCGAGGCTGATCCTTGCGGCTGCGGGGCGGGCTGTGGAGTTGGTCTCGTCAGGTTCTCGAAGGTGGAGAGGATCAGGTCCCGGTCGGGCATCCGTACAAACTTTGCGATGATCGGGGCGGGGGCTGGTCGGCCTGATGGACGGGTGCCTGGGGTTCCAATCGGGTTACGGCGGGGTAGTCTGTGGGCGTTTACAAGTTGTATCTCCTTGGCCTTCTCTTCGTCGATGCCAAGAAAAGTAAAAACCTTCAGTAGAGTGTTGTAGATGTTTTCCTGGTTTACTTCTTCAACACCATAAAACAATAAGTTTGATTTTCGGTTGTAGATCTCGGCCAGCAACAGCTTTTCCTTCAAACTCGAAATTTCTTCTAGTAGAGGGGCGATTTTGGTAGGAATGGCATTTTCGACCTCGATGATTTTAGCGGAGTTCAGTTCAACGGTAGCTTCTACATCGTTCAAACGACGATTCATAGATTGAATTTCTCTAGTAATGCTGTCAAGCTTTTCTAAAGTCTTATTCGAGAAATTTGAAATATCCCTTTGAAGATCGGCATTCGATGGCATGGCATTCGTAGGGGAGGTATCTTTTTCCAATGGCCCACTGGCCGTGTGCTTGGCCGAGGCCTGCCGGGTGTTAGGGCGTTGAGTATGTGATAGCATAGCTAGTTGATGCTGAAATCAATTAGTATGTATTAGGCAATGGGTGGTCAGAGCTCCGCTCCGATGCGTCCTTCCACTACGAAAGCATAGTACCATACTCCTAATAGTACCTTTTCATGAAACCACTAGCATTCTTTCTCATTTTTCAGTAATAATTACTGAAAACCAGTACTACTTGGAAGCTCTGTTTTATTTGTGATATGTTTTAATATGAAAATTACATATATGAATAAATTTAGAAATCTAAGCACAGTGTAGACACTATCATTCTTTCACAAAGTCTGTGGGTCATTTGGTGAGTTTAAAATGTAGACTGGAAACACACAATTTATTTTTGGACATTGAGCTCAAATAGTACCCAACATTAACAATATCTGTTGACATGGGATTAAAAAAAAATCCTACAACATCAGATGGTTACAATAAGGGGTAAAATTTGGAGCCATTCAAGCAGATAAAAACATCATCTTTTCTCAGAGTTTTCTCAGCAGCAAAAGTAAAAACAGTAAAGGTTTGTGCTGTGTAACATTGTCCGACATTACTTTCAAACAATTTGTGAAGTATGGCTTACAGCAAAGTTCTTGAAACTGCCATCCTGTCAAGACAAAAAACCTGTCCGGACATACAACTTGGTATACCACGAATTACAGTAAGTACAGAATTGTCTGAGCAGTCGATCGTGCGCTGTTTGATTAAAACATCAAACACTCGCAACAACCTCTGAGCAAAGCTTGATCACAGGAGTAAGGTACCTTGTCAAAAGGCAGAGCCACACCAGCGGCCTTTCTTTACATATTCTCACACTTCATCAGAGACAAAACAATAGGGAATTCAGGAAAGCCACTATGAATACACACACAGTGCCGTAGAATGGATTGCTGCTAAACGATAAGTCGCAGACTTATGACCAGGTACACTGTTGTTGATTTAACACCAGCCCGGAATCTAGGTATGTCCACATCAGAGAAGTATTGAAACAAGACCAGTTTGTAATCAAAATGATGCTGTTTTGATACTAATTGGTGTTGTATAAACACCTATCTGGTGTTAGACCAAAACAAAACTGGTGTTAATACTTCTCTGGTGTGGAAGTATATAAATTCCGGGCTGGTGTTAAATCAACACCGGAGTTTTTGCAGGGTACCTAAGACCATAACATCAACTGCAGAACAAAGTCCTACAATCCCTCAAAACACAACACAAACATATGCCACAAGGTGACCCTATACGCTATTGACACCGATTCCTGCTTTTCCTACATGCTTTGTACAGGGATGATTTGGCTCCATTAATATATGGGTTAAGCACAAAGTACGCTCCACAGGAACATCAGTCTGAGAGTATGCATGTATGTGTAAATGATTGTCTTTACTGACAGGATATGCAGCATTTAACTGAAAGGTGATCGTGATTTAATAATATATGGCACAGAAAACGTAGATTACGATGAGATAATATCAAGGCCCTGTTTTCATATTCTGAAAATAAGTTACAAGCTACTGAATACTGGCATTTGATTGGCTAATAGCAAATGTCATCCACTTCTAACATTGTTTACTTGATATCATCATTTACAAAACAAGGCTATGAGCTGTGATAAAACCATAGATGCCAATTGCTTTTACCCAACAAATATGAAAAGAATCACAAACCCATTGAGCACCGAATACTTCTATAAAAGAGCCTAAGAGCCTAAATTTTCACTGAGAATAGGTGGGAATAACACCTGAAAAATGGCACCTATAATAAGTACAAGAACATGATTGAATGATAGAGCAACACCTAGTCCCACACTATGGCATCCTGTTCTACAGAGTCGTCATAGCTGAGAGCTTTGGCAGTACGTTTTCCTATCAGGTTATAGATGGTTTCTGGAAGAATGCCTTTGGGTACGGCTACTTTGACGGTCAGCATTTCATTCGTGATGACAGTACCTGCGGGAATGTCTTTGGCAGCCACGACGCTCTTCCCAAGCTGGAGGATAGAACAAGAAAATTGAAGTTTACAAACAACTTGTATGGTGAGGTCAGAACTAAAGCTAATTTTGAGTTCTGGTATATCAAACTTTGATAGGAAATGGTTGGAAGCAATCCTAACCTTATTTATCGTAAGTCAGAATGCTTTTATAACAACAAATGTTAATTGAAATAAGTCAGGCTTTCTTGAAATGGGAAATCTGCTTTTCACTTTGCCCCATTTATAAAGCAGAGAAATTTTGTAGACATGGGATTGTTTTGTCAAGAATAAAGAAATTTTTATCGTAATAATAATTTGCTTTTATATAACATTTAATACATTGGAACGACGTGTCTAAGCACTTTACATATATATATTGTTACCCTGGTCATCGGATTCAAACAGTCATCCCCGCACACAATGTATGCACATTCTCCACTCCCTGGGGAGTATTCCAGTCAGTCAGCAGTGAGGCGCACACAATACTGGACAAGCTACAATGACTTTCACATCCTACCGGGTACCCATTTAGCACCTGGGTCGAGAGTGGCAAAGTGGATCAACACCTTGCCAAAGGACACCAGACCGCAGTGGGATTCGAACACACGACCCTCTGTTTACAAGGCCAGAGTCAGTACCACTGCACTATAGCTCTTCCATTTTATTCAGTTTGTAACTACAGGGAGGCACCACATCAACATTTGTCATTGAGAGCTTGTTTCATAAAGAATTATGTACATCTATTCATGAAAAATACCATAGTAAGGCCCCACAATAATTCATTTGCCTTGACCTGACTGACCCTAGTCAAAGTCAAACCTGCCAAAACTGAAAAAAAATGCCCACTGATGATACGTTTTATTGTTTTGCCTACATTTTTTCACCGCAAATGGTGCGGAAAAATACCACATATTTTTCAATTAAATAAATACTGCAAACAGCATGGGGGCAAAAGAAATCCACCAACCGACTGACCTGCTTTTTTTTCACCACTGTTACTGCAATTTATTAGGCCTAACAGGGCTCAGCAGCCGAAGTTTTCAAATGCAATTAGAATAATAATGGTAAAGTAAGAGTTCCAATTTTCTAATCTTTAGGAAATAGGGCCCAGACCTGAAAACTTTTTGATTGGCTGAGTAACAAGCGTGTCTGACTCATATTTTATGGAAAATGGTGGATAATGACATCTTGTCCGTGCTGACAAACTTTCATGAAAAGGCTCTCTGGGAGCCTTCTTGGTCATCTAATCGTCAGTTTGGATTGGCTGAGAAACACGATGTCTGACTGTTTCTATGGTAACAGTCAAATAATGACAACTTGTCAGTGCTGACATTCCCGTAATGTACAAAATATATTAAAGTTTTGGAGCGTTGTGGCCCAGTGGATTACTCTTCTTTGAAACAGAGGGTCGTGGGTTCGAATCTCAGCCATGGCATAGTTTCCTTCGGAAAGAAAAATTAATCCACATGTACTGCACTCAACCCAGGTGAGGTGAATGTGAACCTGATATGAAAAAAAATTCCTTGAAATGCAAACACGCTGTAAAAGGCTGTGGGACTAAAGCCAGGGTAGTAATATCCAACTGAGCACATATGGACACATTTGGCAGTGATTTGGCAGTGCATTACTAGTATATGAGCACAATGGTATTATAATTATTATTATTATTATTATACATGTATATCTCACCTTGTTGAAGGTTGGTAGTTCACATTCTCTCATCTCTTTGACCCTTGACCCCAGTGACCTCTCCACAATACGGATCTCTCTCACAAGCTCTGCTAATTCCTGAGGATCTGCAGAAAAAATAATCAATGATTACAATAAGTCATTAATGAAAATAATAATAATAATAATTGATGGGATTTGCTATGTTCCAAATCCACTCTGCAGAGCGCCCAAGGTGCAGAAAAGAATGAAAAAAGAGAGATAAGTACACACTGATAAATTAAAGGTCAAGTCCACCTCAGAAAAATGTTGATTTGAATCAATAGAGAAAAATCAGACAAGCACAATGCTGAAAATTTCATCAAAATCGGATGTAAAATAAGAAAGTTATGACATTTCAAAGTTTCGCTTATTTTCAACAAAATAGTTATATGAACGAGCCAGTTACATCCAAATGAGAGAGTCGATGACGTCACTCACTCACTATTTCTTTTGTTTTTTATTGTTTGAATTATACAATATTTCAATTTTTACGAATTTGACAATTAAGACCTCCTTGCCTGAAGCACAAAATGTTAAAATAATGGAATTCCACATGTTTAGGGAGGAATGAAACTTCATTTTACATGACAATGATGAGAAAATCAAAATATTTCATATTTCATATAATAAAATACAAAAGAAATAGTGAGTGATGTCATCAACTCTCTCATTTGGATGTAACTGGCTCGTTCATATAACTATTTTGTTGAGAATAAGCGAAACTTTAAAATGCCATAACTTTCTTATTTTACATCCGATTTTGATGAAATTTTTAGTGTTGTGCTTATTAAATTTTTCTCTTTTTATTCAAATCAAGTTTTTTGTTGGGGTGGACTTGTCCTTTAAGAAACTGACAATTAAGAGTAGGAAGCAGAAATGTGTCAATGGAAATGCATTCGGGAATAACCAGGAGATTAGTCCAGAGAACAGGGCCAGCGTAAGCAAAAGCCTTGCCCCGGAATTGGATGAACTAGGGACCTGACAGGAGTGTAATTAGATTAATATTGTATTGTTGTATCTTTGATACATAATTGCCAACACTCATAAACAGCGAGATCCTCAACCTCTGATCTTATACACATTACAGTTTCAAGGATATGGTGGAACAGGCCTTCACCCATATGGGACAGACACTGGATTTCACTTCATAAGAACTCGAAAACCCAGACATCAGCTACCATCTCCAAGGGCAAGCTGAAGCCATAAGTGTTTAAAGGGGAATGAAAACTTTGGAACAATTAGGCTTGTGTCGAAACAGAAAAATCAAACAAAAAACCTGAAAATGTGTCTTTTTGCTTTTTTGTATGGTGATACAAACTCTTTATCCATGATGTATTCTTTAAAAATCTGTATTACATGCCCTCCTACAGAAAGAATACATGTTCTACTGATAGATGTAATAAAAGAGACAATTTAAGTGAAATATATACTAAAGTACTGGGGAGAGTTGTTCAAGAGTGACATCACACATGTTTGTCACATTGCCAATGTGAGGATCTCCATAGCATTAGTGATTGCAATATTCAAAAGCTCATAACTTTCTCATTACTTGTCCGATTTTTCTCAAACTTTCGTTGATTTGTTTCTTTGATTTTTCTGTTTTCACACAAGCTATCTTGGTCCAAAGGTTTCATTCTCCTTTAATATAAGAATGCTTTGACAGACAACCATTTTTATTCATTCATTGTCAAAGTTTTAACCTGTCATATATTTTCTGTTGTTAATTTGAAGCACCTATAGGATCTATTAAGATCAAACTATACCCTATTAACATAAACACCAGATTTCAACACTGCACTTGAAAAATTCCCATTGTAGAAATGATGATGGGGAAATAACATGTAAATCTTAACACTATAACTACTGAGTCTGGTGTTGAGGGTGGTGTTATTGATGCCACAATACTAACATTAGATTTCACACCATACTTGTTATTAATACCGACACAGAAAATACACATAGCTCTGAACACCAGCAGTAAATCCTAACACTAGTCTCTTTTCAGGTATGGTGTTGAGGATGGTGTCGGTGTTACAAAAACACCAGCACCAGATTGCAACACCATACTTTTAGTCAAAGATGATACTTACTGAGAGATGCTTCATGATCGTTGCCTTTCCATGACTTGTCCATAGTGATATGTCGCTCAACGACCTTTGCCCCCAAGGCTACGGCTGCCAGGGTTATAGAAAGACCTCCTTCATGACCGGAGTAACCGATCGGTATATCAGGAAAAACCTCTTGGAACACCTGGCAATATACAAAGATAGGCTATCTATTAAGAGATCACTATTTCTTGTATTGCAAAGCAATTTGACTTCTACACAGAATATTGTTGTGTAACAGGTTTTACATATAGGATTGTGGAGAAATTTGTTGAAACGTTTGATTCAAATCACATAAACTTTTGATTAAGAAGGTAAAATATTTCATGTACATATTTTTGAAAGACAAACTTTACCTTAGGTATTTTATTTCTTATAAAATTTCTTGTGTATTTCTCTTTTCTATCTTTTGTTTCTCATTCATTGAATTGAGAATTATTACGAACCATTTATCTTAAATTTAAATCAAAGCAGACCAATTAAAATTAATTAACTTTGTACACAAAGTTAATTAATTCAATGAAACCATCCCTAGAGTTGTCTGGCATTGTTCCCCCCTTAGTCCCAATGTCCATTTGATGCGCTCTACTGCAGCTGCCAACCCCTAAAGAGTCACTTTCCCAAAGTCAAATACTTCTCTTCATCAATTTTCATATATTCCAAGGACAGCTCGGCTGTGGAATTCACTTCCCGCCAACACACTCCCTTTAGCTCCCAACATAGACAGATTAAAAAATAGTGTTAATTCTTATTTAACAAGCTTGATGTAAAACCTTGTAATTATAATTAATTTCATTATGGTTTTTACGTGGCAGTCATAGGCCACTCTTTATCATTTCATAATGGCAACATCAGGCCCAAAAAACAATCTATAAAAAAAGAAGGCTAAATATGGAACCATTTTCGACATGAAATCATCTTGTAAAGTCACATGGCATCACAAATCTATACCTGTACATCACAAATCTTGTCTCAAAACTTGATCAAGAATTCAAAGTCAGAAAATTTTACAAAAAAATTAATGCCCCCTCCCCACCCCATTAGGTTTAAATTGCTCATTCTATCTACCTGTATAATCCTAAGGTGAACGTCTTCTGGATGTAGAGGATAGGCACTAGTACACTGGAGTATACAGAACTTGTCATTGTACTTCTTACATGTCTCGTAGACCTGCAGGAATCCAAATCAAATGGAACAAAGCGAAGATTAGATACTGGAGATGTTTGACATTGTGAAACATATTACAAGACAGTGATTTTACTTAATAATGAAGGTAAGGTACATCAGTACAAATAGGGATTTTAATGCTCATGAATTGTAAACTCCCAATGCAAGCAGAATATCATATGCCGGAGGTCATTTTGAAAAGATGTCTGGAAGTTATGTAGGACTTAACATACATGTACAAGTGACCTGCTCAAAGAACATGACATAATTTGTATATTGATATATATTGTGTACACAAATGCATACAGAACTACACTTTACAACACTTTTAATCTACACTTCACTAATGCATTGGTGTTATTATACAGTTGTTTAAGCAAACTATCTGATCCATGATATAATACCAGTTAACACATTCATCAATGCTTTATCATATGAGATATCAAGAACATGTAAACTGCAAGAAATTTTTTTGCATATTCATCCGAAAAACTACTTCTTCCTCAAATAAAAAGTAATTTTCACTGTCAGAACCTTTCACTTGGTTGTTGGCAAGGAAGTCACGATGGTATTACATTCAGTCACTTTGCATTGCAATATTACAACTGAATGGGATAATTCTGAAATTCCTTAAATGTGTTTGCTGTTCAGATTCAAGTCAACAGAGAAATGTAAACACTGTGAAGGTCTACTATTTAAACAGGTGCTGGCCAACATGTTTAGCCGCTACGGTACTACAACAGAACAAAACCCAATATGAATAGTATACCATTGGACATGATTTATTGTTAGACTGCTATCATTTCCCAATAGAAGCTAGACCCCCAGTGCATAAAATTTACTTTTATGATAACTTCCATCCCATATGCATGTAAGTGGTAAATCTAGCCATCTCTACACCAACCTTAGCCCCCTTCCCCACCCACCCTTCTCCTTCGTCTGCTTAGATCACTACACAAGTCCTGTCCAGTTGAGGGTACAAGATCTGGGTTTGTGGATGAAAGACTCCAGATGATCTTTTGCAGTGAACGGCAGTGAAGTCTCAAGTACATACTTCATCCCTATTAAAGCCCCATTTATACATGAGAACTTTGCAAGGAATAGGGCAACAAAAAGAAATAATCACTGTTTACATGAAGAGTGCCCCAATGTCAAACTCATGAAAGTCTCTCTGCAGACCGGCCCTGCCGTGGGCTGCCGTACCGTATAACTGTGTTAACAGGCGTTTGTCAAGCCGCCTTCAAGTCGACCTTTCTGCTATGTGTAAACACACTTTTCTACTATTTCCAATGAGTGCATCACTGATGATACCACCATACATGTTTGCCAGTTACTCTCAGCAAACTATGATACTAAACACGTTTCAAAACATGGATTCTAGCTGAGGAAAGGAAGCAAATGAACTTGCCCTTACTTACCCGAGTCATTGTCTATATTGATTGCATCCCAGATGATACCACCATAGGTCTGTTCCTCTTAGTAACCTATGACATTGAACACGTTTCAAAACGTGGATTCTAGCTCAGGAATGGATAACAGTAAACACACCCATACTTACTCTTGTCATTATCTCCATTGACTGCATTCCAGATGATACTTCCATAGCTGGGTTTACCTTAGCAACCCATGACATGTTTCAAATCATGGATTCTAGTTCAGGAACAGATGAGAGTGAACGCACCCATAAATACCCAAGTCATTGTTTCCATTGACTGTATCCCAGATGATACCATAAGGTTGGTTCATCCTAGCAACCTATGACACCAAACATGTTTCTAATGTGAATTCCTGCTCAAGGAAGGATGAGAGAGAACACACCCTCACTACCCTTGTCCTTGTTTCCATGGACTGCATCCCTGATGCTACCACCAATGGTTTGTTCATCTTTAGCAACCTATGACATTGAACATATTTCAAAACATGGATTCTAGCTCGAGAAAGGAATAGAGTGAACACACCCTTACTTACCCTAGTCATTGTATCCATTGATTGCATCCCAGATGACACCACCATAGGTCTGTTCATCTTAGCAACCTTCTCGATGTAAGGCAAATTATTAGTATCGCCAGATCCAACCTTGAAGAAAGGCACGTTGATAGAATCTAGAAATTCCACAGCTTTCTGTATGAAAAAACAACAACAAAAATAGTAAGGAATAAGAAGTAGTTTTCTGAGGATAATATAACTGGTATATAATTTGATTTAAATATAGGCCTACTCACTCAAGATGAGTCAAGATTATGGAGCCATATTTGCTTACATATCATATAAATTTTGTTTTTGTTGTCATTAGTCCAAGTCACAGAGTAGGTTGGGTATCCAATGTATTTCTTCATACCTTAAAAGACCATAATATTCTATTTACAGCATAACCCTAATGTTATCTGGGAATTATGCCACTTTCACATGAGAATCAATGTGATTATCTTGTAGTATTATTTTGACATTAGAGAACAAAGATTTATACAGTCTATGATACATAATTCAAAGTTCAGCAAGATAACATACATGTATCACTGGAACAAAAAGTGTCTATTTGTAAATTCCATATTCCTTGCAATATCAAATGATAGCCAGGGACAGTTATTGTGTCATGTACTTGTTTTGTGTTACAGATTATGATTACTTTTTTTATATCTTATCTTTTTTTATTTCTAAGTTTCTGTTATCTACCAATCTATCTTCCTATCAAACTTTATATCTGTCTTGTTGTTTGTCTGTCATTCTGTCTATTCATTATCCATCTATCTATCTATCTATCTATCTAGATCTATCTATCTATCTGTCTATCTGTCTATCTATCTATCTATCTGTCTATCTGTCTATCTATCTATCTACTGTCTGTCTGTTGGTCTGTCGGTCTATCTATCTATTTGTCTGTCTGTCTGCCAGTCAGTTCGTCCGTCCATCTGTCTGTCTGTCTGTGGCTGTCTGTGTGTGAATCTAACTGTCCGTGAATCCATGTGTCTATCAAATATAGCATCATCACCACCAAGATCATCATCATCATCACTCTCATCATCATAATTATTATCATCATCAATCATTACCATAATCATCACCATTAACATCATTTTCATCATCATCATTATCATCATCATCACCATCATCATCCCATCAATGTCATCAAGACTATCCTTATCACAATGACCATTATTATCATGGCAAAATTTATTCTCATCATTACAACATTTGGCAATCACCGAGGGGTACATTTGTAAATAAATCACTTCATATCTGTTATTCAAGAAAACTGAGGCAACAGACCACCTACTTCGTCCTCATGACAAATAAAGATCTAGTTTTATTGTTCTGCAATTAAACAAGGCAAAAGCGATTTTGTGTCTCGCCCACTTATGAAAATAACCAGAAATATCTTGATTTGCGAGGGCATGCAACAGAATTGTTTCGCAACTTCATTGTGAAATGACTGGGATGGAATAACACTTGTCATAAGAGCCTTGCACGTAAACTTTAACGTTGACCTGAAAATGACCTTTGACCTTAACATGTGACCTCTCACTGCAGCAAAACATGCAGGTCGCATAAGTACATCGACCATCCAAGTTTGGTTGAAAAGTGACTTATGGTTGCGGAGTTAGGTGTCATAAGAGAGTCTTGCATGTAAACTTTAACGTTGACCTGAAAATGACCTTTGACCTTACCATGTGACCTCTGACTGCAGCATAACATGCAGGTCCCCCAAGTCCATCTACCATCCAAGTTTGGTTGAAAAGTGACTTATGGTTGCGGAGTTAGGTGTCATAAGAGTCTTGCATGTAAACTTTAACGTTGACCTGAAAATGACCTTTGACCTTACCATGTGACCTCCGACTGCAGCATAACATGCAGGTCCCCCAAGTCCATCTACCATCCAAGTTTGGTTGAAAAGTGACTTACGGTTGCGGAGTTAGGTGTCATAAGAGTCTTGCATGTAAACTTTAACGTTGACCTGAAAATGACCTTTGACCTTACCATGTGACCTCCGACTGCAGCATAACATGCAGGTCCCCCAAGTCCATCTACCATTCAAGTTTGGTTGAAAAGCGACTTATGGGTGTGGATTTATGCGTCATTAGATTTGTGACAGACGGACAACAGACGACGGACGGATGACATTTGGATCCCTAAGTCTCGCCTTCACCTCTGGTGGGCGAGACAAAAACTCATATTTTCCACGCATTCGATTTTCCTTTTAGGTTTCCATGGTAGTTATAATTATGGCAAGATACCATGATCAAAACTTTAACGCCCGAATTCACAAAGGTAGTTTTGAAAACCCACAGTTGAGTCCATGGTTTATGCAGATTTCCTGTATCAATTACCCTTAATTGAGCGCGTATCGGGCGCGTGTATACAAAAATTTCCAATTCTGATGCTCGTTTTTGTCACAGTGCGCCAAATTGACACCTGTTACCATGGTTAGATACACTATTTTATTCATGAGTCCACTGTATGAAGAGTGGACTCATGAATAAAATAACGTATCTAACGATGATAACAGGCATCAATTTGGCACACTGTGACAAATGCAAGCATCAGCATTGGACATGTTTTATACATGCGCCCGATACGCGCTAAATTAAGCCTAATTTATACAGGAAATCTGCATAAACCATGGACTCAACCGTGGGTTTTCAAAACCACCTTTGTGAAATCGGGCCAATAAGTTTATATGAAATGTGCACAGATTTTCATCTCACCTCGTCCATACCAGAGGCTGTGAAGTATATGCCGATCTCCTTAGCGTAAGCCTGAAGCTCCCTGAATTGCTCATGGCTAAACTCTAAGAACCTCTTGTGCTCTCCGTAGGACTTGCCAAAGGAATGCTTTGATGTGTAGGGCTTCTCAAGGGCAGCACGGTTGAATTTGAAATCCAGCTCACTCTTCTGGAACTTGGCGCAGTCAGCACCCGCATCCTGAGAAAGAACAAGAAAAACATAGAAAGTAGCGGTCTCTTCAATTTCTCATCAAAATTTGAAAATATTAGAATTTATCATTGCAACATATGACAGTGTATGTTTAAGTCTTCATGAGCAAATAATCAATATTGGTAAATGTCTTAGGCCAAACATCACTCTCAAGGCAAGCTGGATTTTCACTGTACCAAACAAATCTACATCCAGCTTGCTAAGGAAGTGTCACCAGTAAGTTACTTTATATTTCACATCTGAAACAAAGAAAACCTCTGTAATTCTCTAGAAGAAACGTACGCGACAACCAGATGCTGGTGATTGTACGTCAACGGACAGATACAGATACAGAAAGAACTTTGGTCTATAAGTTCCCTGAAATTTGTATTACTTCTAGCAAGTACGCAAACTGCTATACAGGTTAATTTTTATCATTTACCCTGTTCAGACATACCCTTAAATACTCTACCAACCCCCCAAAGAGAAAACAAAGAATCAATTAATATCAATAAATGAATAAATAAATATGAATGAATGAACGAACGAATGAACAAATAAATAGATAAATAAATAAATAAACAAACAAAACAATATAGATATAAACTGCACTTGCCGCTTACCCCTCCGCGAAAAACAATTATTTTTGTGCGTGACGAATTACATCATAATTTCGGACGCGCGCTGGATGGGTAAAAATATTCTTGATTATAATGATGTAAAACAAGAATTGGTGTGATTTTTTCATGAGATATCATATCATGAGTAAATTCTAAGTTTTTGTTTGCTTTCTTATACGTCGATGTTGTATCGATTCTGAGCAGATCTTTGTAATAAATTTGTGTTTGCTAACTAATTTCATTTTTTGTTTTAATTGCGCGTTCGATATGGCAATTTCCAGTATTAATGCTCGTTCATTTCGTGACCTTCAGTCATCAAGTTCTATCGATGCGCTGTCGATCGTCGACGGCTCTCTATCACGGTAAACCTCGCGCATGGCCGGGGTTCCGGGTACCTTGAGAACGAGCCGTCAACGCGATCTGATCAATGGAGAGGACAAGATTGAAATTCGACAAATCAGGTCCGTATTTCCATCAGAAAATAGATCAACTGTGATCAGTTGTTAATGCAAAAACTAGACCTATGTCATATATTTTAAGCATTTTCTGTCATTTTAGAGAAAAATAAGGTAAAAGCTGGATTTTTTCGCCTTGATTTTGCAATCTTGTTCTTTGAATTGATCTATGAAATTGAACTGCGGAAGTCTTACAGTACGAAATTTATTTTTTTAATCCAAGTTGGCAGTCAACTGCCAACTTGGATTAAAAAAATAAGCTTGCATCTGCTGATAGATATCAGGAATCACAAAATATTTGTTTTAATTGATTAATATCATATAAATTACTTTATATTTATCAACCGAAACAAATATTTTACAAATCGTGATTTTAATTGACAAATGCAAGTATTTTTAAAATCTAAGTTGCAGCTCTGCACGCGTGTTACCGCGTGTATTCTAGGTATCAATAACAAAAGAAATAAAAATGGCGAAGTAACAGACGGGGTAAGTGAACGTTCTTGCTCTTAACTTCTTTCAATTTGTATAATTATTAGTGTATGAAAAGTACAAAAGAATGAACAAAAGGGGAGTAAACATAAAACTTGCCCATGGCCAAGTACATAACTTTGGGCGAATAACTAAAACTAAAATTGGTGATTTTAGTTTAGGTCTAGGTTCAACACGGGTAATCGAAAGCAAATCCAGGCGTTAGTGGGGAGTGACCATACGTACAGTATATGACTTTTACTCCCCAAAACGCCCCAGGCTAGGCCGGCCTACACGCTGAGCAATCTGAAGAAAATAAATCAAGTGAGAAATAGAGCCAACATGAGAATGAATACACGGGACCGTTAGTAAAATGGGGTCGAATTACCTTTGCAACTTTTATGAGTTGTTTCGCGATATTGATGTCTCCCTGGTGATTTTGTCCAATTTCTGCAATGATGAAACATGGATGATCCTTTCCGATCATCCTTCCTGGAGCAATTTCAAATTCAAGAGGCATTTTTTGATCAAATGCGGAGGTGAGATAGAGACGGAATTTCTGGTAGCGTTGCTTAAACCAAAGACGACAGCTGCAAGCTAGCGCTGGCACGCATGCACGGCATATGATATGGGGGGGGGGGGTGGGGGGTGCCATATGCCCCCAACAGTTTTTTCGGCCAAGAAAAAAAGGGAGAAAAATTAAAGAAAAGGAGAATGAAAAGAATCATACATTATATCCTCTATGGATATAAGGTCTGAATCCATCCCCAATTAGCCGTTACATGTTATTAGATCGATAGCTTCTTCTTTTATTTTACAAGTTTCCAATATAGCGATATGACCTTTCATTATATAGCTTGTTTTTTTTGTCCCCCACCCCATTGTCCGACCATTGTATCTGCCCGACTTTAAGAAGTCCAGTATTACCCATAGTTGGGGCCCCATAAATGTGGTTTGATCGGTTGAACCCATGCCATGGGCCATGGTTTGTGCAGATTTCCTGTACTATAACGCTTACTTGACGATGGAACATATTTGACTCATGAATAAAATAGCGTGTGATAAAAGACAGTGTGCATCAGCAACTGACTTTTTTCATTGAACTAGGCATATATGCGGTAAATAAGCGTAATTTATACAGGAAACATGCATAAACCATGGGTGTAACCCCCCCCCCCCCGGGGGGGGGGACAGTCAAATGTATTTCTGTACACATGCGTGATTAAATTGTTTCCAAACATTCCCCAAACGAGTTTTTCAGTGTGCAAAATAACCCCCTACAACTTTTTCGCGGGCTATATTTACAAAAATTGGCCCCTATAAGTAGTTGCCAGAATTTGACCTCAGGAAAAAAACCCGGGGAAAAAGCTTGAGGAAAATTGAAACATATATACCCTAAACACATTGGAGCTAGTCTTAAAAAAGGTTTTTGAAAAAAAAGTTACCCTTAATACTAGCTTTTGACCCCGCGATTGACCATTGGCTGCCTGCATCCAAAAGTGAGCGATTTTGGGGGGTTTCAATTTGGTTTAACTTCTCACCAGAGTAGGTCCTACTAGAATATTGTGGGGGGGGGTTCTTATTTTTATTTGGCAACCAGTCAATTTGACTATTTTCGCCATAATATATATCATATTATTAACGTTTGTTTTCTTAAAATGGAAAAAAGTAAAATTCAAATATTTCTTTTTCCTTTCTTTTTTTTTCTTTTCTATGCTTTTTTTTATCATTATTGTGTGAACGGGAGCTGTAGTTTCTTTACTAGTCGTTTTAGAATATAGCCTTTAATAATATTAATGATAAGTTCTTGGGAATAATGCAATCTCGACGCAATCGACTCATTCTCCTCATCAGTGGCTTATTTATTCAGTATGGGTGCATGGGGGGGGGCTTGTTGAACTTTTGTAGAGGGCACCGCGATAAAAAAAATGAAGCCTAATTCCGGGGGCGGACCCAGCTTAAGGGGGGGGGGGAATTTTCACTCATATTTTCCCCGATCGGCCGCTCAAAGTTTTTTTTTGTTTGTTTCTTTGAAGGGGTTGTCCCAGTGGCGTAATGAGCAAATAATTTGGAGGGGGCTCGATATGGCGTATCGCATAAAATTAGTAAGAAGTTGCCAGTAATCAAAGCGAGCAAGCAAATATGCTGACATTTTTATTACAAAAATACAAGGTTTTGATAAATTTTGACATAATATTTGGAAAATAATATCACATTTCATCCTAATCCCTTTCTTTTTCTCTCTTTTTTTTCTTGGTCGTGATTCCTTCTTTTTTTTTGGGGGGGGGGCAAAACGCCCATATCCGAAAAAATCACTTCCTAGCTTTACTTTATAAACAACATAAATGTGTAATAATCTCATAAGCCCTATGTAAGCTAAAAAAATGAAATTCCATGTATTTTGTCCTGAAAATTAAACATTCTAGGCAATGTTTGTGAACAGAGCGCGTTATGTAACTAGATAACTACCATGAGCGCGAAAAGCTATTAGAAATGTTAAATATGCATTCTGGCCTAGTCGAAAAGGGACCTGAGGACGTTTCGCAGTTAGCCATTAAAACGATGTATATTTCAACGATTAAATAATGCGAGCGCGAAGCGCGAGCTGAACATTTTTGATATTCCAACCTAAAAAGATGAGATTTCACCCCCCCCCCCCCCCAGGAGACACTCGAATCATGAAAAAGGATGGGTAATTTTTGGTATCTTCCTTTATTAAAAATGCGAGCAAAAAGCGCGAGTAGAAAATTTTTGATATTCTGATCAGAAACTGGATAATTTTAGTACATTTTTAATAAGATCAAGCTGCGTATCTCAAAAAACATGCGTGCGTCCGTTTTAGACTGCAGAATCTGCATTCTGAATACATTTCATTTTTCATCATGTAAATTAATAATGCGAGCGCAAAGCGCGAGTTGAAAATAATATTTCAAATTCCGACATGAAATGAGTCAATTTAAGCACTATTTACAGCACTGTGTATATAAGGAAATTGGGAAGTCGATTTGGGCAGCACTAAATAAATGATGCGAGCTCAAAGCGTGAGCTGATATTTTATCATTATTATAACCTAGAATCGAGTCATTTTAATTTAAGGCCTAAGGATATTTTGTCATCATATAAGAATGATGACTATCTTCATTTTCTTTTCCTAAAACATGTCGATATTTCTGAAGAAGGGACAATTTAGTTATTATGAATTCATAAAAAAATTATTTCATATTTATTAATCTAATTAGCCTAATGAATGTGTGAAATTTGTTGACAGTGTATGAGGCCTGAAAACTGGAAATTTTAAGTATTTTTGTAATCATGAATAGGATTCATTTATTGATATATTTTTAGCAAATATGCGAGCGCAAATCGCGATCCGAAATTTTTTAATGGGGGAATAATTTAAGTAGTTTGTTATAGAATTACTATATATAGGTATACATAACTCACCAATCAAAATGCGAGGGCACAGCGCTAGCTCAAAGGCCTTCAATCTTTTTAGAATCGAGACACCTGAAAAGGAATATTTAGGTCATCTTATATGAAGTACAAAAAGACAATAGGTAGGCCAGTGGCGGACCGTGACCCCGAGGAGACAAAGCATTGGGGGGCACGGCATTGTTCACAAACAATGCAGTGCCCCCCCCCCCCAATGCTTTGTCTCCTCCGGGTCACGGTCCGCTACTGAGCCTCGTAGGCCTACTTGGCAAATAATGTGAGCGCACAAAATGTTGCAAATGTTGATTCACACCATAAAACGGACATTTTCCAGAGCACTTTAACAAATTGGTAAATCAAACAAAAAAAATGAAAGATCGATGTCCGAGCTGAATCATGTTTTGCATATTGACTTCATAACTTGATATTTTAAACTACATAATCAGCCTATTGAGCAAGATATGTATCTCATCGAACAGGCAATGCGAGCGCGATGCGCGAGCGAAATTTTAATATAGTGACATTAAATATCTTCTCCTGACATTATTTTATTCACTCGTCTTCCCCCTTTTATGTTTCGTCTTCTTTTTTTCTCCTTTCTTTCCACTTCTTTTTTTCTTTCTTTCCCCGTTTTTCCCAATTTATTTGCTCCGTCAATAGGGTGAGGGGCCCCGTGCCCCCTAGATCCGCCTATGTTGGTAGTTGTTATGATGAACACGATGCACATCTCTTACGAAATGAATGCGAGCGCGAAGCGCTAGCGGAAAACTTTTATAATGATGAAACTAAAAGGACATTTTTAGTTGTTGTATTTTCAGCTTGCGCTTCTCGTTCGCATAATAAACTGTGAGGTCGGGATGCGTATCTCACTTAACAATTTATTGATGCGAGCTCAAATTTTTTATATACTGACGTAAGAAGGACTCTTTCAAGGTATAATTTTTATTCTAATTGCTCGCCCATTTTCTCTTCTTCTTTTTTCTATTTCTTAGACTTTATTGCGCCATCGTCGGGGGGGGGGGGGCAAAATCTTTGCCCCCTGGATCGGCCTATGTATGTTGACTTGAAAAACACTAACACTTATGTACGTGGGATCGATGCAGAGGATCGCAATATTTGATGTTAACCCATTTTTTATGACCCTGAACAGGATACCTATCTCGCTAACAGACTTAAACTCGAGCACACTATTTTTTTTTCTATTATCGTAAAAACGGGATATTTTAATTTAGCCGCATTAATTTAAGCTTTTTGGGCAGGACATAATTTTTCACTATAAACAGGCAATACGAGCAATGTTGCGCCCCCGGTAGAAAATGCCAACAAATTCTTCGCTGTCTAATTCTGAATCTTTCCAGAACCTTCAGTTAACTGAAGCATGTCCTAACCCCAAATTACTGAGCTTTGTCTCGATTTCGAATCAACAACCGTAGAGGGTAACACCCTTACTATTTTTCTGAGCAAATGTTTTTCTCCAATTTCAATACACACAATGATGAAAATATAATACTATCGCAATATAACATTGAAGTCTCAATAGAAACTTCGACCAATTAGAAGCATTTGATAAACAACTAAACTATCAGTGGTCAGTGATCGGCATTGCAGAAACATGGCTCAAACACACTCCCTCCTCGCTTTATAATGTAGAAGGATTTACCTTTGTCTCTATAGAACTGATACCGGGGGGGGGCACTTACATTGACGAGTGGATACCACGCGCGACCAAAAAACACGTAAACAGGATGTCTTTTTCACGATAGGGCACGTTACGTACGTAACGTGTTAAGGGTGTCAAAAACACAAAAATAATGAAAAAGGGTATCTATTTCGCTAGGAAAATTACGTGTTTAGGGTCGAATTTGCGGGGATGATAAAACAAAATTAAAATGTTTTATAAAGGATGTCCTTTTTGCCCCAACACTTCGTGTTTAGAGTCCGATTTGCGCGAGGTGTAGAAGGTGGGGTCGTACTAAACCAAATAAGGTAAAGTCAACGACCGAAGGACCCGTAACAATAAAACATTCCTGTACTTGTTTAGTTGTTCATTTCAGGGAACATTTGCCAAGAGTATCGTTTTGTTTCCAATACTTGTTTAGGGTAGGGTTTCACACGCCAATACTTGTTAAGGGGTGCATTTTCAGAATATGGAAATTACGTGTTTAGGGTGCTTTTCGAGACCCCATGGTCGCGCATGGTATCCACTCGTGAATAGAAGTGCCCCCCCCCCGGGAACTGATAAGAGAGGTGGCGGTGTGGGAATGTATATTCCCGACGGGTTTGACTTTACAATAAGTGACGAACCAACCATTATATCAAATACTATAGAAACTATCTTTGTCGAATTACATTTTCCTCATAAAAAGAATATATTCATAGGTGAAATCTATAGACCCCCAAATACAAATCCTAAAGATTTTTTTTTTGAAACATTACAGTCATTATTATCAGCACAAATACTGAATAATAAAACATGCATTATCATGGGGGACTTTAACTTAATCCAATGTGACCAAAACACTGATAGTCATGACTTTCTTAACTTAATGCTATCTAAACATTTCTTTCCAGCGATTACCAAATCAATCAGGATAACCGATACATCAGCTACATTGATTGACAATATTTTTGTTGGAGGAACTTCAATTTTCAAGTCAGGAATTATAGTAAGTGATATCTCAGACCACTTCCCCATCTTTACATTGATACCTAGCATTATTCTTAATCCAAAGCCTAAAACAAAAAAATAATACAGGATCACGTGATCTGTCACTATACACAACATCAACCGCCTAAAAATGAACTCGATACAGTTGATTAGACTGCAATCTATCTGTTACTGATATCGCATTCGATCAATTCATAGAAATACTTATGCATCACTTTAACTCTTGTATCCCAATTCGAAAAAACATCATTCAGATTTTAAAAAAAGCGCACAGGGCGTCCATGGATATCCAAGGCTTTATTAAAGTGCATCAATACAAAAAACAATCTATTTTATAAATATGAAAACAACCCTACTTCTTTGAATAAATTCAAGTATTCTTCTGACCGTATATATATTAACATCTTCGTTGAGGCTTGCTATAAGAACTTATAATCGAAAAAATTCATTAAACATAAAAACGACATTCAAACTACCTGGAATACAATTAACGATATTCTGAAAAGGAAAAAGATATCCAACCAAATAACAAAAATCTGTATAAATGACAATGACATTCTAAATCCCCTCGAAATTGTTGAGGAATTTAATAACTATTTCGTTAACATTGGCCCTAATCTTGCCCATAACATTCCCTCAACTGACATAGACTTTAAATACTTTTTTAAATCCCCGAATCCAAATTCTTTATTCTTTACCCCAATCTTAGAACATGACGTTATCGACATTGTTAAAGGTCAAGTCCACCTCAGAAAAATGTTGATTTGAATCAATAGAGAATAATCAGACAAGCACAATGCTGAAGATTTCATCAAAATCCGATGTAAAATAAGAAAGTTATGACATTTCAAAGTTTCGCTTATTTTTAACAAAATAGTTATATGAACGAGCCAGTTACATCCAAATGAGAGAGGTGATGATGTTACTCACTCACTCTTTCTTTTGTTTTTTATTGTTTGAATTATACAATATTTCAATTTTAACCAATTTGACGATTGGGACCTCCTTGCCTGAAGCACAAAATGTTAAAATAATGGAATTCCACGTGCATGACGTGTTCAGGGTGGAATGAAACTTCATTTCACATGACATTGACGAGAAAATCAAAACATTTCATATTTCATATAATAAAAAAAAAGAAATAGTGAGTGAATGACACAATCGACTCTCTCATTTGGATGTAGCTGGCTCGTTCATATAACTGTTTTTGTGAAATGAAGCGAAACTTTGAAATGTCATAACTTTCTTATTTTACATCCGATTTTGATGCAATTTTTCAGTGTTATGCTTGTTGAATTTTTCTCTTTTCATTCAAATCAAGTTTTTGTTGGGGTGGACTTGTCCTTTAATAAATGTAAAACAAAAATAAAAGCCCAGGGTATGATGGTATAACAAATCGTGTATTAAAAGAGATCATACCACACATTTTTGCACCTCTAACACATATCCTGAATCTATCCATTACAAATGGTATCGTTCCACAGAAAATGAAAATTGCCAAAGTCATACCAATACTAAAGAAAAGGTGCCTCTGATCATCTTAGTTGGTAATTATCGCCCCATTTCTCTTTTGACCTCCCTCTCTAAAATTCTCGAAAAACTAGTATATTCACGTACAATGTAATTTTTAATATATCATCTACTAATCAATTTGGCTTCAGACAGAAACACTCCACAACTCATGCATTACTTGCTTTCTTGGATAAGATAGCCCATGCCATAACATGTCTCACACTGTTGGAATTTTCCTTGACTTCTCCAAGGCCTTTGATACTATCAATCATTCGAGGAAAGGCCTTGGAGTGGTTTGGAAATTATCTTTCCGACAGAAAACAATTCGTTAGTATTAATGGACAGGACTCTTACCCGAGATTAGTGTCATGTAGTGTTCCCCAAGGTTCCTTGTTAGGCCCCCTATTGCATTTATATTATGTATTAATGATTTTCAACTTTTTGCAGACGATTCTAATATATTTTTCTCCCACCGTAACCCCCCCCTCCATGAAATCCTGAACGAGGAATTGAAAATGGTCCAAGCCTGGATTAATGCAAATAAGTTATTTTAAATGTTACTAAAACTAATTATATGTTGTTCGGTAATACTATCAAATCTTTACCCGGTGATATATCGATTGCTAACACAAGTATATTCCACAAAATATCTTAGAATTTATATCGATAGCAAACTATCGTGGGAATCACATATTAATTATCTTTGTACATTAACGGCTAGAAACACAGGCATTTTAAACAAATTCAAACATGATCTTCCCAAAAAAAGTGTATTATATCTGTACAATACTTTGTTTTTGCCCTCATCTCATTTACGGTATTCTTGCTTGGGGTAGATAGCAGTAAAATTCAACTACACAGGTTGTTTGTCATTCAAAAACGTGCGGTTAGAAACATCAATAATGCTAGATTGCTTTCCCGTACAAGTCGTTACTGTCATGGAAATCAACTTCTCAAATTTTCAGACTTATATAGATATAATTTAGGAATTTTCATGTTCCAGCTATCCACAAATGAATTACCAGCCATTGTCACCTTATTTTTTGTTAAAAGAAATGTAATTCATTCATATGCAACTCGAGGAGGCGCGATAGCTCAGTCGGTAGAGCGGGGGATTCGTATTCCGGTGACCCGGGTTCGATTTCCCACTTGGTACGCTAGTGCCCTGTGGTAAGGCATTAATCCTCAGTACCAGGTCCTTCGGAGAGGACCTTAAGCCGTCGGTCCTCTGGTTGATTGCTTTACAAGCATTCATTCATGCTTTCTTAGCAGTCATCATTTGCACCGACTCGAACAATCTTTGCTCAGAAAACAATTACTTTCTCAGGACCGAAGTACTGGAACGGACTATCCAAAGACATTTCAGACTCCGATTCATTGTTTATATTCAAACGCAAACTTAAACATTCTTTTCTGAATGATTATGCAGTTCAGGCATTAGTAGATATCTAATCCTTTCAGCAGCTCCATTTTACCACCATACATCCCTTTAAAACATTACTTTCCTTCCATGGCGTGCTACACTGTAAAAAGAATTGTTGAAATTACTCAATAAAATTGTTTAGACAGATTGCCTTATTTTTTCAAGTATTTATGAGTTTGGCAGTTTTAAGTAAACTTTACTTATTTTCTTTGCATCCATTTCTCTCAAGAAAATTAAGTTACAATAATTTAATTCAATTTAGTAAAACAATCACTAAAATATTTTAAAAAATCAAATGGGGGAGTGGACTTTCGTTATTCGAAAGTCCGCTATCCCATCGTCCCCATTTTGCTTTAGTGGCATCATTTTCATCTTAGACATCTTTTATCCAAATACTAGACTTTGTGCATTTTCACTTATACATGTATAGGTACTTACATTGATATTTATACGCGATCGTTTCATTCTTACAAATAAAACAGTGAGAATATAATGATTTTCCGAAAACCTAAAAAGACATCTAAAATTTTTTGCTAAATGATTATTAATGTTGCTCTTTCTTTGATTCAACAAAAGAATAAAAAAATTAGCACGCCCTTATCCGAAAAAAAAATCAAGCACAAATAGATATGACAGTTATTAAAAAAACCCAAACATTTACTTGCTCTAACATGTCTAATGAATATTCATGCATTACTTAAACAAGGCGTTAATTGAAAAATATAAGTAAATTTATAAGAAATAATCATCTTTGCATAATTGAGTTAGATCTACTCAATCAAAGCAAGCCAGCAATACGTGAATTTTCTTAAATGTATATTTAACCAAAATAAATCAAGTAAATTAAAAGACAAGTTAAAACTACTTAAAAAAATGAAAAAATAATAACAAATTATACTTATATTCATTAAGTATATTAGCTACTGAGACATTTTTTTTACAGTGTACAGATGTGATTAAACCAATTGGTTCACTATACCTGTATAAACTTTGGCTTTTCTGTTACCTTGTTATTTTTAATAACTATATAACTATATAGCCTTATATCTTATCTCCTTCTTCCATTGGGGCCTAAAACTCAAAAGCTCTTTCACTTAGGCCCCTCCATTTTTCACCAATTTAAATTCTTACAGTGTATAATTTCTGTCTCAAGAACCATTTATTTCAACTCAAGATAATTATGTAATACGCATGTCAAGCATGTAAATGTCTGTATATGAATTATGGAAATAAACTAAACTGAAACTAAAATGAATTTGCATGAAGCCCCCTAAGTTCAATTTGGTGCCCTCGGTTGAACATAAACTTGGCGCCCCCATGTGAAATATAACTTTGCCCCCACCCCCCTGAAATATGTATTTGTCGCCTTACGGTCAAATTCAAACTAGCGCTCCCCTAGTTCGAACATCAATTTGGTGCCACGCTAGATCGAACATCAATTCGGCGTTCCCCTAGTTCGAACATCAAATTGGCGCCCCCTCTTTCAAACATCAATTCGGCGCCCCATAGTTTCTTTCTCTTTTCCTCATTCCCCTTCCTTTCTCTTTTCTTTTCTTTTCCCCCATCTTTTCTTTCCCCTTTTCTTCTCTTTGTTTTCGTCTTTTCTTTCCTTCTCTCTCTCTTCTCGTTTTCCTTCTCTTCCTTTCCCCCTTACCCTCTCTTTTTTCTTTTCTTCTTTTCCCTCTCTCTCTCTCTTTATTCTCTTTCTTCCCATCTTCCTCTCTCTTTTTCTTCTCTTCCTTCCCCTCCTTTTCTTCTTCTTTTCTTTTCCCCTTTCTCCTTTTTTTCTTCCTTTTCCCTCTTCCTCTCTTTTTTTCTCTTCTTTCCCCCTTTACTTCTCCCTTTTTCTTTTTCTTTCCTTTCCTTTTTTTTCTCTTTATTCTTGTTTCTTCTCTTCCTTGATCGACACGTATAAAGCGTCAACTCTTTGATTAAACGTAGTTTGTTGGTGTTCAATCACGACTGCCCAACTTCAACTGCAACGCCCACTGAATGCTTGATTTGGGATTTGTTTTTGGAAGTTTCTTGCAAAGGCTTATCACGAAGAGATGCGATGGCTGGCTCATAATTATATCACAGTCAACGTTGGTGGTGCATGGATTTGTGCGAGATGTGTAGCCATCATTTGGCATTCTAACGCTCCTCTAGGATGATTTCATATGCCTTGGGAACCAGGGTGGTAACACGATGGCCAAAGTCATAGTTTGGTAGAACTCCAGGAGGTAAGGTGATTATAAACTGCTGAAGAATGTTGGTGAAGAAAAGGAACATTTCCATCTTGGCCAATTGCTCACCGAGGCAAACTCGACGCCCTGTGTTTAATGTAAACAAAGCATTCACATACCGTTATAGCTTAAAAAAACCCCGACTTTATTCCAAAATAAGATTAGGATGAAAACTCTAACGTTTGTCCTCAAACGACCTTTGACCTAACCATGTGACCTCCAACATAACATGAATGTCCCCTAGTGCATCTGACCCCAGTTTAATCGAAAAGGGGGCAACGTTACAAAGATACTTAACACAATATATATATTGCCAGTAAACTTCAACTTTTAACCTCAAACGACCTCTGATCTCACATTGAACAATAATAATGTCTAACGATTCAGATTGTTTATTTGTTGCTAGAGAGTATTTCATTGAGAGAGAATACTATTATCTGTGACTGTCAGCATAATCTCGCGGATATAGGCGGTGAAGAAAATTAATTTGGGCATATAAATCCTCACCAGCGCCGAATGGCATGTAGGCATCATGTTTAACAACAGACTTCCCATCCTCAGACAAGAAACGCTCAGGTCGGAACACTTCCGGGTCACCCCATATTTTAGGGTTATGATGAATGTACAAGATGTTGATAGCAATGTTGACATCTGCAAGGATATCGTAATCCTTGACCTTTATATCAGAGGTTACCCGATGTGGAACACCAGTAGGGGCGATTGGACGATATCGGAGAACCTCCATAAGTGTTGCCTCCGTATATGGCATCAATTTGCGATCTTCGAATCGAGGTGTGGCACCGGACCCAATAACTAATTTCATCTCATTTACGACCTAGAAGGAAAAAAAAGAAGAAAGGTGGGTGACATCTAAATGATTTTTATGATTATGTTTTTAACTGAAAACAATACACCAGTAGCTAATGCTCAGGAAAAGGCAGAATTGGTTGCTAAGGCTTTTAAAACGATAGACAATCGCTTAGACAATGACGAGATTATTAGACGAATATTATTTGAAAATGTAATACAAACTACGATCGAAGAAAGCTGCTCCTCTGAATCACCTCTTGATGATGATTTTACATATAATGAAGTAACAAGCGCTGTTAAAGAAATGAAAAATTCTGCAGCAGGAACAGATGGTATAAAATCAATTACGATACAACACCTACCAAAAATAGCTCAGTTCATATTTAGTAAATAACATTTGGAATTCCTCAATTCTACCCTCAGATTGGCATTATTCTACCCAGATCCCCGTACTTAAACCAGGTATATATCCAACGAACCCTGTTTCATATCGACCTATTTCCTTGACATCGACTTTTTCCAAACTGATAGAAAGAATGGTTACAAATATGGTTCATGGAGCGATGCAGTATCCTGACACCAACACAGGCAGGATTGAGAAAAATATAGGAGTTCTTTAAATCAGCTCCTTAGATTAGAAACGGACATACAGAAAAGATTAGCTAACAAGGAGTATGTTCTTTTTCCATTGACCTTGAAAAGGCATACGACCTTTTATGGAGAAAGGGAATGGTATTTAAATGTCATCAAGCTGGTATAAAAGGAAAAATGCTACAGTGGATTAATTCATTTTTACAAGATCGATATTGCAAAGTAAAAAATAATGGCCAATTATCTTCACAAAATTGTTCTGGAAAATGGAACGCCCCAAGGTAATGTTATTAGTCCAATTTTGTTCAATGTAATGTTGAATGATCTAAAACTGATAGAAAAATCAGTAAAAATCTCTATGTATGCCAATGATGATGCTCAGGCAGAAATCTTGATCTTTTACAAAAGAAAATGCAGAAAGCTTTAAAAGAAATTGAATAGTGGTGCTCAACCTGGAGTATGATTATTTCTCCTTAAAAGTCTGCCGTTATGATTTTTACCAATAGGGAGCATATAGAGGTAAATATCAAGGTTAGAGATAACTCTGTACCACAATACAAAGAATATAAGTTTCTGGTATGATGTGAAACTCACCTGGAAAAAGCACCTCGATTAAATGAAACTCAAATGTTAAAAAAGAATCAATTTGTTACGGTGTATAGCAGGAAAAAGTTGGGGAAAAAATAAAACGATTCTTTATGTAAGGTCTTATTAGAAGCATATTAGACTACGGATGTGAGTTCTATTTATTTATTTATTTATTTATTAAACAATATTTCAATAGGGTGCCCTTTCAGCAAAAGCTGGTATCAAAAGGGGCCCTAAAAGCATAAAAACAGTACATGTATATACAAGTGGTAAAACATACAATGTAAAACAAGGTAAAAACATATAAATCATACATAATTATTAGAAGACAGAAAGGCATGAAAAATTATCACTAAAATATTTGTGGTACAAGAATCATTGACATTTTAACATTTGCTGGACATTATATATGATTTCAGTTCTTTTTTAAAACTAGAGAGTGTGGATAGGGTTTTTAAATGAAGGGGCAAGGAATTGAACATTGATATTGAGGAAATAATGAATGAGCATTTATAGTATTCAGTATTGCATTTTGGGACATCGAGTAGTAGATTGGAGGCGGATCTTGTATTTACGTTATGTTTTTCGGATACTAATTTAAAATTTTCGTTAAAAAAGTCGGAAGATAAATTATTTAAGCTCTTAAATATAAATATACATCGAAAATACATTACTCTTTGGGGATAGGAGAACCATTCAAGTGTTTTAAATAACTGATCAGAAGGGGTGAGGACGTTTGCTTTGAGTATTATTCTGGCAGCACGTTTCTGAAGTTTTATTATTTGATTTGTTTGTGTGATAAATCTTAAACCCCATACCTCACAACAATAGTCAATTTGACTTTGGATTAAACAGTTATAGATCAGTTTAGCAGTGGTAACATCAATGAATGGATTAGCCCTTTTCAGTATGGCGAGAGCAGCACATACTTTTTTACTGACGTGTTCTACATGATCATGCCAAAGAAGTTTATCGTCTATTATGACACCTAAACACTTAGTGGAGTGAACCTTATTTATTACTTTACCATCAAACGTGATAGAGATATCTGAATCTGAATTATTATATTTGTTCATTCTTTGTCTTGATCCCAGAATCATCATATTTGTCTTTTCAACATTGAGAATCAATTTATTTAATTTTAACCATTGGTTTAAAGCATTTACATCTTCTTGTAAAGCCAATTTCATACTATCTATATCACATCCTGATAAAAATAATGTTGTGTCGTCGGCATACATTGTAACTTGACCATTCTTTATTACATTCGGCAGGTCGTTAATAAGTACTAGAAAGAGTAGCGGACCTAATATGGATCCTTGTGGTACTCCGATAGACACACTTTCTTTCTCAGAAATAGATTTGTTATATTGAACACATTGCAATCTCATGTTGAGATAAGAGTTAAACCATCTAAGTGTTTTATCGGAACAGCCAATACGCTGGAGCTTATTTAGCAGTACATTCGTGTTGACAGAGTCAAACGCACGTCTAAGATCAATGAAAACAGCACACACAAGCTGACCATTGTCTATTGCTTTAGACCAGTGATCCGTCATTGAAGCTAAAGCGGCTGCGGTTGAGTGACCCGGTCGGAAACCGAATTGTACTTTACTCAAGATTGACTTTTTGGTGAGATAATCGTAGAATTGTTGATGGGCAAGTCTTTCAATTATTTTGCTTATCGTGGGGAGAATTGAAATTGGGCGATAGTTACTTAAATTTGAAGTGTCACCTTTTTTATAAATGGGTAAGACTTTTGCGCATTTCCATTCATCAGGGTAGGTGCTCTCCAAAAAGGATTGATTGATGAAATTTGTAATGTAAGGTAGAACAGTTTGAATTGAAATCTTTAACGGTTTCGCTCCGATGCCATCCAAACCGAACGCTTTAGATTCTTTTAACAAATTGAAAACCTTTTTTACCATATCTTCATTTACGGGTGAGAAATTTTTCATCGTTTTTAGAAACGCTGTTTCTAGCGTTCATTGAGTAATCACAGTTTGTGTCACCAAGAATAAACACTTCTCGATTGTTGTTCACTGGGGAACATTGCAATCTTTCTAATACATCAGAGAGTTTGTCAAAGAATTCGACTCCCGTAGATGGCGGCCTGTATAAGCCAATTACATACACGTCTTTTTGGAACTGTAAATGTACCTGTAGACAAATTATTTCTAAATTGCTATCTTCAAATTTAATACGTCTGGTGTATCTATGACGATTTGATATGTAAACCACAATGCCACCGCCAGAGCGGGTTCGGTCATTTCGTTCAACATCAAACCCTTCAAGGGATATTTCATCATTACATATAGTTTGATCACAAAATGACTCGTTTATACATAGAAAATCAATATCATTTATGGCATCTGAAAGTAAATACCTGAGGTTGTCTATTTTGTTGATTAGACCACGAATATTTAGTGACGCAAAAACCAATCCCTTTTTAAATCGTGGGATTTTGCCATCAGATAACTGAATGCAACTATCTTTAGTTAAAATTTTGTCAGTTTCAAAATTATCGTTCACATGAAAATTGGTGTCATGGAATGGTAATAAACGAAATAAACAGCATGTACAATTACAGTTTTCAATACAATCGTTTAAACTTGCACTTAAAGTTTGTTGACCTATGTTGTCATTATTAACGGCTAGGTCTTCCTTGCCGGCAACTCAATAATTTGTCACATAAGAACAGAATTTTGATTTGTGGCCGTAGTTGAGGCACTTGAAACATTGCAGTCTGCTTGGGTATCGGCATACTTTTTGTGTATGATTCTTTTCTCCGCAGTTGTAGCATCCGGTGTACTCATGAGGTGTAAGGTAAGTATAATCTGGGTGATGAGAACTGTCTAGCTGTATCTCATTCGATAATGGCTGATAGTTATGATAGGGTACACGGTTGGTACTCGGAGTTACATGAACATATGGATGGGAAAAATCATCATCACTTCCGGAGTGGCCCAATGAGGCAGCCCAACGTGGACCGTAATAAGGGTTGTCATACCGATGATGATATCCAGTTCTTCCATCTGGTAGGGGGAAATCCTCGTGATACGTAATTGTGTCATCATATTTCACATTCTGTTGCGAGCGTTGACGTTGAACATGGCGTTGAACATAATGGAGATCCTGAAGCGGTTCCGGACTTGGATCATCTCGGTGGGTGATTCCCTTCAGATGGGAGATGAAGTTCCTTGCAAGGATGCGGACCCCGAGGTCATTAAGATGCACTCCATCAGGACCGATGTGCAAGCTCGGATCAACATTCCTGTTGTCAATGAATTTCCAGTCATGCTTCTTCGAGATAATTTCCAAGAGGTCATTGACCTTATTGGTGGTAGATATAAGGACACTTTGACGTCTCTGGATTATACTGCTTATCGTTATTCGAGTAACCGTTTGACAACATTCGAGTACATGTATAGCTGCACTTTCGATTTTAGTTGCGATTTCTGAGGCATCATTCTGATAAAGATTATTGGTGCCAATGTGGAATATAACTTCACTCACATTACTAGAATTGGCCAATCTCACCGCTTCATCGCTAATGTCATCAACACGAGCTCCTGGAAGAGTTTTGCAAATAATTCGTTGAGATCGGGACAATTTTGTTGGTTGTATACGACGAAGCATGGAGTCACCAATCAAGAGGCTATCGGCATGTGTCCTTTTGTAGTCATGGAAGGTCGCATTTCATAAGTTGGGTATGCAAAAAGGGTGGCGTATGAACAATTTTCCACACGGTGCCATGGATAAATTGTTGCTACATCACAGCATCTTGACCAAATTTATTGAGTAATATCTCATTTTGAAGCTAGAACTATAGGCTAAATATATTACTATGAATTAAATCAATACAATATCAGGAACAAAAACTATAGCACATTAAGTTTGAAGTAACAGGGGTGGCGGAGCCGGTGGATGCGGAGCCGGTGGATGTGGTAAATGATGAAATATTAATTAAACCTAATTAACAACTTACTATGATATGTAATATGACTGTTATCCTCATATTTTTGGGCGTTTTAAAGCAGGGAACAACTAAATGTCATAAAAATTTGACAATTTTGAAAATATGCAGCAATGGAATACATGTGTATGTCAGCTCTGATCTGCAACCTTATCAATTAGTAAACCGGAGAGATTTGGTTAATTATCTAATTTGTAATCTTAATTTTTAGTGCAAATGTTGTGTATCATTGCAACAAACATTTCTACCCATGATATTGTCATTTTGCCAAGCATATAAATACAGTGACAGGTATTTTGGGGGCAAAAATGTGAAATTAAATACTGTTAATTAATTAGTATAATTAATATGCATACAATAATAGATGATTATTTGATTTTTGGTACAGATTTAATTATTGATGTTTAAAGATTATAACTGCAAAATACTAGGGTGATCCAACGTTGCATTAACTTTTGACACCATTTTATGTGCAGCAGGTCCAATTTGAGAAAAACACATTTCAAAATTCACATTTACATTGACGTCTATGTAATAATTAGCTGTTAATTAGTCATTTTAAGGAAAAATAAAGGTATTTGAGACTTAAAACTTTTTCATTATTTAGAGAATGGTAATAGCTATAACATATCAAAAAATAAAATTTTTGACCATTTTTACCCTGTTCACGAAATTGGACCACCTTATGACATGCCACCGGAAACGAGAAGTTTGGGATTTGCGATAGTCAAGTAGTTGCTCCTCTAATCCGCTTTGCGAAGATACGTGATTGGGTATGAGTTCTACAGATTCCTTTGTTGTATTTCGTTCAGGCACATCATCTTTTGAAGAAATCTCCGCTTCGATGTCGTCATTTGGGTGAGTTTCTTTGTTCAGATTCGGAGAAGGTAGACAATGAGGGGAGTCATGACCGTTGACCTTCTTTACTTCGTTGTAGAATGACGATACGAAATGGCGTCCAATTTCAATATTCAAGTTTGGGTATACCTTAGTCAAATGGTTCAGAATAGTAGATTCCTCTACTTCATCAGATATGGTAAACAAAATCGAATCATATGATATTTGGAGACAAAAGTTTATACTTGCAACAGTTATGTTCTTTGGGAGTTTGTAGGCGAATGATGATGTTCCTGGTACTCCTTTATGCTTGTTGCTGTATATAGTCCCCGGCGCCATTTATACTCAACATTACTAGTATGAGTTCAAACGAACGAAAGATGTTTCTTGAAAAAACGTCACAATACTGAAGAAACACACTAAAAGATTAACGAATAGTAATTACCAGTGTACTATATATCACATGGATCCTAATGATGCACTCCAATGATAGCAAAAAATGTGAAATTCAAAGGTCATTTCAGAGGTAGAAGTGTCATAGCCTGTTCACACAGATGCGCCCTCATCGAAAACGGCTTGCAGGTATAATATGGTGAAAGACCTTTACAACTAAGAAGAGAACTGTCTGTTGACAAATACATGTTTTATCTTTTTAGCAAATAGAGATACTCATCATCCTACTTTGGAAATTATCGAACCTTCCTGGTATATTGATCCATTTACTTAGAAATCGGGTCGTGGACCACTTGTAGTTAGAGCATGTAAGCCAAATGAAGAGATCCAAATTGAACAACTAAGCCAAATAATATTACGAGAACCTTTTTGGTCATATGAAATACCCAATATATCTTACTACATCCATAAGATTATCAATAAACAACGTAACTTAGAACAAGATATGAAAAACTGTCTCAGAAAGGATACATACAAGATGGAAAGATGGATCAAAACAAGAAGACAAGTGAACCGGCTCGGCTTTTTATACCAGAACTGGATATTAAAAGATTCTATAGATTAAATTCTGTAAGTATATAGAGCCGAATTAACAGCAATGGTAATGGCACTTGACTGGCTAGGAGATATCAGAGGTATGTCCGTGGTGATTTTTACAGATTCATTGTCAGCTCTTCAATCACTCAAAAGCAATCGAATACAAAACAATATTATTGTTGATATCTTGTACAAAATCAAAGTTTTACAATCATCAGATATTTACGTCAATTTTGAATGGATACCATCCCATTGTGGAACGAAGTGGCAGACCTTATAGCAAAAAAGGAGCATCAAAAGAACAAGTTGAATTAAACATTCCATATATCAAAGAGGAATGGAAAAACCACATGTTTTTTATTTATAAAGAAATTTGGCAGGCTCAATGGTTATTCTCATCCATAGAGAGACATTCATTTAGCATCCAACCCAACGTGGCAGATACAATTAGCTATCAAGATCTCATTCGGTTTCAAGAGACTATGATGCACCGGTTAAGACTTGGAAAATGTAAATTGAATTATTATATGTATAAATGTAATCAGCATGATAATGGTCTATGTTCCCATTGTCAGGTTCCTGAGACAATAGAACATCTTTTTACTACAATGTAAGAAATATGAGAGAGAAAGAAGAATTATGCTAAGAAGCCTGAAATTAGACAAGCCAATCAGATCTAGCAACATTGTTGGGAAGAAATTTGCAGATTATAATGTCATCCTGAATTATATGGGGAAAAAGAGATTCGAATAAGAATATTCAATTGATCTCTCTCCATCTCTTTCTCTCTCTCTTCCTTTTGTTCTGATGATTAGTGATGTAATAATTCTTAGACTACTAAAATTGACCTTCGACCTAGCTTCTTATATAAGTTTGCATACTGTGAAGTACATAAACGCACACTTTATTGGTGGAGGTAACTAATCATAATTGCACCTCGCTATATGACAGGTCAGACTAGTCTAACGCCGAGGACATTGAACGGGAATTAAGCAATTCGGAGAATGACCTGGCGCAGATAATCTACTAGTTTGAAAAGCGCCAACTTAACTCCAACACCAGCCAACCAATGACCTGTTGAAATACACGGGGTGCATTGCACGTATAGTATGCAGATTGGTGTGGATTCGCTATCTAATAAGATAAAACTTAAGATGGATGCGAACGAAATGATTTATATGATCGTTCGCATGTCTTTCCACGAGGAACATATCAATTTGTTTGCGCTCCTTTTTTGCAGTGCGTAGCGTGTTAAATTATTTCCCTATGGAGAATCATAGAAAATACGCCGTTTTTGAGGGATTTGCTAAGACATCTCCCAAACGCGTCAACAAGGTGATCTATCAAAACAGAATAGAATAGAGCAGATTCTCACCTTGAACATGATATGATTTTCATTTAATTTTAGTCAAATTAAGTTCTGTCACTTTTGAGGTTTTTGGAACCTTTCTTGATGATTTTGGAAATCCATTTGTACATGAGCCAATGGGCAAGTGCGGGAAACGAAACGTTTGGTGCGACTTCACATTGTTGTAAAAAAATATATACGTCACAATAGACCCTATCAAAAAAGACATTTTGTAGAAAATGCTGTAGATTGCGAATACCTAAGAATGATTTTGATTGGATAAAAAAAACCTCTGTCACTTTTCACATTTGCAAAAGCTTTTGCAATAATTGGTCACTATAGTTTGGCGGGTTCAGCCGATGGCATTGTGTGTACACAGTACACACGCATAGCTAGGCAACGCAGCGCGTGAAGAATTTTGCACGTTTTCATTATTCGTACAGCAACGACTTGAGTGTATGTTGGATAGGACCGTACCATTTTTGACCGGGGGGTGTGCCAATGAATGCAAGTGATCAAGAAGAGTTACAAAACTGAAGGGAGTGAGAAAACAAGGAAAGTGAGAGGGAAATTTATGAAAACAAGTAATGCGAGGAAAAATGACAAGAAAAGGAGAGAAAGGAGAAGAAGTGAAAACACGCAGCTGAGTGCGCTCACGATATGTAAGTTGAACACCCCTGCACCGCAATGTAGCAGCCCGCCACTATACACGTAGACTGCCTGCACGATGCGAAGACAGCGGCGCGTATTGTGCGTTAAACGTCCAATTTCTATGCCTTATAAAAGGAGCGTTTTTTGTACACAACAAATTGATATGACCTAGGATGGACTTCTAGTCCTTTGCGACGACTGTAGTTAGATTTCCTTGTATGTTAATAATAATAATAGGCCTACAAGGGCGCCGGAAGCGGGGGGGCAGGGGGGGCACTTGCCCCCCCAAATAAAATTTTGGGGGGCAAAACGAGATTTTGCCCCCCAATGTGCCCCCCTGAAAGATGAAAAATGATAAATTATTTAAGGACAAAAGTAAATGAAGGCACTTTTCTGCCTGAAAATTGTCATTTCCATTGTCAAAAATGAAAAAAATTTGCCCCTGACGGGGCAAATACATTATCATAGTAAGCCTCGCGTCTTTTGACGAACAGTTCCTCTGTGAAACATAGCTTTGATAAGCCCCCTTTTCATCTAATTACAGTGTGATAACGTTTAACCTTTTAATGAATACATTTCAGACTAAAAGCGAATGGCAAATTGATAGTGGTCCATCAATGATTAGGTTTATAATTCTATGATGCTGGCTGTGTCGTCTAACAAACGCGCGGTCGCCCAGAAACGCTCAGACCGGACCCGATATCACTAACGCGCGTGAACACTAGTTACTCGAGCAAGATATGGAATCTATGTCATAGCTGTCAAGCCCAGAAACCATAACATCTCGAGAAACTTGTTTCAATTATTTCATTTTCAACTAAATATAAATTGAGTTAATACAGTGATAACAAGAGAGCGGTGTTGGCTCAGTCGGTAACGCGTCTGCCCGTCGAAGTCGAACCAAAGATCGTAGGTTCGAGTCCACCCTGGGCGGATGACTGAAGTCAGTGCGTTGTGTGTAAACGTCTCTCCCATGTTTCATAGATGCAGGCTATGTTACAATGGAAAACACTCCGTCCCTCGGATAGGACGTTAAATGGAGGCCCCGTGTAGAGGAGGGTCACCACCCTTGCACGTTAAGAACCCACTGCACTATTCGTATAGGGGGAACCCCGGTGTCGAGGTCCACCTGCACCCCCCCCCCCCCCCCTCAGTTATATCGGGAAAAGAGACCTGTGGATCATAGTGATTCAGTTCGCTTTTCGCCTCCCAGGCACAGGTGACGCCAGACAAATAATAATAACAATTCAGCGCCCTAAAGAAAATACCAAGGTCATTCCAACTCAATATAGACATGTTATCAGAAAATTACACTCAGAATAATCATGTGTAGAGGATTATAATTTATTATTTGTAAAAATGGTGAATCCCACTCGAAAGCAACTTAGAGATAATGTTTAGACATGAAAAAATAAAATCATCTGTGAAAGTGTCTTCTTGACCGGACTCATATTATCCGAGATATGAATAAAAATGTAAAGAATATAAAAAAAAAGCGTTACAGTACTGCTCTACTATATAAAAAAAAATCTTAAGATATTTTCACAGCCCCGTATTTTCCTCTATTCCTTTTCATTGGCATGATTGGAAGGCGTTTTGTCTGATACTATTTCAGCTCATATATAGCACTTATATATGTATTTTAGATTCCAAAACTTCTTCCCATTACCTGTTACCAAGCGCGCCGGAACACTTTCAGTTTTGGGGGGGCAAAAATCCCGAAGGGGGCACAATATTTTTGACAACGTGAGATACCGAAGCGATCGAGGGGGATAGGCTATGGGACCCCCCCCCCCCCCACGGTAAGGATTTTGTGTAAAATGGAGTATAAAAGTTGCGTTTCTAAGTGCATTCAAAAATAAATTTCTTGAGAATTAAACAGTCTTGGAGTTCTTTTTGCTCCTTCTGTTTCCTCCGGCCGGCCCTTCTGACCCAGCCTGGTGATTCTTCGTGACCAGGGTCGCAATTCCAGCAAATTACGAGCCTTATTGCAAACGAAATTGTTTCAAACCAGTGTAATATAGGCCTTTTAAAGACTTTAAGATGACTAAACATGACCTTACGCAGCCGGGGGCCGCCGATCGAGAGGGCAAAATTCACAAAATTCACCAAAAGTGTGCACAAAATCCTTCAATTTCATTCTAGAAAATGCAACAGCTCACCCATCACAAATCCCCTCGCTCATACGTATCTTCGAAAATTTAGGTCTTGCAGCCCTACCCACTCCCGGGTTGTTGTTTTTTTTTTGCAAACGTCCATGAATAACAAAAGCTGGGATGAACCAGAGAACATAGCTGCCATCTCGATCTGATAGTAACAGGTAATGGGAAGAAGTTTTGGAATCTAAACTACATAAGTGCTATATATGAGCTGAAATAGTATCAGACAAAACGCCTTCCAATCATGCCAATGAAAAGGAATAGAGGAAATACGGGACTGTGAAAATATCTTAAGATTTTTTTATATATAGTAGAGCATTACTGTAACGCTTATTTTTTCTTTTATATTATTTACATTTTTATTCATATCTCGGATAATATCTTCTGGTCAAGAAGACACTTTCACAGATGATTTTATTTTGTTCATGTCCAAACATTATCGCTAAGTTGCTTTCGAGTGGGATTCACCATTTTGACAAATTATAAATTATAATCCTCTACACATGATTATTCTGAGTGTAATTTTCTGATAACATGTCTATATTGAGTTGAAATGACCTTGGTATTTTCTTTAGGGCACTGAATTGTTATTATTATTTGTTTGGCGTCACCTGTGCCTGGGAGGCGAAAAGCGAACTGAATCACTATGATCGATCCACAGGTCTCTCCTCCCGATATAACTGATTGGAGGGGGGGGGGGTGCAGGTGGACCTCGACACCGGGGTTTCCCCCTACTCTTATACCCCTTTCATAAACCCCATTAAAATGAATTAGGCGGCTAATAGCAGCATAATTTGGTCGTAAAATTGGAGGAGGACAAGAGTTATCCGCATTACTCTGATGCTGCTATTATCCGCATAATAGCAGCATCGGGACAAGATTTTGAGTTTATGAACGCATTTCCAAATAATGCGGATAATTGCCATGGTGCGGTCACAAGGTCAACCTTTTCCAACACAACCGCATCGGAGGGGGCGTGTCCAGTTGTCATGGCGATTATCCGCCTTTTTCAGGACGGGCGCTCGTAAAAATAATGCGGCTTATTTTCGGAGTTTATGAACGCAATTTTTATTGAATTATCCGCATTACTCTTAGGCGGCTAATTGGAGGATAGGTTTATGAAAAGGGTATTATACGAATAGTGCAGTGGGTTCTTAACGTGAAAAGGTGGTGGCTCTCCTCTACACGGGGCCTCCATTTAACATCCGAGGGACGGAGTGTTTTCCATTGTAACATAGCCTGCATCTATGAAACATGGAAGAGACGTTTACACACAACGCACTGACTTCAGTCATTCGCCCAGGGTGGACTCGAACCTACGATCTTTGGTTCGACTTCGACGGGCAGACGCGTTCCAACACCGCTTTCTTAATTGTTATCACTGTATTAACTAAATTTAAATTTAGTTGAAAATGAAATAATTGAAACAAGTTTCTCGAGATGTTATGGTTTCTGGGCTTGATAGCTATGACATAGATTCCATATCTTGCTCGAGTAACCTGAGTGTTCACGCGCGTTAGTTATATCGGGTCCGGTCGATCTGAGCGTTTCTGGGCTACCGCGCGTTTGTTAGACGACACAGCCAGCATTATAGAATTATAAACCTAATCATTGGTGGACCACTATCAATTTGCCATTCGCTTTTAGTCTGAAATGTATTCATTAAAAGGTTAAACTTTATCACACTGTAATAAGATGGAAAAGGGGCTTATCAAAGCTATGTTTCACAGAGGAACTGTTCGTCAAAAGACGCGAGACTTAATATGATAATGTATTTGCCCCGTCAGGGGCAAATTTTTTTCATTTTTGACAATGGAAATGACAATTTTCAGGCAGAAAAGTGCCTTCATTTACTTTTGTCCTTAAATAATTTATCATTTTTCATCTTTCAGGGGGCACATTGGGGGGGCAAAATCTCGTTTTGCCCCCCCAAAATTTTATTTGGGGGGGCAAGTGCCCCCCCTGCCCCCCCGCTTCCGGCGCCCTTGCCTGTTACTAATCAGATCGAGATGGCAGCTATGTTCTCTGGTTCATCCCAGCTTTTGTTATTCATGGACGTTTGCAAAAATAAAAAAACCGGGAGTGGGTGGGGCTGCAAGACCTAAATTTTCGAAGAAACGTAAGAGCGAGGGGATTTGTGATGGGGAGCTTTTGCATTTTCTAGAATAAAATTGAAGGATTTCGTGCACACTTTTGGTGAATTTTGTGAATTTTGCCCTCTCGATCGGCGGCCCCGGCTCGTACGGTCATGTTTGTCATCTTAAAGTCTTTAAAAGGCCTATATAACATTGGTTTGAAACAATTTCGTTTGCAATAAGGCTCGTAATTTGCTGGAACTGCGACCCTGGTCATGAAGAAACACCAGGCTGGGTCAGAAGGGAGGAAACAGAAGGAGCAAAAAGAACTCCAAGACTGTTTAATTCTCAAGAAATTCATTTTCATGCACTTAGAAACGCAACTTTTATACAAAATCCTTACCGTGGGGGGGGGGGGTCCCATAGCCTCTCCCGCTCGATCGCTTCGGTATCTCACGCTGTCAAAATATTTTGCCCCCTTCGGGATTTTGCCCCCCCAAAACTGAAAGTGTTCCGGCGCGCCTGTAGGCCTATATATAGGGTATTTAATGTATATTGCGCACATCCACCTTATTCTGTGCTCAAGGCGCTCCTATATTACCCGGCTAAGGCGTTCATCTGAGCGCACACAGCTTCTTAAGGAATTACTTCCTACCGGTACCCATTTACCTCATCTGGGTTGGGTGCAGCACATTGTGGATTGTATTTTGGGTCTTTCGCACGCCAGCAAGAGACTATACCAGAGCTTGCTCTTTTGGTAGTCTGGTTGGTATGGAAGTGGACGGTTCGGAGTCTGGAGCAAACGGGTTGGTCTGAGACGGATGGTTGCTGGTCTGAACCAGACGGTCGGAGGTCTGGAGCAGACAACGGTGGAAACTACAAGTACAGCATAGCGATGGGTATGGTCGTGAGAGCCTGACTGCAAAAGGACCCATACATATGGGTATGGTCGAAGAACCAAACGTAGTTTCCGGTACTGAACAGATTTAACCCTATCTAGGCCGGGGGGGGGGGCTCGGAGGCCCCCCTCAACGAATCGCGCAATATTTTCGCCGTGCGAAATTTTTTGACCACGCCGCTCGCTGAGTTTTTACTTTCGAGTCTTGCGCAACTTTTGAGACCAATTTTGCGTCACCCGGGTATGTGGTTCTGAAATTACGCAACATTATGTAAGTGCATGTCAGACCGAAAATTGCTCAAAAACGTGATTTCGTGTACAAAGTCAATGCAAATTGTGTTTTCAACCAAAATTCATAAATGTATGATTATTTTTAGTTTTGCCAGTCTAAATGTATTCATTTTATGATTTTTATGATCACAGAAGAGTCCCCAACAAATTTCATTGAAAAAAACAATGAAAAACAAAAGGTAAAAAAACAAAGAAATACATAAGAAAATGCAAAAAAAACAATATAATACAAAGAAAATGATTTGATATCACAATTTTTTTCATGTACTCTTGCTAAGGACACCACAAAGAGTTTCTATACCAAAAAATAGTACATTTGGAGCTTTATTTAGGGAATTAGAGGAAAAAGTATGATTTCGCTTACTAATTACGCATAAATTAGCATAATCACTTAATAGCGATTCGCATGTAATAAATTACTATACAATCTTGTAGATTATGTCCCAGACAACCCGCGTGCCAAATTTCAGCGCGATCGCGCGGTCGACGGCCGAGATCTTAGGGGGGGGGCCTGGGAGGCCCCCCCCCCCCGGCCATAGGAACTCCCAAAATACCCCGGCCTAAATAGGGTTAAGTGGTTGCAGTACGGAATCAGACGTGCATGTATTGAGTTCAGACATGGTTGCAATACGGAGCAGACGTCGTTACTGGTCTGAAGCAGACAGACGGAAGCCTGGAGCAGACGACGGAGGAAATTATTTGTAGAGCAGAGTCTATGGGTATGGTCGTGAGAGCTTGAACCCATACCTATAGTTTAAAGATCTTAAACTACAGGAATCAGATGCAGATGGTCGAGAGAGCTTAACAACTACACATGCATATGGTCGGGTGAGCTGTTTGAGCCGACACTAAAGAGTGTAGCCGTCTGGAGGTTGTCTGGTGGTGGTACTGGCAGGAATGAGGCTTAAGTCATTCTAAACGAAAATACTTTACATAATGTCTTGCCAATCCAGCCGGAAATAAACAAAAAGTAAGTAAAATATAAAGATTCCATTTCCTTGAATATAACATTATGAACTTTTTAGTTATAAAATTACAGGAGTTCAAACCTTTTCTTGAATTTCTGGATGACCTGCCATAAAGAGGAATGCCCAAAGTAGTGTTGTCGATGTCGTTTCCGTTCCCGCCAAGAAGAAATCGAAAACTAATGGCCATGCCTTTAACAAATCCAGTTCACATTTCTCGCCTGCTTCCCGTGCACGGTTTATTTCCTTCAAGTATAAATCGATGATATCTCTGACGTGATCGGGTTCAAAGGTAGACTTATGTTCCATGACTTCCTCTTCTAAGTACTTTCGGACTGCCACTAAATTTCTTCTACGAGCGTTGCTGATGAAGGTGGGAAGATTCGACAGGACGCCCGGATCTTCGGCTACAAAGTAGTTGATCCGTTGTATCATATCCTTGAATTTCGGATCCGAATATTCAAATCGCTGGCCGAATGTTATGGCGCAGATAATGTTGGATACAGCATTGTTCACAATAAGAAACGGATCAAATGGTTTCCCGATCTTTTCCAATAAAACTTCATTCAGGGTCCGGGCCTCTGCGTTGACCGAGTTTTCAAGTGACTTTTTACCCATTCCGAAGTTACGCAGCGCTGCGAGACCAAAACGTCGGTGCTGTAACCATTCAACTCCTTCGGAGAAAATTATTCCACCTAAAAATCAAGAAAGCAAATAATTTATATTACACATATATTCTACATATAAGTTTCATAATAAAACCAGCTAATATGTTGATGATAATAGGCGTGGTAGTACAATGTAATACTAATGACGGTGATGATAAAAAATGAAATTATGTGAACAAGAAATGGTTTACTTCAGGAAACTTACCATGGTACTGAGTGACCGCTTTCAGTTCCCAGAAGTCTTCTCTTCCGGATGTTGCATCAGCTTGTTTGACAAGCGCTTCATTAACAAGCTCAGGATTCGCAAGAAACACAAAACGACGTCCGCCGTTGTCGAGGTAAATGATATCTCCGTATCTGCAGAAAGATCATTTTCTAAACTTTATGGCTGATAATTTCAACATTTCCATTATAGCATTAGTTCATGTCCCCGTACATTTAGATGTAAAATACCCGTGGAAATTCATTTATTTATTTATTTATCATTACTATTTTTTTTTTTTGGGGGGGGTCTTCAGCCTCGATTTTTTGTCGTGGGTGGGGTAAAATCCTGATTCACAGTCATATTCAGTTTTACATTAAATGAGAGTGTTAGTTCATCCTTCGGACTTACACATTCACTATCCACCATAAATATCATGTACCAAACACAAAATCATTAAAGTGAAGTGAATACTCATGATATGCTTTAATCCCAATTTAATTAAAACAAAGATAGCCTTTTCAATACAGGATTTAATACAACTCACAGCAGGTCATTTTACAAACATTAAAACAAACAATATCCGTCATAATTCCATATAGGTATACATGTTATAATTGTACAAAAAACAAAAATGGAAATAACATTGTTGAAATATACTTAAAGAAAAATGATAAATATGGCTTGAACATGGATCCATAAGAACAGAAAAGTCAACAACGAGATATCGACGATTCAAGCTATGGCGGTTTGTGTTTCCAGCTTTGCTAAAACATGCCAATTTGATGGGGAAGGGTTGGGGTAGCGTATTTTGTTTTTAGATTTTAGACTTGTATGTTTTGGGCAAGTAGGCCTATGGGAAGTTTAGTAGCAAGCGTAAAAATTTATATTTTTTGACAAAATCACTTCTTAAATGACTTTATTAGCTACTACGTTGCTCGCTTCGCCCTTTTTAACCACAGTTTCGCCTGATTTTGCAATCAATAAAAGATGCAATATGATCTTTTGACACCACATGCGGATGACTACTGAACATTGGCCCCTGGTATGTGAATGTAACATGTCCATGATGTAAACAGGGGCTCCCGCCAGCGAAGTATGTTATTTCATGCATGTGAGATTGAGAGATGAGGGTGAAGGACGTGAAAAGAGAATAAATAATTTCGTTTTAGGTTACAAGATTTACCTTTCAGCCAGTTTCCCCAGCAATACGAATGGGTTGGTACCTCGAGCCTTCAACAGGAGATCCGTGATGAAATGTAAGGGCCACGGCACAGGCATCGGTCCCGGGGGTAGATTTATCTTCCTTCGTTTGGAAACCCTTTTCATCAGCCATACCACAAGAAGTGATGTTGTTATTCCGAGCAGAATACTTCTGAAACCGACTTCATGGACACCATGCACCAGCTCTGCTATCATGATGGCAGAGTCTCTCACCTAGTCAATAAGCATGAGAAAAAAATAATGGCAATCACACTTTTCATTATTATTTCATTTGATGATATGTCTTTCGAGTCGTTTTGGTGTCCTCGAAATCAGTTACATCCACCATACAAAACAGTAAATGCAAACGTTTTATATGAATGTTGTCAGTGGCGTAACTACGGTGCCAGGTAAAAATGGCAGAGGTAGTAATGGCAGAGGTAATAATGGCAGAGGTAAAAATGGCAGAGGTAAAAATGGCAGAGGTAAAAATGGCAGAGGTAAAAATGGCAGAGGTAATAATGGCAGAGGTAAAAATGGCAGAGGTAAAATGGCAGAGGTAAAAATGGCAGAGGTAAAAATGGCAGAGGTATAAATGGCAGAGGTAAAAACGGCAGAGATAAAAAGAGCAGAGGTAAAATTGGCAGAGGTAATAATGGCAGAGGTAAAAATGGCAGAGGTAAAAATGGCAGAGGTAATAATGGCAGAGGTAAAAATGGCAGAGGTAATAATGGCAGAGGTAAAAATGGCAGAGGTAATAATGGCAGAGGTAAAAATGGCAGAGGTAAAAATGGCAGAGATAATAATGGCAGAGGTAATAATGGCAGAGGTAAAAATGGCAGAGGTAAAAATGACAGAGGTAATAATGGCAGAGGTAAAATTGGCAGAGGTAATAATGGCAGAGGTAAAAATGGCAGAGGTAAAAATGGCAGAGGTAATAATGGCAGAGGTAAAAATGGCAGAGGTAAAAATGGCAGAGGTAATAATGGCAGAGGTAAAAATGGCAGAGGTAAAAATGGCAGAGGTAATAATGGCAGAGGTAAAAATGGCAGAGGTAATAATGGCAGAGGTAAAAATGGCAGAGGTAATAATGGCAGAGGTAAAATGGCAGAGGTCATAATTGGAGAGGTAAAAATGACAGCTCTAGGTAAAATATGGCCAGCCTTAAACCCCCATGCAATGAATTGTCAAAAAGCCCCCGCATGTACATAGATTAAATTAGAAGTGCATGTCACGGTTAGGCATTTCATCATATCATTATGTCTTTATCGGCCTAACAATGCTATTTACGAATTAGTAGGAGGTGTACCGTGAAGGCTTTTTAAAAAGAAATCAAACGACAGATATTTTTTCCATTCAATTTATCAGAAGCAAAATGAAACTGCACTATTCTCATTCATCATTTTATAACATTCCTTTTTGTCTGGCTGAATTTTTTTTTATATCTAAAGTTTTGCCAGGTTTACCGATGAAAAAGGAGGAAGAGTAGACATAAGAGAGGTGGAGAGACAGAGAGGGGGGTGGGAAAAAACATAGAGATTATAGCGGGGAAGGCTTAGAGGTTGAAATTATCACGAGTAATTGTGGTTAAATATTATGTCCTTATTTGTAATGTCGTCTGTTCTATTCTTTTTAAGTATTTGAATGACAATAAGCATGCGTTCCTAGGCTTGGCACTGAATATGTTACTGATCAGAGGTGTCGATCCTGGGGCGGGGGTTTAGGGGGCGTTCGCCCCACCAATGAAAATATGGGGGGGGGCAAACATAGCATTTTGTCCCCCCAATAATTCCGCATGTGCAACTAAAATAAATTAAGATTGTAATGTTACACGGAAATCAGCAAGCGAGATCGAGATACCAACTAGTTCTTTATTAAAATCGTGCCTAAAATGTCCGCTTTTCAGATTGGAATATACAAATTTTCAGCTCGCGCTCGCATCACATCTGTAGCAAAAACTTTGATATTTTGATCTGAAAAAATGACAGTTTAATGTCTTCATTGTTCTTGGTGCTCGCATTGCCTGTTTAACTCGATATAATAGATCAAATATTTTTTTCGGAACACTATAGTTTTCAAATATATTTGAGAGACGTGACGTTGTCAAATCAAGTCAATATACACCAAATATGTTTCCTCGCACTTCGAGCTATTGTTTTATGTAGTGACATATGCTTCTTTTTCATGACTATACTTAAAGTGATCGCCTCATTTTAAGGTCCTAATATAAAACATTTCCTGTCCGTGCTTACGTTCGCATTAAAGGATTGGTGAGATATTCTGCTCTTCACTAATTCCTAAAATTAGTCCTTAAATGTCCCTTTTTCTGATCTGAATATCAAAAATTTTCAGCTCACGCTTCGCGCTCGCATCATTTGGTTAATGAAATACGTATGGTCTTAGTGAATTCCTACAAACAAGCCTTAGAATGCCTCTCTTCAGGTTTGTATTTCCTATATTTTCAGTTCGTGCTTCGCGCTCGCAATAGTGAGCTGCGTATGATAATCATGATTACAATGACTACAAAAAGTGCTTCATGTGATTAGATGTAATTCAAACCAAATCAGCAAGCGCTTGGCACTCGCATTAAAGGACTGGTGAGATATGTCTGCTCTTATCAGTGTTCATGAATTCCTAAAATCAGTCCTTAAATGTCCCTTTTTCTGATCTGAATATCAAAAAATTTCAGCTCACGCTTCGCGCTCGCATCATTGTTAAAATAATGGAATTCCACGTGTTCAGGAAAAAATGAAACTTCATTTCACATGAAAATGACGAGAAAATAAAAAATATTTCATATTTCATATAATATAATACAAAAGAAATAGTGAGTGAGTGATGTCATCAGTTCCTCATTTGCATACCGACCGAGATGTGCAACTGTTTTGTGAAATGAAGATGAACTTTAAAATGCCATAACTTTCTTATTTTACATCCGATTTTGATGAAATTTTCAGTGTTATGCTTGTTGGATTTTTCTCTTTTTATTCAAATCAAGTTTTTGTTGGGATGGAATTGTCCTTCAAAGATCATCGGACCTTTCACACGGAAAATTCGTACCGTAATTTCAAACTTAACTGGCCGCCCTTTCACACGGTAAAAAAAAGTAATTTGAATGACGACTCCAGTGAAAAGTAGAACATGATTAGAATCACGAACGCTAATCACAGTCACGATTACAATAGCAATCATCTTTACAATGATGATTTCAGATTCACGTGGGAAAAGGCCCTGCATGGAATTCAACTCCGGTGTAGAATTTGATTTCGTGATTGTGATTGGCGTTCGTGATTCTAGTTTGGTTTCACACGTGCTAAAAACTCGTTATTAGCCTTATTTTTCACTGGAATCATCAATCAAATTATGATTTTGTTTAACCCGTGGAAAGGCGGTTATAGTTGTATATCAAAGAAATTGATGTGTTGAAGCGAAAACACCCTTTTTTCCATATAGGCATCACCCCAGGTATTCTGGAAGATGCGTAAAAATGGGAAAATGACCAATCCAAATAAGCAAATAACCAAAATGACCTTCAGTTTATTTTTTTATTTCTAATTTTTTTTGCCCTTTGAAATTTATCGGCACCAGTTTTACCTCCATTTTGGAGTAAAAGCACACTTTTTTTGCTTTTCAAATTACATCAACAACCACGGTAAATAAAACAAAATTGTTCCCAGCTAGGGCCCTGCATGTCACCGAGTTGTGTAACTGTTTCGTGAAAAATAAGCCAAACTTTAACATGTCGTAACTTTACTATTTTGGGGGTAAAATTTTCAACATTATGCTTGAGTTTTCTGTATCTTATCGAACATTTTTTCAGGGGTGGATTTGACCTTTAAGGCAACACTTAGCTTCTGCAGGTGTTTAAATTTTCTGGGCCTTGCATGTGAAGGATGATGTCGCTTTAAATTTTTAATTCTCATCCTTTACTTCATGTGCTATATTTTGAAAGAACCTCCCCCTCCCTGTCCTTTAAATGCTAACCCACATTTTCCCATTAAATATGCGTACCCCGGATGCGTACAGGGAAATCTAAGTTCAAGCCCTTGACAAAAAGGCATTAGTGTTAGCCCATACCCAGTGGCGTAACTACGGGGGGGGGGGCATGGGGGGCACGTGCCCCCCAATCGGCTGACAAAAAAAAACGGGGAAAAGGAAAAGAAAAAGAGGGAGAAAGGAAGAGAAACGTAGTGGGAAAGAAGACATTATTGTTCATTATAATGTTATATTATATCATAATTATGTTATGTTATATTACATAAGAAACAATTTTTTCATAACTTAATGAAACATGATTTGCTCAGGGCCTATCTCTTCATTGTTCCTGGTGCTTGCATTGTCTGACCGAAATATATAATCCTGTTATACTAAAACCTCCCATTTTCAAGTCAATATACACCAAACTGCCAAATATATGTCCTCGCACTTCGAGTTATTATTGTTTTATGTACAATAGTATGCTTCTTTTTCATGACTGCTTAAAGTGACTGCCCTATTTTAAGGTCTTAATATAAAACATTTCCTGTCCGTGATTACGTTCGCAGTAGTGGATTGGTGAAATATGTCTGCTCTCCAAGAATTCCTAGAATCAGTCCTCAAAATTTCCGTTTTCTGATCTGAATATAAAAAAATTTCAGCTCGCGCTTCGCGCTCGCATCATTTGGTTAGTGAACTACGTATGGTCTTCGTGAATTCCTACAAACAAGCCTTAAAATGCTCCTCTTCAGGTCTGAATTTCCTAAATTTTCAGCTCGAGCTTCGCGCATGCATCATTCGGTTAGTGAACTACGTATGGTCTTCGTGAATTCCTACAAACAAGACTTAAAATGCCCCTCTTCAGGTCTGAATTTCCTAAATTTTCAGCTCGCGCTTCGCGCTCGCATTATTTGACAAGTGAGATACATATCCGTTAAATGGCACTGTCCTAAATGTCTCTATAGGTCAGTATACCTGGCAACTGGGCGCGCTTCGCACGCTCACTAAGTGACTCAAAATTTTTGCTGGTGCCCCCCCCCCCCAATGCCGTGACCCACGGTACGCCACTGCCCATACCACAATTTAACTAAGCACTTCACCCTGGCGTATTTGAGATGTATTGAAGACTGGGTCGGCCGGCAGGATGTATGATGGACCCCTTTTCCGAGGCGGCCGCCAATAAATCCCATCGCGCCGAAATTTTCCACGGACTATTTCTTTACTATAATTTTTATCATTATTATTATTATTATCAATAGAATTTACAAATTTATTCCTAAGAAACTTTATCTGAATAATTATTTAACAACCAAAAGACCGATTGATTATAAAACGAATTGGAGTTATAAAACAGACTAGTTTATATGCCCATGCACACCAGTTGCCGCACGCACGCAGTAAATCAATATTTGAATTTTGTCGCTGCCGCACAGTTTCTACAATATGTTTTGTCTTGTCTTTCCGTTGATGCCCACAATCATTATATTGATTTTTAAGGCATATACCCCTCACGTTGAGATCTACGATCTTATCTGAAACATAACCGACTGAGCTACGGTGCCTCCATATATAATTAACAACCTGAACCTATACACTTAAAATGCAGTGAGGCATACTGCAATAAGTAATCACTATTATGAATATGATTAAATAATACACAAATAAAACCAAACAACGTGAAACCATAGTCGACTCACCTCTTAGCTTAGTCAGGTTGTAACGGGGCTCGTGGTTATGACTGTTGAGGCTCGTATGACTTGCAGAAAAAGTGGCTGGCTGGCAGTAATTGTAGACCACCGGCACCTTGAAATTATGCAAAGCACAACTGTGTGCTCGTATTCCAGTTTTTGTTTGTCAACGAGCATTAAATTAGCGTTTTCTCTATAGGGATATTGACCAAGCGATCATGTAACAAACAAGTTTAAAGACATGTGCGCGCTGGTCTCTTCTCAGTAATATGTACGTACATCAGTACATGGCCAATACCTAGCGGAAATCCGGGAATTGTCGGCGAGGGGTAGTGTAATATTTTGGAAGAGTACACTGGAAAAACTCCGGTGTTGATTTAACACCAGCCCGAAATCTAAATATGTCCACACCAGAGAAGTGTTAAACACCGGTTTGGGTACTTAGTCTAACACAAGATAGGTGTTTATACAACACCAATTAGTTTTAAAACCATAGATGTAAAACCATGTTTGATTCCAAAATGTTGTTGTTTCAATACTTCTCTGGTGTGGACATACACGTATACATGCAGGCTGGTTAAATCAACATCGGGGGTTTTGCAGTGACATCGATCGAGAAGGGAATGCCCTGGAGAAACTTATTTATTAACATGAGAACAAAAGATACAGGCATGCAGGAGCGGTGGAACCGGGGGAGCAGGGGGCACTTGCCCCCCCCCCCCAAAAAAAAAAAAAATCCCCATCTGAAAAAGTGCCCTCTTTCAAAATGCAAAATCCCCTTTTTTAATGAAATGTGCCCTTTTTCAAAATGAAATACCTTTTTGAAGTAAAACATAATTAGGCCCGGGGGCAGTCAAATATATTGGTGAACACACACGTGACCCCCCCCCAAAAAAAAGTACGCGTTGAAGGGTGTTTTTTTTTCAATTTTCGAGCGGGCCGCGCGTGCACTCGTTAAGGGTATCAAAAACACTGATTTTCCAAAAAGGGGTAGTTTTGAAACACTGGTCAATGATCAATCGCAGGGTCAAACGTATTTAGGGTATTTTTCCCCCAAAGCTTTCTTTTCAAGACTAGCCAAACGTGTTTAAAGGGTATGTTTTTTTTCAAAGCTTTTTCCCCGGGGTTATATTCTGTGACATATAACTTTTTTTAGGGGCCAAAATGCATTATTTCATGCACCGACTGCTCTTCCTCATGCCAATCCCATACCTCTCGCTGATATTCGCACCCTTTCTCATCTCACTAAATCGCTCGATTAATTTTTTCTCAATCATTATGTGTTTTATATATGTATTTTTAAATGTCTGTGTTATTCACTTTTGTATGATTTTCTGGGAAGCAACCCCTGTACGGGCTATTTAACCTATGTTGTCTCCCTGAGACATGTTTCTTGTCGAAATAAAATCAATCAACAATCCATCAAAATGTCAAAAAGTTTAATCTCGTGTTTCGTGCTCGCAACATCTCACAAGGATGCCTTTTAAAGGAATGGTCCGGGCTGAAGGTATTTATAGCTTGATAAATAGAGTAGAATTCACTGAGCAAAGAGCCGAAAATATTAACAAAATTGGAAAATAAATAACAAAGTTATTGAATTTTAAAGTTTAGCAATATTTTGTTAAAATAGTTGTCATGAATATTCATTAGGTGGGCTGATGATGTCACATCCCCACTTGTTCTTTTGTATTTATTATATGAAATTAGGTTTATTCATGATTTTTTTTCCTCCAAGAACTAGAAAAATTGGATTGACAACTGATTTAATGCATTAGTTATTTATTGCTGCAACTTATTTCATTATAAGGGAGACATATCATTCACACAAAATGAAATACCTAGGGATACCTAGGGAAGTTTCTGAATGTAGGCATGTTATGCCTCTGTATTCAGTTCTAAGTTTTTCCTCCTCAAGATGGCTGGCTCACTTCCGGGAACAGGGCTTTCGTAGTCATATTTTATTGGCTCATCTTTCCAGCATCTATCCAGGGCAGCTTCAAAACTGTGCACACTTGGGGCAGTGACAACATCATTGCTTAGGCTGTTCCATGTCTTACGTATTCTAACATAAAAAGAATTCCTTTATTTTGGGGTCTTTGTCCTTGGTATGAACATTTTTTTTACTGTGACCCCTGAAATAATGAAACAAAATATGATTTTGTGTAATAACAAAACAAAACGGAAAGTGGAGATGTGACATCATCAGTCAACCTAATGAATATTCATGACAACTGTTTTCACAAAATACTGCTCAACTTTAAACTTCAATAACTTTATTATTTGTCATCCAATTTTGATGAAATTTTGGGCATTTTGCTCACTGAATTCTACTACATGCTCTATGTATTAGCATATAAGTATTTTCAGCCAGGACCATCCCTTTAATAGTAATCAGTTGAAAAAGGGTGAGTCTTACCATAGGCGGCGGAAGCGGGGGGGGGGGGGGGGGGGGGGACAGATCCCCAAAATTTGAGGTAGGAGGACATCCCCCCTAAATTTTTAGCTGATAACCTTTTTTTTTTGCTTGTCAATTTTGTTTCCTGCGTCCCCTCCCCTAAATTCTGGTGGACCCCCTTAAAATGTCTCTTGTACCCCCCCCCTAAAATTTAGGTTGATGACTTTTTTGGGGGGCTTGTCTAATTATTTTACATGTGTCCATCACATAATTTCAGGTAGACCCCCCCCCCCCTAATTTTTTTGGCTTCCGCCGCCAATGAGTCTTACAGCTTCAGATTTGAACGCATACATTCGTAATTCCGAAGCATCGTTATTCCGAAGGTTCAGTAATTCCGAAAGATCGTAATTTCGAAGTTCGTAATTCCGAAGGTTCGTTAATCCGAAAACAAAATAAGGTTCATCTTTCCGAAGGTTCGTCAGTCCGAAAACGAAATGAGGTTTGTAATTCCGAAGGTTCGTTAATCCGAAAAAGAAATGAGGTTCGTATTTCCGAAGGTTCATTAGTCCGAAAACGAAATAAGGTTCGTTAATCCGAAAATTAAATAAGGTTCGTATTTCTGAAAATGAAATTAAATTATTTTGGTAACAAAACGGTGTTGTCATTACAAGAAATCAAGATATTATGCAATAATAGTAATAACGATCGATGATACATGGGTGTGTGTTGTGGCCAAAGCATGTATTGCATTAAAAATAGGCGCCCGGATCAGCTTATATACTTAAAATTTTTGTTCGCACTCCTTGCTCGCAGTTGTTAACTAGGCATCTCGGTTTGAAGATCAAAAACATATTGCCCATCATATTTAAAAAAAAATATATATATATTGCTCACGCTTCTCGCTCGTATGTTTTAAAAAGGGCTTATGATGTTATTACATATTTACTTTATTCTATAAGAATAAAGCTAATTATTGACTGATAGGACTACCCTTTCAAAGAAACAAACAAAAATCAACTTTGAGCTGCCGATCGGGGAAAATATAAGTAAAAAAAATCGCCCCTCCCCTATTGGCGAAAGTTGGATCCGCCGGAGGGGGGGGCAGGGGGCACTTGTACCTAAAACAGAAAAAAAACAGGGAAATTATATTTCTCCAAAATGGGAAATTCCCTTTGTTTAAAAAATAAAAACGTGCCGTTTTTTCGAAATAAAATACTCTTTTTTAAGTATACATTTCAGATTAGTTTTCAGGCTGGAATTTTACAATTTTTTAGCTCGCGCTTCGCACTCTCGATTATTCGATTGGTGAAACATGTATCATAAAGAGGTCACTAAATGCATTCTTCAACAGGTTCCTTTTCTGGTCAGTATATTTAAGGTCGCGTTTTGCGCTTGTGTTAATTCTTTAGTTATAGATGCACATCTTTTTAATGACAGCAGAAACCTGCTCGGTTTTTTTTTTCATTTCGTGTTGAAATGCCCTAAAGTTTTAGCTTGTAATTCACATTCGCAACATCACGCAATCAGTGGCGTAACTACGGTGGGGGGCACGTGCCCCACCCCCATCGGCAGGCCAAAAAACGGAGAAAAGGAGAAAGAGAAAAAGAAACGTAGTGGGAGAGAAGAAATTATGTTCATTATAATTATAATTATGTTATGTTATATTATACATAAGAAACGGTTTCTTTTAATAACTTAATGAAACATAATCTGCTCAGGACCTATATGTCTTCAACTCTTCATTGTTCCTGGTGCTCGCATTGTCTGTCTAACGAGAGAATTAATCCTATTGTACTAAGACCTCCGGTTTTCAAGTCAATATACACCAAATATATTTCCTTGCACTTCGAGTTATTATTGCTTTATGTTATGTTTAATGGCACTGTCCTTAAAATGTCTCTATTAGGTCGGTATACTTAGCAACTGAGCGCGCTTCGCGCGCTCACTAAGTTACTCAAAAATTTTGCTGGTGCCCCCCAATGCTGTGACCCACGGTACGCCACTGCTCGCAATAATGCCATTTTAAGAATAATTGACCCCCAAAACGAGTTTTACAACTTCGGCTTTGATTTTTTTCCAAGCAGCTCGCTCATTATACTCTCTCGCGAAAAATAAAGCCTAAATATATATCTTTCCATAATCAGAAGTCACTTCAAAAACGCTTTTCTCTACTTAATTACTCTAAAACGCACAATGACTTCACGTAGATGAAAATCTCAAGGTGAAAATATCACTAAATTGCCCATTTTGACGTATGAGTTTCAGTTTTGGCTTTGCCCCCCAAACGAAAATTCGTTCAGCCGCCCTTGCCTTCCCATCCTCATAACAATTGAACAGCAACGGTGTTTCTCTCCCGCACTTGCCTCTGCTTTCCCGGTTTTCATTTTACGGATTAAGGAACCTTATTTTGTTTTCGGATTAACGAGCCTTCGGAACAGCGAACCTTATTTTGTTTTCGGATTAATGAACCTTCGGAACAACGAACCTTATTCCGTTTTCGGATTATCGAACCTTCAGAATAACGCCACAAATGTTCGGATTAACGAACCCTTTTTCGTTTTCGGATTAACGAACATCGAGGTATAGGCAATTTTCGGAATTACGAAGTGTAACCGATTTGAAATATCTTCCAATCCGCTCGTTCGAGGAAACAGAAAACCGAAATAGACTTATCAATCAGAAATCACTCAAAAAAAGCTCAACTTTATTACTACAAAACACGTAGATGATTTCATGGTGAAAGTATCCTTTTACCCAAAATGCCATTTGACATAAATATAAATGCCCCTCCTTTGGCTTTGCCTCCACTGATCTCGGAGAGATCAGTGTTTGCCTACCCCAAACGAAAGGACGTTCCGCTGTCTGCAGGCATGCAGACCCTTGGTTTTCACCATTCGCAAAGTGCATAATGCAGAGTCTGAATTTGTAAGACTAGATTCACTATGTATACTGTGACTGGCGTTATCTAGTCTCTCTTCAGACCTGTTATTGGTTAGTGCCAAATATGAGTCTGTGCTCGCAGACAAGTGTATGGGTGAGTAGTAGTGGGACTGGGTATGATTAATACGCAAAACTCAGATGGTTTCTGTTTTAGCTACAAAAACTACTTTTTCATTTGTAATTTGGATCAAAACTAGGAAATGTGTCTCTTACTTGGAAGTTGATGATCAAATTCAAATATCTTTTGAAAATCGAAACACTTCTCTGATTGATACTGAATATCATTACCCATTTTATATCTATAAAATATGTCAAGATCAAAATGTTTCTTTCAAGAAGAAAGATATTTTCAAGAAGAAAGATGTGAAATCTTCGTTTTTAGAATGCTTGTGCATTATGTTTGCTCATTTGTATAACTTGAATGGTGAATTAATAATGAAAAAAAATGTTGAATTATGTTGTTTGATTTCAATCAAGTACTGAATATTAATCCCACAAGCTAAGCTTTTCAATATATCCCTTCTTTGTCACCATTCTATCCAAAAGTAGCTACCTCGCAGATTAAGCTTATTTCTTTTTCTTGGAATAAGAATAAATGTAGCAAAATCAAATCAACCTATAAAAAATGGATGGATGGATGAATGAATGGATGATTGGATGCATATACGGATGGGTGGATGAAGGAATGAATGGATGGATCCCGGGGGGGGGGGGCCACTTCCATTCACGAGTGGATACCATGCGCGACCAAGGGGTCTCGAAAAGCACCCTAAACACGTAATTTCCATATTCTGAAAATTAACAAGTATTGGCGTGTAAAACCCTACCCTTAAACAAGTATTGGAAACAAAAACGATACTCTTAGCAAATATTCCCTGAAATGGACCCCTAAACAAGTACAGGAATGTTTTATTGTTACGGTTCCTTCGGTCGTCGGCTTTACCTTATTTGGCCTTACGACCCCACTTCTACACCTCGCGCAAATCGGACTCAAGTAAACACAAAGTGTTGGGGCAAAAATGACATCCTTTATAAAACATTTTAATTTTGTTTTATCATCCCCGCAAATTAGACCCTAAACACGTAATTTTCCTAGCGAAATAGATACCCTTTTTTCACTATTTTTGTGTTTTTGGCACCCTTATCACGTTACGTACGTAACGTGCCCTATCGTGAAAAAGACATCCTTTTTACGTGTTTTTTTGGTCGCGCATGGTATCCACTCGTCAATGTAAGTGGCCCCTCCGGGGGATGGATGGAAGAATGAAAGAATGAATGGATGGATGAATGGACGGACGGATGGATGGATGGGTGGGTGGATGGATGGGTGGATGGTTGGATAGTTGGGTGGATGGATGGGTGAATGGATGGATGGGTGAATGGACGGATGGATGGGTGGGTGGGTGGATGGTTGGATGTATGTATGGATGGATGGTTGGATGACTGGATGTATGGATGGGTGGATGGATAGATGACTGGATGGATGGGTGGGTGGATGGTTGGATGTGTGGTTGGATGACTGGATGTATGGATGGGTGGATGACTGGATGGTTGGATGGATGGGTGGATGGGTGGGTGGATGGATGGTTGGATGGGTGGGTGGATGGATGGTTGGATGACTGGATGGATGGATGAATGGATGGGGGTGGATGGATAGGTGGGTGGATGGATGAATGGATGGGTGGGTGGATGGATGGTTGGATGACTGGATGTATGGATGGATGGATGGTTGGATGACTGGATGTATGGATGGATGGATGGTTGGATGGATGGGTGGATGGATGAATGGCTGGATGTATGGATAGATGAATGAATGAATGTACGGACGTATGAATGAATGACTGGATGGATGAATGGTACATTTTTAATGCTATCTGTAAATGAGAGACTTCACACAGTATTGGTCACTTCAATCCCACTTTAAATCCCATGTACAATATACTTTGCTTGATGTGTCATATCATGGACCTACTACAGTACATATGGAGCCAAGATACAGAAAAGTAATACATTTCTAGCACTAATCTTTTCATCCATATTGGCCATGATTTTTGAGAGACCTAGAATGACTTGATGAGTGGTATGTCTATGGATTACACTGAGCGCACAAGGTGAAAAGGTCATCAGTTAAGCAGCCCCCTTCCCCTAGCCCTCTACATGTGAACAAGAAAAAAACAAACATATTCTTGAAGAATGGAAATAAATACATATGTAACAACAAGAATACATCATTGAATAATTTCAGAGTAAACAGTCTTGGTAAAAATTATGTTATCAATTATGAACTGCAAAGTTTTATTCTCATATAACAAAGATACACATATTTTCATATACAAATATTCGCAAGCAGCCAAACAAACTGACATTGTTTTCATGGCTTTCTTCTCAACAGGTTCATTGTATTTCCATTTTTGAAGACATCACAAAAGTGGTAAAAATACTATGAGATACTTATATTCATAAACAAAGACATTAATGGTAGTCGAAATTCAGCTGCAATATTGGACTTGATAGTCTTTTTTTGTCTATCGACATTATTACTTTATTCATTGCCTTTTTAGATCAATGGATGATAGAATTTTCTATTTAATCGTAATGACTACAATAAAATACAAATGATTTTATTTAAAAATAGGCACGAGGAATATATACATATAATACATGTTTTAAAATATGCATCTTTTGCCAATTATTTTCATTCAGTATTTAGTACTGTTCATATGAATTCAGAAGGTCAATACACAAGTTATCATGGTCCGTAAGCATCACACCACAGAGCAATTTAATACAAATGTCTGATAACAAACTTAACCAATAGAAGAATGTGCCGTAAAACAAGAAACTGAAAGGAAGTACTGAGCAGGTTATCTGTCACGATACAGAGCATAATGAAAAATTCATAAATATATATACTCATTAATCATTACCGTACTTAGGGTTCCAAAACTTATGAAAGACTGTAAAAAACAAAAATAAGTAGAATTACTAAAAGGAATGTTATTTTTTTCTAGTAAGGTCAAACAGGTCAGAGTCCTCGGACCCATAATATGAAGACTGCAAGTGATCACAAAATAGCACTGACCAATTATGAGCATTATTACATGCACAAACTGTTCAACACATCCCTATCAACCAATTGGAAAGGTTGTTAGAAATTTGATTGCAAATATTCTTTTATGGTGCCCTACGGCTAGCTGTACATCCTACATTTTCAAATACTAGCTGAAGCTTACGAAAGTTACAAACCCTTCATTGCAGGGGCACATCCAGGGGCGGTATTCGGAACATTGTCTTTTCTCCATATGTTATCTTTTCTCAGAGATAATTATGACAAGGAACATGTATTCTGGTGGATGTCATAACTTTTTGTCACAAAAACTGTCATATATTTTGTCTCTTATCTTCATTGCCCACCAAATATATGCGGCTTTAAATGCGAGTAATCCTTTTATACAAGCAAAAGATATGACAAAAGTTATGACATGGGGGTAGCAGTCATAAATTTTTTCATATCTTTTAGTACCAAATATCCCGACACCCTGCCCACTAAATGTCAAGCAAATAGTGATATTATTTAAATTCGATTGTGTTATTAGTTTCACTCATCATCCATGACAATTTTCAAAATTATTTTTTTCATGCTACAATTAGTTAGGCCCTACATATTAATTCCTTCCTTTTTTTCCTCTGTTTTCCATCTTTTTCTACTTTGCCTCTAAAATCCTTCACAGCTCCGTCTCTCTTTGTGATTAAGCGCATCAATAAACGCGTAGTTGCGCGGTGCCAGCAACTGTATTGGGGATACGCCCTACCTGTCACGGGGCCTTCCTATTGGCTAGAAGGGCTCCCAGTGGGAACTAACAATGATTTTGATTGGTTTGCTCCCGAAAAGATGGCCGAGAACAAGACAATGTTCAGAATACCATTTTGTGACAAAGTAGCGGTGTCACATCTCAGAGAGAAATGACAAAATTTATGACAGTGTTCCAGAATACCACCTCTGGATTTTCCAAAAGGGGGGGGGGGGCACATTTTCTGATGAAAAATTTGACAAGCAAAAAAAAAAAGGTTTTCAACCAAAAATCCAGGATATTTTGTCCCTGAACTATTGAAAAGCAAAAAGAAGAGGAGAAAAGTCTTCATCCCCCCCCCCCCGAATCATCAGTGCTTCATTGAGTTTTCCAAGGTCACTGCACTCCCATCATGACTTATCTGTGAAACCAGAGCCCCGTCATACAAAGAGTAATGATTGATCCAACGCAACTATGGACGGCCAACAACATCAACATCTATAATGCATGTTTGTTCATAATTTTTTCTAGATATGATGTATATTCATGCATTCATTGCTCTTTTTTGCATAAAAAGGACACTGCAAATTTTTTGTTAAAAAAAAAATATGACACTGATGGATTTTGATAGAGTTAGGATTGATCGAATCAATCGTAACTCTCCGTAAGACGGAACCCTGGGAAGCATTTCATGAAAGGCAAAGTCTGTTTGCAGTGCTTCATCAATCACCATCAATCAAAATCAGAAAGTTGTCAGATTTGACAAATAGTCAGGTGAAAAAACTTTAAATGTTTTTCAGATGACCAGGGGCCCATTTCATAAAACAGTTGGATGACAGTAAATCTGTTATAGATATTGTGCAATTTGTTATCATACACATTCTTTAGGAGACAGGACCCAAAATGGACAAATTTTACTCTTTCTGTCTGAGCAAAGTAGGATATCTAGATCCTATTGCACAAACGTACATGTATAACTCTGTCATACATTGGTAACTGACTTAAGAGCCAATCAAAATTAGGGTTCCAAGGAAGTTAAGGTCACACCGGCCTAATTACAACTGGCAGGCAAAAGATGTTTCATTTGAGCCAACCCATTCTCAATTTTTAAATTTGATATTGCTGATTGCCAAAAGCGAATGAGTATGATTGTCCATCTCACACAGATTCTATTTTTTGGTAACTACCGATCTTCCTTTACTCACATTGGGAAGATGTATCACCAAGTTTGGAACGAAATTTGACTGACGGAAGAATGAAGGCCATTTTTCTGTCTCAGGTGTCAAGCATAGTCATCATAAATGCTGATTTATTTTTTAAATGAGCCAGTCAAGGTACCCTTTTCTGGTCAGATATGGAATGTCAGACATATATCCTGTCCACTTGTAGTAAACATTTAACCCTCAAATTTCCTCCTTATTTTGTATGAATTTTTTAAAGTGCCACTCTAACACACGAGTCTATGGGAAATGTTTTATGCCTGTGCAACCTTACCGATAGATAGTAAATCTACCATAGGACCATAATACCAATTGTGAGGCAACGGGGCCAAGGTTAATTACTCACTTAGTTCCAGGATACTGCCCCACTCCACTAAAGGGGTCAGACAGGCAGGGTAGGGTGCGCTGATGCGATTGCGACATGGAGGTGAGAGGCATTAGGCACTTCTGGATTGCTACTTTGAATTTTTTCTTCGTCGAGAATAGCTTTGATCTAGTTGGGTAAGTTGTTCCATTCAACAAAAGAACAGGTATAAAGGAAAACTTCAAACAATTATTCTTTGTTGCAATCGGAATGAAACTATTAGTTAGTAGTTGAACTGTTACACAGTTTCCTTTGGGCCAGGCACAGAGCAGATCGAACCGGCACAGCATGCTCAGCCTTCTCTGTATGCTGGAAGATTGTCAGACGGTCACATTTCTGTTTCTGTTGATGAGGCTCTATTTGAAGGATCTGTTTTATTTCAGTTACACTCCTTTCTTTTGGTGTTCAATGCTGCTGGTTTGTCACTGCAATCGAGGTAGCATAAAACTTTTCTCTGTCCTAACATTTGTCTGAAAAGAAAGAAAAATCAAGATGGTAATCATAGAAATTTTGTGAAATATTATTTGGGGAACGGATTGAGAAAGTAAATAATTGTGTACAATTGTGCATACCAGTTTTGATTATTAGTTATTAGTTGCATTAGCTGTGTCATTTTCTCCTTCCACATTTTTTTTCTTTCTATTCTTTTAATCCCAAAAATAAACCATAATCAGAACATAGTGCACTTAGAAACACCCACAGTGAGTGCCTTATAATCATTATCATTCTTACAATACTATTTTTTTTTCATCTCTTACTATCACATAATTAATCAATTCAATTCACAAACAACATTATCAAAATTGAGGTGGGGAAGGGGGGGGTGTCATTAGGAGCCACATTGTCAGGGTTTCAAAACAAAGCCAAGTCAAGAAAATGAGTATTAGTATTACAGCAATATGATAAACATTCGATCTAGAAGTGAATTTTGATGGGCATATGAGCCAGCAACCTCAATAGCCCCACTTCAAGTCATTACCCATAATGCAACATTCTCAGCAGTGCGGTCTTGTAATATAGACCCACTTGAAATATTCACTACTCAATACATTCATATTGCCATAAGTATGTTACCAAGCAGAAAAACAGACCACTAAAAAACATTTCACAAAACTTATTGGCTAATTATTTCATAAGGTGTTTGAGACTAGCTGCTTATAGCTAGGAGACAATACAAATTGTGTTCAATGTGGCACACAACTTTCCTCACCCTATGAAGAAAGTATGTACATCAGAGGTTTTTTTTAGGCAAAATTTTTATGCAACAGGCCCCTCGTTTCTCATGACGAAAAGAAGATAAATTATAATCACTGTAATGCTTGAGTACCTACACGCAGTCCACCAAAAACTGGGGTAATAATAAAGTTCTCATGGTGAGCACAACCTACCGGGATAACAATTTTGAGAACTGAAGTGGCTAACCTGGGTAAATATGACACTATTATTATCATCATCATTATTTCTCATGATTATTATTCTAAGACCAGTAAATAAAACTGATTATTACCTATACAAGGCATTTTAGTAAAGTCATATTTTGGATGCTATTACGTCACACTTGCTTAGCAAGGATTACTTTGCCAAGTTCATGAATACTGAACCGGACATCAGAAGAAGTGTTAAGAAAACAGGCATATAAATTGTTCCCAAATTATAGCTTGAATTACATATTATCCAGCTGTAGGTAATAATAATAACAGACACATACTGCCCTTGTCTAAAGATTGATTGTGTTGCGGGCAACATATTTGATGTTCCCCTCAAGGCCAGTCAATATCATATTAATATTCCACAGTAAAGTTCATACATTTTTATACATTTTGTAACCTTTTAGGATCAATTTTCAATCTACTGTGCTATATTATATGATATTGCATGGCAAGATAAAGCCTATGGGGACTTTGTCAGATTCTGGCACATTTTGCAATAAACTCTAACATTGCACAGGAAAATCATGCACAAATAAGACCCTATGTATTGTAAGTTCTTACCTCTTCATCTCTGTAAAATATAGTAAGTATCAGCGACCCACTTTCTTCACTATTGTCAGTATCTTCTTCCTTGTAATCATGTTGGATGGCATAGCGTGAAAGCAGGCCTTCAGGTTGTAAGTTACAATCAATCCTGAAAATATAAAAAGATATAAAAAAAATGGAAATGGAAGTTACAAAAATAAAAATTAAATGTTTTACATTATTGATAATCATATTGTTGTCAGTAAACAGCCAGTCAACTCTTACAATCTGTCAGAGACACATTGTAGTGCTTGCTTCCTCTACTTAGAACAATCACAGTAATTAGAAGGGCTAGAATTCTTTAATATATCCCTGAAGATTTGTTACTATTTGATTGGTTAAGAGCCCTTCACGTGACTAATCATAATTTCACCAGAAAAATTAAATTCATCAGACATCGAAATAGTTTGTGACGTCAGAGTTGAATAGTTTTTTTTTCATTATTTTGCGTCCAACTGAAAACCATGCAATCACTAGGGCACTGCATGCGACGGACTGCCTCCACCGGGAAGTCTAGTGATGCAAAGGCGCAGACTCTTTATCAGGGGTCACTGAGCGCAGCGCTATCAGCACAGGTAAAAATGCACAATGCCATGCTAGCTGAATCACAAACTCTCTGATAAATAAATTTCAATGTGAAATCGCGTCTTGCTTGTTTATATAATGAATCTGTGAAATGCTGAATGCTGAAAATAATATTAATGATTATCATCAAATGATTTGGGCTGCTTGATTTTAGGTTAGCAGGATTAGTTCACAACCGGTAAGTGGAATTATTAAATCGATCTCATTATGCGCAACACCAAACCATCCAGAGTGATGCTTGCATGGGAGCCGGCGGTAGCTAGCCACGTGCAGTCTATTCAGGAACTAGACGATGATCGGCTAATTTTGCTTGAAGTATAGCCGATCTAGATTTTGTCCAGATCATGGAGATGGGCCAATTAGTACTAGATTACCAACATCAGGACCAACATATTTGGTTCGAACTTTACTACGGAAGAGATGTAAAACAAATATATCACACGTTTCTTTCGAAAGTGTAGTGGAAATATTTTATCCTAGGTTTGTCCGGCAATGTTACTATTTTCCCTCGGGGCTCGCGCCCCTTGGAAAAATAGTAATTGCAGAACCAACCTCGAATAAAAATATTTCCACTATACTTTCTCAAACCTGGTATATTTGTATAATATATTTTCCATAGGGCAACATAATTGGAGATTCCTCCATGTTTATTCTCAATAGAGAGACTATCCAAATTTCCTATTTTGATTATTCACTATAATTCACTAATATTGTTACATTGGTATCACAATGAACATTGGTAATAAACTGCATTGAATCTCTTCGTTGTTAGTAAAATCGCCTCCAACTGTATTACTATTATGGAAAATGGGGCCCAACAGTCACTCAAAATTTTAGTGAGACATGGCCCTGGGTCTGTCTCACAAAGAGTTGCGATTGATCCAATTAATCTCAACTGTAGGAAATCCATCCACACCATAATTTTTTCTACAGGAAATTTGCACACTCTTCTTAGTAAACAAAGGGAATCACGCTAAATCTCCAAGAGGCCGATGAATGTATGAATACATCATATCTAGAAAATATTTTGAACAAATTTCCATTTGAGATATTGGCATCGCTGGCCGTCCATAGTTGTGGTTGATCGGATCAATCACAACTCTTAGTGACACATGGCCCTGGTCTGGGTAAAATAACGCAAGGAAGTTTTCCCTATAACACAAACATACCTGAAAACAGTAATAGATGTGACTTCCCTGATGGCTGCGGTGATTTTTACTAAGTCGGTTTCGTTGAACACGCAGTAATTAAAGCTGACGATTTCAAGCTTTTCCATTGAGCCACGGGTCCTTAACATTTGAATAAACTTCTCAACAGAGGTACGCGACACTGTATTGCTTGCCTTCCTTCTAGGGTCAAAGGTCACATTGAGAACTGTTGGTTGGATGCGATTCTTCACCATCCCATCGACAATAGCTAAAACAACTTTATCATAGTACACATCCTCTGGGAACTTCCTATCGTAATTATTCGTAGCAAAAATATCAAGCTCCATGATATTTGGTAGACGGGAAAGAAGTATTACAAAGACATCCATTTGAGATTTGATTTTTGTTTGGAAAGTCTCCACAGAGCCGAGGGGGTCGAGATGTAAGGTCGGAACGGATGAAGGAATGGTCAGTCTCAAATGATGCAGATCACGATAATTAAGCAAGATACTCCACAAGTTGATGAAGAACTTGTGTGCTTTTTTAACGTCTATTTCTGGATATCCCGGTATCTAAATAAAAATATAAAACAAAATAAATGCATGTGACAAGAAATGTACAAAATTGCCATGCAAAATGAATAATTAACAACAAATATATGTTATTGTCAGTTATAAAATTCAGATTTGAAGAATATACATGTAACATGAAATGTTAAACTCTGCATGCATTCTACAGATATAAGTTTACTTACATCAGAATATAAATATAGCTTCTGTAAATTTGGAAGTTTCGACAAGACGGTTAGAATGTCGATGGAAGATGATTTTGTTTCGAAGACTTGGACCGACTGGAGAGGCTTGAGGTCACAATGGATACAGGCCGGGGCCGGGAGAGGAAGAAAAAGCTGGGTGAGGTCAGGTGATGTATGAAGGCTATCCCAAAGATGACAGAATGCAGCAGAGTTGTAGTTCAGTTCAGAAATTTCCTTCAAACAAGTAATGAATAAAGATAATTCATGAATTTATGAATTTTAAATAGGTTGTAAGGGGAAATTCTATTGTTACAAAAACAGAGAATAGCAAGTTGCAACTATGATGAATGATGATGTTGAAGGATGATAATGATGATGATGGTGGTGGTGTTGGTGGTGGTAGTGGTGGTGGTGATGATGATGATTATGATGATGGTGGTGGTGGTGGTGGCGGTAGTGGTAGTGGTGGTGGTGGTGATGATGATGATGATGATGATGATGGTGGTGGTGATGATAATGATAATGACGAGTTTTAAGTTAATTTTTATTGATTGAAAAGAAAGAAATCCAACCCTAAAGAATTATAATCAGAATAGAATTAACAACTTTTTTTTACAAATTATCGAACATGAGTTACAATGATAAACTATAGTAAATTTCTCACAATAAACAGAGTCACAAATTAAACAAAACAAAAGGACAAAAGGAAACAACAAAACAAATCAACGACTATATGCTGTCAGAAACTGTTTCACTTGACTATCTGTCAATTAACTGGGCATAATTATTCTTATCAAAACGATAATCATCAGGCACTAATATGTCGTTCTAATTTATCAACTGCAAAATTATATAATCAGGCCTGTGAGTGGGGTTTACAAAAAATAGCGGAAAAATTCCGCTGAACTGCGTTGGCTCACTCACCAATACATAGACTGAAGAGCTTGAAGGCCCATACGTACAGACAACGTATTTTAGCAGTAACGTTAGATCTAACAGTGGAAACCCGATTTTCCGATCGTTTTTTTGTACATAAAATGTCACATTATGAAAAATAAATCACATCCATATTTACGAAAAAATGTTTAAAATTCAGAAATATCGTACCTTAGACCGCAGTTACCGCTAATTCCTTTGAAATAATGATCGAAATATCGTCATCTTCGATCCTTTCGTTGGTCAACGTAAGTTTCCATCTTGGATGACGTCATCATCCTTACAGACGTATTTACCAGTCGCAAAATATCGCAATTTGAGCCGCTGCTTTGCGCTTGTATGCCAACAACAGCAACGGTGCACGGTGTGATCCGCACAGAGATGTATCTCTATGGATCCGCAGCAGTTTCATTCGAAACTTCGCGAAGGCAAAATACAAGGCCCCGTAACGTGTATATTCACAACACCCACATTCTGCTCGCATCCATTTACCTAGACTTGTTTTCCAGCCGTTTTGGATAAAATAGCGGAATTTTGACTAAGAAAAAACGGAAATGGAACACAGGAAAAAAGCGGAAATTGTAATCGGTCTTAAAAATGAAAATAGCGGATTTCCGCTAAATAGCGGAGATTTCACAGGCCTGTATAATTTGTGAAATACTTGTTATTGCTTTAATTTGAGGCCATGCTATTGATGATGATGACGATGATGATGTTCATTATGATGATGATGATAGTGATGATGCTGCTTGTGCTGGTAAATATGATAGTGATGACAGTGACAATAGTGATGAAGATGATGATGATGGTGATGACAAGGCCTAAAAAAGAATATGAAATATTTGTATGGATGATGTTCTACCATTATATTTACCTGTAAAACACAAATGTAGGCAAAATAATTACAATTTGGAGTTGGTCAGCCTTGTCAAATTTGAATAATGAAAGAAGAGTTGCCATATTTAGCCAGGGTCAGTCAGCTTACAGCAAAAAAAAAATTGCCTAAGGAAGATGATGTTGATAATCATGATGAAGGTGTTGATGATGACAGGATGATGATGATGATGATGATAAAGATAATGATCAGTATTTATATTAATAAAGAGTGACTCACCTTTTCAGAAATAATCAACTCCCTCATCTTTGGAAGGAACGTTAAAACGTGTACGAGGCTGCTCACTGAAATCACATTGTCGGTCTCAAACACACGGATTGATGCGAGTGGCTTCAAGTCAAAACTGATGCCAGCAGGGATGGGCAGAGAAAGACGACTGAGAAGGGTCAAGGATTCCAACTGATTCCACAGCTTCTCAAATACTTCAGGTGTGAGGGCAAATTCTGACTGATCTCCAAAATCCTGTAAGGAAACCTAGATCAAATAAACCTCGCCATTCTTGATATCAAACTGTATGATTGAGAATTGCTGCTCACGCCACTTGTTATACAGCTGGCACATTAAAATTACCAATCGTTTTATTGGGGAGGAAACCCCTTTAGCGGTCAAGAATTTAGAAAGTGACAGCCTGAAGTTTTGGGGGTTATTTTTCAAGTTTATAGGTAATCTTCATGGCAGAATATGAGAGTGTGATAATGGGAATGCAGCACACTCAAGGGTATTTACAATGGTGTGAAAGTATATCCAAGATGGCTGCATTGCCACTCACATCACAAAGTTCAACCTAAGCATTATTTGGTTTTTTTTTTTCAAAATGGTACAAAATAAAGGGTTCCATGAAATTTGTTCCACTCTAAATTCCACATACTAATCGAATGATGAGTTCATGTAAAACAGGTTAAACAAAATACATGTAAAGAGCAGAAAACTAGTTCTAAATAATAAAATAATTGAAGTTTCAATGTCACAACATCAAATAGATGACACAAATTCTTACATCACAATAAATGATGAGTTCATTGAGGTTTGGGAGGAACTCCATGATTTTCACATAGTCATCCGCTGGAGGCTGTATACTTGTGGTGAAGCTATTAATCTGGTATAGTTTATTCATCCGAGATGAGATTGTTGGTGGAACATGCCGATACATCTCCATATATCTCAGGTTGATGCAAGTATGGATGTTGTTCCACAGTCTTACAAATAAATCAGGAGAGCTTGTTGTTCCAGAGATGTCAATCGTTGTGATCTGCAGTGAAAAGAAAATGAAAAGCTCATCTCTAGTGACTTGAGTCAGTTAAAATACATCACAAAAAAGTTTCTATTAAATTAACTTTGCCATCCAATGGTATCTTCTAAAAATCCTTGTGTTTTTTCTTTACTGTTGCCTGTTAAGCATCGTTACCATGCTAATTACCATTGAATACAATAATAATCATGATGTTTTATAGAGCACAAACACTATTCAAAGACGCTCATGGAACTAATAAATTTAATGTAAAACATGGCTCACGAAAGTAGTGAAAAAACCTCAAGTTTGCAGTTACTAGTGCATATCTCCATCTTTTCACTATCAACCAATCATGCTTACGGTTTGCAAATTGCAACTGACATCAAATATTGGAAAGAAGATATGGTAGACTATACTAAAAACTAACTAATAATATGTAGTTCTGTGAAAATCAGGCAGGCCATCAAATTCAAGTCCTCTTTTTTTCAATCACAATGATATAAGACTGAAGCCGTATAAAGGTTATTTTTACAGTATCTTTGTTATTCAATGGTTGTTTTCATGGTAACAATGCTCAGCCAATGCCAATCACAGATTTCCTGGAAATCACCATCGGATGGCAAAGTTCTTTTGTTTCCTTCTGTTTGCTGCCTCTATTTATTGCAATCTTTCGTCTTTTGCCGCTATTCTTACCCATCTTTTAATTTCATTTCTTCTCTCTCAACATTTCTCCATCCCCAATCCTATCTATTGTCTTTACCTTCTGCTTTACGGATCCAGGAAGTCTGTCAAACCCAACAACGGTTGATGCCGTGACTTGTCTCAGCTGAAGTTTTCCATCTTCTAAGAAAGGTATCAAGTGAGGTCCAGAATCGTCTGCACAGGTCCCTGCTTCGCTGATGAAATCTAAGATGATGGGATGGTAGAGGTAATTCCTATTGGCGAAAGCTGAGCGGCGACCTTCATCGATGAGAGATGTCACAATCTTCCGACAAGCAAAAACCGATGTACCTGAAGCAAACTGAAGGATCTCTTTGATGTCAAAGACTACTTCTGGAAAGCCATCAGTGACGATTCTTCCCGCGTCAATGCCACTTGCAAGGTATCTTCCTGCCGAATATTCCTGAGCTAGCTTGTGAAAGAATTCAATGTAGATGATGATTTGACGATCTGTCTTCATGTCCTTGGTTAGCAAACCAAGAGAGAAGCTGATGTCAACTTTATGATCATGGACCTCACTAAGATCTTTATCCATTAACAGTAATGGATTTAAATCATCTTTGTTACTCAATTTCGTATAAGCAACTTCCCCTAATGACACAACAGTGTCACTGAGCATGTCTTGCTCAATCTCTTTATCCTCTTCATCCTTGGCATTCAGGTGTGTCCTCAAAAACTCCATGATGTCATCAAACAGTTTGGTTCGAGTGAAGTTCCCATGAATATAGCCTTCATTCCACAAATAACACACCATGGTGCAAAAGAGAGGGGTGGCAATCATTTCATTGGTCACAATGTCTTCTTCCAGATATTTCTTCAGTTCTTTACCTTTTGTTTCATCGGAAAGAAAGAATTTATTGATGAAACCTGTGGCATGCTGTTGAGAATATCCTTCTATTACCATCTTGGAGTAGTAGACTTGCCTTGTATTGAAGTCTTTTATTCTAACCGGACGAGAGGTCACCAATACCCGACATCGCCTGCATCTCTTCTTACATAAGATATCCATGACGTCACCTCCATTACTCCGGCAGTCTAGCTCTCCTGCAAATTCATCATAACCATCAAAGAGGATGACTATATCCTTTTCATGGGAATCAATGTAATCTTCTAGATGCCTTTGATACTTCTTGTATTTATTTCCAAGCAATGAAACAATGGCTTCAGTTATTCCTGTTTTAATATTCAATTCTCTCATCTTGATCACAAATAGCAACTTCACATTCTTTAAAGGGGAATCTTCCCTTTTGTTAGCCCAATCATAAGCCATTTTTGCTACAGCTGTAGTTTTTCCCCTCCCAGCTTCCCCAAACAGCACGATTCTCTCTGGCAATGATCCCCGAACTTTGGTCTGGAAGATGTCGTTGACGGATCCATTCAAGAGCGACTTCTGCATTGGTTTGTCCGGAATGTTATTCTTGTCTTCCTTGTAGAGGCTGACTGTTGTGTAGTAATTCTCCAGGTTTACGTAATCATACGGGTCCCATGGCTTGATTTGAATTTTAAAGAGATGCTCCTCGTAGTGTCTTTGCAAGGTTTCCTGACAGTCTTCAAGGCTGAAGTCTTCTGCTATGTATTCTGGAATATATACACAAATAAAAAGTTTGTTAATGTACCTGAAAAGAATTTCATATTCACTGCATAATTAATGTGTATCATATTTGAAATGTAATTCATATAAAATATTGATAACCATTCGAGTTAATAAAGATTTGTATAATCTAACATGATTCTTGGTATTGAAATATTCCTTGCAATACATACTTGAAGAGGATAGTAGAGTAACAAAATAAGAGTATTAGCCCAACATGGCAAGGACTGCAGCACAACATCATGATTAACAATTGGTCCAATGAGCAGTTAGTCTAATTCCTGGTGGTTTATCTTCATTTAGTCTACACCCAGCTCACCTACATACTATTTCATCCACTTGGTCTAATAATTACATGCAGTACTTCTGATATCATCGGCTGTACCCCCCCCCCCCCCCCCATTCAGTGTAAGGTGCTTGGGCTAGGTTAAAGTAGGCTAAGAAAAAAGAGTACTTAGGCCAAGTGATAACTAGCCCAATATTTCTTCCAGTTTAAAAGACAAGATGAAAATTTGTCCAAAAGGGGTTAATTGGATAAAGGCAGTCCATCTACATAGGCTGCTTCAGACCAAGCTGACATAAACCAGGACTGGTACAAGAACTTGACTCAAATGACCCAAGTCATACCTTTCAAATAACATGACATTACAGTAAATGGAACCTACTTAATTACAGACCTACCAATTTCACACGTATCACCTCCGTATCCAGTTCTGCAGGAACATGTATATCTCCCATCATGCTCCTCACAGGTGCCACCATTCGCACAGGGTGATGGTGCACATATTCCAGCTTTTTCAAATAGAAAAGAACACAACTATACAAGATGAATACGTATCAAACTGGTACATGTATCTACATAAACAGAATTACGTTTATGGAAAGGCAGTATTTTTGTCATTCACTTGATAAAGATGGCATCTGCGTGTAAAGAATCTGTGGACGTGTTTGAAAAAGCATGAAAGTTTCAACCGTGCATCTCGAAGACTGAATTAAATCTATAAATAACAAATAAGTATCTCTCGACATAGCAGAGATTAAACTGTAACATTAAGTACAATGTGCAACAAACAGGCAGCCCCTGAATAATCAAATCCACTCCTCCCAAATAAAACATAACACCAAGTCCCCCCAATAGTAACCCTTCATAAATGAATAATCCTACCACAGTGCACATACACAATACAATAATGATGGAGTGGAATTATCACCAAGTTGTTTTTTTTTATAACATAGATCAATGCAACATATCCTCTGAATCACGCACAAAATAAACCTTGCTCTCATATATACATTGGAGGTAAAGCTATATAAGGAACTATGTACATGGGGCACGGTGAGATACTTGTAATCAATCGCAACTTAATTTTAGGACCAAAAAAATCAAGTCCTGCGTGCAACTGCAAATAACAATTAATCGAACACTTTGACATACTGTACAAGAATCAAGATATATTTGAAATGCATATATCCGTTTTGAATATGGAATTGATGTTTGAAATACTAGCAATTGATTGCTTGTATGTTTGTTTTATTTGTGTTTTGCAGATCAAAAGACAGTGTAAAACTTGTAACAAAATTATATTTCAGGGATGATTTGCTCTGACTTACCATAAAATAAATTCTTACAAGCCACTGTAACTGCCAATAAAGCTACAACTGTACTGAACCCTGCAATAAAACAAATATCCAGATAATCACCAACAGTAAACATATTACATGTAGGTAAATAATTCCTAAAATTTCTACTAAGCTCATTGTACTGACACAACACAGTTCATCATTGATAAAGGATAAGAGAATTACTTTCAATTTTGTTAAGACATGTATGCATCAACGAATATCAATATCGTCACAAGTTCGGCAGTAATTATTATGCATCTCACTCCTGTTTTAGATCAATTTCTTCCCTACATGTCAATCTCGTTTCTATTCATTAGGTAAAGTTACCTTAAAAAATTGTGCACCTGAAATCATTAATCTTGAAGGTATCTATAGTTTCAAGAGAGATGTTATTTACCTGCTGCAAGTTTCCAATATAAAGTGTTCTGTGCCTGGTTTAAAGGGGGCGGAACCGGTCGGGGTGGTGGATTATTCTGGTTCAATGACTCGGTACGTTGTTGGGGTACTAGCAGACTGACATCTGGTGAGCAGTCTTCAGTTTCTGTATATTCCCTCCTCTCAGCTTCTGTGGGTTCTTGATAATGTTCAGGCTTACTTGATTTCTGCACATTTTCTTTTGCAATAGCTGCATGAAAAGACCAATGAACAAAGAATCATTTCTAACTGCCAATTCCCTCAATCAAAATGGGACGACAACATCCATGAGGTAAAATTTAGAAATATAACATTTCTTTAACCAACCACATCTTCTTCAAAGCCCACTGTGCAAACCCTTCACTGGAGTTAATTGGCCTAAATCCATAGCCTACAATGCCTTGTGTACAGAAGGCCCTATCACAGCAAGTTTTATTATGTGCTAGTCTTGCGTAAAGCCGTAAAGACCCACTTTCAATCAGGGTCTGTACCTGCAAATCATCTCCTTGTATCGTGAGCGCTGCTGAAAAGTACATTTTATAATGATCCTCATATCATCAGCAGCACTATCATCAACTTCAATCAATTCAGAATTATTTCAAGGTCAGACATAACTCATGATATCTCAGATACATGTATGTTCTCATGCTATTCACTATAATATCAATTAAATACAAAATATTATAATATCTTTATTTTTCAGACATGTTTTCATGAAACTGTAAGAAGAGAATCTTTTATGCAATGTATAGCATCCCAGAAAAAGAAGAAAGTCATTTTTAACAAAGATATATCACAATCAGCAATATAATTTGATTTCAAAATTTTCACAGTGAAAGAATAAATATGATTCATTAACACTATCAAATACACACAAATTTTCTTTAAAAAGGGATAGTCACTGCACTTTTTGACATAATTAGTTTTGCGATTATCATTAATATTCTCATATAACTTTTAGGTACATGTAAATAGGGACATTGTCAACATCCTGATAACAACATAGAGAAGACCACTAGGGGCAATAGTACCACCAAGAAGAAACTAGGCCTACTTGGTGTAAATTCTGAAACCATCATGTAGTAAATTTTGAAAAAAAAGCTTGATGCTTCTTGAATAAGGCAGTTAATACTTACTTAGAGTAAAGATTTTATCAGCAAGATTGATTTGACCTGATTTCTCCAGAGCGTTCTGCAAACCTTTTCTCTCGGTGCCAATTCTTTGATCTTTGAACCAATCCCGGAGCATTTGAAGAGTTCCATCCCACGTAATATTTTGGGTTTTGTGATTTGTCGCTATATATCCTTGAATGTCTTCAGGAGTAAATCCAAGCTGTTTTCCTAAGGCATCGATTTCTGAGTTTTTCCGTACTTTTTGGGCAACAATAGTCAATATATCATCAAAATCTACTATGTTTTCTGTGAACCTTGGGTTACCTGGGGAAGCAAACACATTACATAATACATTGTTTGGAATCATGAGAACAACAATATTCCAAATTTAAAAAAAGGCTGTATTTCACATTTCTAACAGATACTAACAAATGTGGCAAACCAAAAAAGACAGATAATCTTGCAGCTACCAAGCAAAAATAAAAATACTTCCAGTTAATGTGTCTAGGAAAATGGGCTGTAACATATTGAAAAGTGGTCAGTCTCTACGCTCTGTCTGATTTATTCAAATTTATATCTATTTTCTTGGATGGTGACCTTGGGGTGTATGGACTTAAATTTGAACAGTTATCTTCCCACTGTAAACAATGTTTACGCATTTGGGAGTTGCATCATTATTAATACAGTTGCAAATAAATGCATACATGGAACTATCGTGTGGGTAAACAAAAAACTTGACATCTCATAAATCCCCAATTTAAGGAAAAATATGACATGAGCACATGATCATCATATATTGCCGGAAAGAATAAACTACTCCCAAATAATTTGATATCATATTCATGTTGTATATCTTCACGCTTCAGGGGCCGCGGTAGGTTTTCAAAGTGGGGGGGGGGGCTGACCATGCTAAATATCACAATCACATGGTCATTTTTACGTTTTTGTACATGGTTTTGGAAAAAAGTGGGGGGGCTGAAGCCCCCCCCCCTGGTTCCATGGCCCCTGCGCTTGGATAATTAGGTTTTCTTTGCAGTGATGTAAATTATGACCTGCGCCAAAGGCAGCCATGACTCCAGGAATCCAGTTAATGAATCCAGATGTCAATGATGCCATTATCCTACAAGGGTCACATTAAAATCAATTGTAATACAAACTGTTTAATAAACACTTTGTAGTATCAATTCTCAATTTAATTTCATTGAAAAGAGGGTTTGCCAATATGTTTACAAACTTATGTAGGATTATGACATCATTGGCATCTCGATTCATTCATTGGAGTCTTGGAGCCATGCCTTGCTTTGGCGCAAATCAAACTTTACATTGTAGTATAAAATACCTCCCCATTATCCAAGCGATAACACATGCCACACATATGGAATCATATTATTTGGGAGAAGTTACTCTTTCAGGCCATATACATGTATGATAATTATGTATTCATAGGCCCGTATTCTGAAGTCAGGTTTAACTTACCATGGTCCAACTCTGTGCTAGAATTATGGGAAGCCAAAAGTGTCCAAACTTTTAAGTTGTCTGTTTCTTATATTTACTGTGCTCTTTCCTGATTCTTCAATTGTGAAGACAATCATCTATTTACACTTTCTAGACAATTATGAATGATTTGAGAGCCAAATGACCTGACAGATGATATCTCTACTAAATTAGTGATTTATGTAACAATTGGCTATCCATACTTAAACCACAACTTAAACCCGACTTCAGAATACGGGCCATAGAATACTCTTTCCTTAGATTGGGGATTTGTGTTGAGTCAAGTTTTGTTTTACTCACACGGTAGAATTGAGTCCCAAAAGAAAGGTTTACCTCCTAATCTGTTTTGAGAAATCTGGTTTGAAGGAGATGGATATGACTGATTATTATCTCGACTCGATGATGTGGGACGTTGTTGGGGGGCCTGTGAGGCCTGTAGAGTAACATGTCGTCCCTGTCCCTTGGTCCCTGTATGTCCTGGATCTTCAACAGCTCTAGGTGCTTGAATACGTTTAAACTGATTCTGTTTCTGTGCTCTTTCTTTTTCGATGGCTGTAAATTAGGATCAATGAACAATGTATCAATTTCATAAAGACTTTTATTGTAAATTCTGGGAAATGGCTTTAAAATAAAAACATATAACTGGGGATAAATCCAGGAGAAAACTGGTGGCAGTGTGAAGTTCAATTGGAAATCCATTGAAATCTGTAATTTTTATGTATTTTGAAAAGACATGGATCAACCTAATTTCAAGGAAAATTATTGTATCATATACCTGTACTCAGAATGATTGCATTTTTATCCATTTTTACCAATTTACCCAGAAAAATGAACTGTCAGGATTATGTGGGAACAATTTTACATCATTTAGTTGAAAAATCATGTTAAAAATGTATTTTTTCACATTTATTCCAGTGAACGTGCAGAGTGTCAAATTGTGTGATTTAAGTAGGAATGTGCATACCAGACAGGTTTGGTCTTTCAAAAGGGCATGAGAAAAAAAAACAATTGCACTTAGTTTAGGTAGCCGATCGTGCACTGGAATTGGAAGAGAAGAAGAATGGTAGTGAATTGTAAACAAATATATTGCCAAAGACTTTGACTCCATGATTTTTTTTCTTATGTATTCCCTGTTTTGTCAGTAAACCCAGCTGCATGAACTTTAACCGGTGACTGGCAGCATTGGTGGAGACCTGTTGGACCAGTCAGTTCAACTTTTAACTTGTAAGTTTCCATAATAAAGTCTGATCTTTAATATTTTCTTATCAATTCATTTTTCTATTGAATTTATTTCTATCAGCAAACTACAGGTGCTTACCATCTTTGAGAATATCAACAAGGAGCTTCTTGTTCATTTCTTCAAATATATCTATGAGGTTCTGAGCATCCCGACCATTCCTCATGACAAACTTGTCTAGAATAATCTTGTATTTCCTTGTTGGATCCTGAGACTGTATTGACATCTGCGCTGCAGCTGTGGCAGCGGCAGTATCAAAGCCCAGATCTATAGCAAACTCATTGATTGGATAAACTGCTGCATCAATTTTTTTGGAAAGGTGCAGCAATATGGCCTCACTAAGAACACCTGCCATCACTACCTGAAAGGAAATGATTTTTGAAAAATGGATTTATTATTTGACATATTTGAACAATTTATGAATGGTAGCAAAGTTACCAGCGGCAGAAGGGGAGGGGGTGCTCTTTTCTGTATTGTTTGGGGGTGGGGTTGCCCTTTCATATGTATATGTAAGTTAATTTGCTCTGAAAGACAAATTTTCAATTTATGAAATATACTTGATTAATTTAGTACAGATATTCTTTTAATAAAAATAGGAGGTAGAATTTAATTGAGATTCTTTGGTCTACATTGAGGCAAAAGTTGAGTTTTTTTCTTTTTCTTTTGTGAAACAAAAATGTAACCATAGAATGGAAGGAAATGTATTTAAAGATAAATTCCAGTATTGGTAACAATCTCAAAATGACTTTTTACAGAAACTAATATAATGACCACCTAAGTGTCTGTTTGTATAAAAAAAAAATATGTGCCAAAGGACTCTGGAAGAAATTGTGTAATTGCTGAGAAATAAGCAAAATAAGCGCGGATTCGGTCACTTCCGTTGGGTCTTTATTCCAGTAATAATAATACACTGTCCCACGTGTGCCTATCTGTGTTGGTGATCTTCAGTGTGAACATTTTTCAGCGTAGATTTCAAGATTTCACAAAGTTCAGTTTATGTAACTTTACCAGATCTAGATCCTCGATGATATACTGACAATTAAGCCTTGTTTTACAGACTCTCATGAAATCAGTGTTTACTGCAACTACTGGAATTTCTCTTTAAACATAGTCCAGAGACTATTTTTGTGACAGAGAACATTCATTGTAATTTCAAAGTAATTATATCATGATATAGCAACAAGTCAGAAATTCAATAACTCAAAAAATGTAGACTATCTTCATTAAAAAACAAGTGGAATGCCTCTGGCCGTCTCACCTGCATCACGCGGTTCAATATAGCAGCAGTGCTGACTTTGAATACTACTCTAACTCGCACAAGATGTTCAGTGATACATGGTTACTCTTATGTCCACTTTTTATGAACGAGACCAATAAACTTACAGAGATATGATGGTTATTCAACAAAAAACCCCAACATGGCCAAAGTTCATTGACCATACATGACCTTTGACCTTGATCATGTGACCTGAAACTCGCACAGGATGTTCAGTGATACTTGATTACTCTTATGTACAAGTTTCATGAATCAGATCCATAAACTTTCAAAGTTATGATGGGAATTCAACAGATATCCCCAATTCGGCCAAAGTTCATTGACCCTAAATGACCTTTGACCTTGGTCATGTGACGTGAAACTCGCGCAGGATGTTCAGTGATACTTGATTACTCTTATGTACAAGTTTCATGAATCAAATCCATAAACTTTCATAGTTTTGATGGTAATTCAACAGATAATTCGGCCAAAGTTCATTGACCTTTGACCTTGGTCATGTGACCTGAAACGCGCACAGGATGTTCAGTGATATTTGATTACTCATATGTCCAAGTTTAATGAACTAGACTAATAAACTTTCAAAGTTATGATGGTAATTCAACAGATACCCCCGATTCGGCCAAAGTTCATTGACCCTAAATGACCTTTGACCTTAATTATGAGACCTGAAACTTGCACAAAATATTCAGTGATGCTTGATTACTATTATGTCCAAGTTTCATGAATCATATCCATAAACTTTCAAAGTTATGATGGGAATTCAACAGATATCCCCAATTCGGCCAAAGTTCATTGACCCTAAATGACCTTTGACCTTGGTCATGTGACGTGAAACTCATGCAGGATATTCAGTGATACTTGATTAACCTTATGTCCAAGTTTCATGAACTAGGTCCATATATTTTCCAAGTTATGATGACATTTCAAAAACTTAACCTCAGGTTAAGATTTCGATGTTGATTCCTCCAACATGGCCTAAGTTCATTGACCCTAAATGACCTTTGACCTTGGTCATGTGACATGAAACTTTAATAGGATGTTCAGTAATACTTGCTTAACCTTATGGCCAAGTTTCATGAACTAGGTCCATATACTTTCTAAGTTATGATGTCATTTCAAAAACTTAACCTCAGGTTAAGATTTGATGTTGACGCCGCCGCCGCCGCCGTCGGAAAAGCGGCGCCTATAGTCTCACTCTGCTTCGCAGGTGAGACAAAAACCATACACAAAAATAATAGTTTATACAGTAATGATATCAAGATTAATTTTTTTCATAGTAAATCTATTGATTTTTAAAAGATTTTGGTTTTTTGAAAATACAACCTGAATTTTTTTTTAAGTGTCATGAGTCAGGACATCAAGCCAGTATTTTTACATGCCAAAAACAAATTTCCCAACACCGAATCCCAAAGTTCAGTGGCATTTCCTGTTTTTAACATTAAAAAAAAAAAAATTTAAAGATACAGTGATCAAGAACTTAGGCCTGAAGAACAAAAATCAAGGAATTGAAACCCTCTATTGTTCACACACTTCCTGAAATGATTTAGGGCTAGATCTTTTAAAAGGAAAATAGAAATCAAGGGGGCGAAATTTTGATTGTTTTTTTGCGGTATGTGTAGATGAATGCAATAGAATCCCTGGCTTCCAGAGAGTATTAAAGCATACGCTAGTAAATGATTTTTACTCTCTAGAAGCCTCCTGGCATGCCTGGCTACCTGTACCATAGATCAAAAGCTTTGGTCTCTGTTATGTTGGTTGTTCCGCTGAACTACGTTGGCTCCACTCACCAATTACAGAGACCAAAGTTCTAGGGCGATCTGTACTGGGGACTCAATAGCCATATGTTTATGTACTTTAGTTCGGATAAAACGGGGGAGTGATGTTGTGCGACAGCCAAAGTAAGTCACTGTTTTTTTCCTTTTAAGTTTATTTGTCCCTGTTTCGGTGCATTTCAGAAATTCAGGCCAAAGTGGAATAATAATCTCTATTTTGGTTCAATTCTTTTTCAATATTTTTATGAAATAAAGACAGAAATCGATGTGCCCGATCGGGGGGATTTCGCATTGTTAACCCCCTAATGGAGGCTGCACGAGCCTTCTGTGTACGAGGAGATATTAAAAAAAATTTAAATGTTGAAAAAGTCCTCGAAACAGACGGCTACCAGCTGTCTACCTGTACCATAAGTTAACCATAGACCAAAAGCTTCGGTCTCTGTTATGTTGCTCGCTCCTTTGAACTACGTTGGGTTTACTCATCAAAAACAATTTTAAATGCTAAAAAAACTCCTCGAAACAGACGGCTGCCAGCTCCTGTACCACTAGCCTGGAGGCGTCTGGGGATTAAATTCATCTACCTACGTAGGTTACTCCCCTAACGCCTGGCTTTGCGTTATATGCCTCTCTGTAGAGGCGAGGGTTACCCATGTTGAACCTAGATTTAAATCACCAATTTTATTTTTTGTTTTTCGCCTAAAGTTATGTACATGGGCAAGTTTTATGTTTACCCCCCCCCATTTTTTTGCATTTTTCTTAATTTTCATTAAATAAATAGTAGTAAAATTGAAAAAAGTTAAAAGCAAGAGTGTTCACTTACCCCGTCTGTTTACGTCGCCATTTTTATTTCTTTTGTTATCGATACCTAGATACACACGCATGCAGAGCTGCAACTTTGATTTTAAAAATACTTGCATTTTTTACCTTATTACCTTATTACCGGATGTACTGGAAAAATGCAGAAAGCTGCAGCCAAGTTTCCAGGTCTAGCTTTCAACCAAGCTCAATCTTCTTCCACAAGTATACTATGTGTTACAGTGTCAGTGTTCAGTGTACATGGTGCAATTGCCATCTTTTTTGTCAAATCAATTTATTCCCAAGGGTGACTGTACCATTATCTATTCCAAAACTTATCAAGCCTGGCTTTGAAGGAGTTTACAGATGGAGCAGAGACAACTTCATTTGGTTACGAGTTCCAGTCATGCACTATTCTGGCTCCAAAGGCATTTGCTCTGTAACGAGTTCCAGTCATGCACTATTCTGGCTCCAAAGTCATTTGCTCTTACATCCAGTCTATTTCTTTTCTTGAAGAGTTTAAATGGGTGACCAGGGGTTGCCTCAACAGTAATAGACGAGAACATATCCTTGTCAAGCCAGTCAATTCCATGCATTATTTTATAAGTCTGGATCATGTCACCTCTTCTCATTCTGTATTGCAGGGATGGTAGTTTTAGGGCTCGAAGCCTGTCTCCATAGCTTAGCATTGCCAAGGATGGTATGAGTTTTGTTGCTCTTCTTTGTACTTTCTCAATCTCTTTCATGTCTGTCTTGTGTCTTGGATGCCAAACTGCATTCCCATATTCGAGGATTGGTCGTACAAGACCCTTGAAGAGTTTTGGAATTGTATCCCTATCCCTGGTGAGGAAGGTTCTCTTGATGATTGCAAGTACTCGGCTAGCTTTCATGACAGCTGAAGCAACATGTGTGTGGAATTTCAGTTCTGAGTCCACGATAATGCCCAGGTCTCTTTCTTCTGACACTTCCTCAAGAGCAGTTCCATCAAGGCTGTAGTTGTAATGCAGGCTGTTTCTCCCAATGTGTAAGAACTTACATTTTGCTATGTTGAACTGAAGCTGCCATTCTTCAGACCATTTGATAAGGTTATCTAGATCGGCTTGCAGGATTTCACAGTCAGCATTTGTTACTATTTCTCTGAAGATCTTGGTATCATCTGCGTATATTCGGACTAGACTTGTAACTATCTCTGGCAGGTCATTGATAAAAATCAAAAATACTGTTGGTCCGAGGACACTTCCCTGCGGTATTCCACTCTTTACTCTACTCCACTTTGATATCTGGCCATTGATAACAACTCTCTGCCTACGCCCTGTCAGAAAAGCACGGAACCAGTCCTCTAGCTTGCCAGATATTCCATATGCTTTGAGTTTGCTTAAAAGACGTTCATGAGGTACAGAGTCAAAAGCTTTGCGAAAGTCAAGATATATTGTGTCAACTTCGTGTCCACTGTCTAATGATGATGTCCAGAGCTCCATAACTTCCAACAACTGAGTTACACATGACCGGCCAGGAAGAAACCCATGCTGAGCATGACAGAGCATATCATTCTCACACAAGTGTTGAATTACATTGCCTCGAATAAGAGATTCCAGAATCTTGCCGATAACAGACGTGAGACTAATTGGGCGATAATTCTCAACAGCATTTCGATTTCCCTTCTTATGCACAGGAGTAATGTTCGCATCTTTCCATGATTGCGGGAGTGCACCTTCCCTTAAAGATTTCCTGAAGATGATAGTCAGTGGAGTACATATTGTGTCAGCAGTTTCTTTTAGTATTCTTGGATGAAATCCATCTGGTCCTCCAGATTTAGAACTCCTCAACATTTTGAGTTTATTCTTCACAGAGCTGGAGGTGATGTCAATGTCGATTTCGATTTGCTGATTAATATCATTTGCTGATTAATATCACGATTCGTAAAATATTTGTTTCGGTTGATAAATTTATATGATATTTATTGATTAAAACAAATATTTTGAGATTCCTGATAAGTGAACGCTCTTGCTTGTAACTTTTTTCAATTTTACTAGGGCCTACTATTTATTTAATGAAAATAAAGATAAGAAAAATGCAAAAAAAATAGGGGTAAACAAAACTTGCCCATGTACATAACTTTGGGCGAAAAACAAAAAATAAAATTGGTGATTTAGGTCTAGATTTAACACGGGTAACCCTCGCCTCTACAGAGAGGCATATAAAGCAAAGCCAGGCGTTAGGGGAGTAACCTACGTGTCCGTAGGTAGATGAATTTACTCCCCAGACGCCTCCAGGGGCCCGTTTCTCAACACCGTCATAAGTCTAACTTCTTGACTAAATCGGAGATAGTGAGCTACTTGTCCGCTAACCGTTTCACGAAGCCCTCTTTACCAAGATCGGGTACAACAACCTCACTAAATATTTATGACACCTCCGAACCTGTCACAACTTCTTTCTTAATGACGTACTCAGTAGTGGCATCACATGGGTAGACTATGACATGCAAAAGTGCCTAGAAATGTGAAAATTATAATCTTACGTAATCAATCAAAGATGTTGAAATTACATCAAAAAACAAGTTGGATAATGCATTCTATGATCATGGTAATACAAAGAATCTACAAAAACTGTTGGTAATACTCCACAAAACCATTCATTTTGAAATAGTAAAATAATTTATTTGATAAAGATTCTACCACGTCAGGCCATCCATAAATAGACTCGTATTTGTCGTTTTCAGACCCCTATTAACATTTTGATAAATGATAAAAGTGCCCCCCACTCATGGTTTCAAATCGTCTCGTGTGTGAAGGATTCATATGCACCTGATGCACGCGAATCTTTCACACCCTTTTTACTAAAATAACTATGACTTTACATCGTAGCTAAGCATTATATTTATTCTATGACACTTACCGAACCATATGGATCGTTTGTTGAATTCTGTTTGGTGTTGTTTTTAATAAAATAAGAGCATTTTTCGTGATCTTCACGTAGATGCCTCTTGATCAGCGTTGATATCAACTTTTGCCTAAAGAGGGCGCGCGATATTATTTCAAAGTCGGTAGGCACTTAAGAACCAAGTTTGAAAGGATACTCGTAAAATTATGTCACTCTCGCCGATGAATATTCATTAGATCGTGGTCGTGCGTGTTCAATACACACTGAGTGCATGCATGCAGAGAGTTTTTATTGAACACGCACGACCACGATCTAATGATTATTCATCGCGAGAGTGACGTAATTTTACGAGTGTCCTTTCAAACTTGGCTCTTAAGTGCCTACCGTACCTTTGTTTACGGTGTTGCAAGCTAGCTGCATTCTAGGCGATCAGCATTATTTTCTTGCTCGTTCAGTCCACTTTCATCATCATCTTGTCAAAAGATGGCGTACTTTACCAATAAGTATATACATGAGATGCAACCTGTTGATTTTTGGTACAATTTCCTATTATGCGCTGACGACTTGAATTGAGAATGTTCGATACGAAAAATTGCTTTTCGATTGTTGTTTGCGTACTTTCCACCGCAGTATTAAGGACGGATCGAACGGAGTATCCTGGTTGAGACTTGGAGGTAAGCGATAAAAACACTTTTATAAATAATTTCCAATTCATTAAAAAAAAAAGTTAAATCATAAAAACAAATTTCCATTAGTGGAGAAATACTCGAATGTTTGGCGTTTTTCATTCCCTCACATTCGTGTGATGAATGAAAACGTCAAAGTCCACTATGAAACCACATGCCTTGTGCGAGGTTAGTATTACTAACCTCGCATGTTGTGTGAGTGGAGTGGGGGGTACCCATCTCAACGTCCACATGTGATATTTTAGTCACGAGATCAATTATTCATAATTCCATTTTCTCAGCAATTGATTGCTCAAGTCTTCATGGTCTCAGTATGTATGGTGCATAATATACCTGTGATATTATTCTTAAAAGATGAAATTCCCAATTCATCACAATATTTGCAATTTTGTTATAATTTTTCATTTTGAAAATTATGCTATTTTGTGACTAAGCCTAAGGCTACGTCTCGTCTGCTCTTTTTATCAATATCGATATCAATGTATTTTAGTTAGGAAGCCTTTCGAGAAACGGGTTTAGTAAGATTGGAACTAACTCGGTGGTTGGTGGATAAAATTATGACTAACTTGTCCAGGTGTTGAGAAACGGGCCCCAGGTTCAGGCTATGTACCACTACCAGGCCAGAGCCGGGCGTGCGGGCAGGGGCAGAGGCAGAGCCGAGGGCGAGACCGAAGGAGCAACAACAATGCCCAACATGCCCAATGCATACCAATGGCAATGGCAATGCCAGCAGCCATGGATTTTTATAAAAACAGCGGAGTTCACCCCTCACTTACCTCGTTTAAAATACTACACTGTCACAAAGAGAAGTAGTTCGTGTGTGCTTCTTCTTCTTGTTTTTCGCCTGTCTTTATTCTTTAATTAGTTTTGCTCGACTTCGTCGTAATGCCATGGTTGGCAAACCACGAGCTCATGGTTGACGCGTGCTACGTTTAATTGGGGATTCCCCGATTCCTGACTAGTCTTTTGTTGAGACACCTAAATTAAACAAGACATTTTTCACAATTTACATGTACTCACATAAAGGTTCACATAACATTATTTTTGAAATGACAGGCTCTCCAAAACAGATTATGATGATGATTACAGCAAGAACAACACCACTAACAACATTTTAACGACAATGAGAATGATAAAAAGAAATTCTGCTAGAATGTTCAACGTACAAATCAACATTTTAATTACTGAACCAGGTTAGCCAGAAATTTTTTCAGTCAACGATTTGTGATGAGCTGCCTTTCATGATCTCCTACAAATTGCCTTTAAACAGCAGCGCTGATCCATAAATGCATCACAAATTTTATACCCGCAAAATAAGACAGATAATATTCATATCAGAATAGTACGCACCTTAAAACCGGGGGCGGTCCCCCGCCCCCCCCCCCCAAAAAAAAAGAACGTCCCCAAGAAGAAAAAAGGGGAAATGGAAGAAAAAGAAAGAGCAAAGGGGAGAAAAGGGAAGAAGGGTAAAGCTTTATAGTTTTTTCTCAAGTTCTTATAAGTTTGTTAAAAGAACGAAAACCTAATCGGAGACGGATCTTACTCTTTTTAGACAAGATTTTGCTTACGTGCTCCGTGCGGGGGGGGGGATAAAATTGCCTTTCCCCTTAATTTGTTTCCCACACCATTAATTTTTCTACTCCGTTTGTCTCTTCCCGGCTATCGGGACACATGTATTTCTTGATCCAGGAAATATTGGTGTAAAGTATAGGCCTAGCTGACACAAGATTTACGCTCTCCTCGTCGAAACGGGTAAA